>NW_026970269.1:0-340047 GCF_028390025.1 Pseudophryne corroboree | reverse complement strand
AAAACGGTTGAAGCTCCTGTTCAAAAATGATGCTCCGAAATCAACTTCTGTCACCTTAGTGATACATTTTGGGATAGTACCTAAAGTTTAAAGCAGAAATTGGGGCACATTTGAAATTTTCATTTTTGACCAAAATCGACAGGTACGGGGGGGGGGCTTAGGGAATTTCTCATATGCCACAAAACGGTTGAAGCTCCTGTTCAAATATAATGCTCCGAAATCAACTTCTGTCACCTTAGTGATACATTTTTGGATAGTACCTAAAGTTTAAAGCTGAAATTGGGGCACTTTTGAAATTTTCATTTTTGACCAAAATCGACAGGTCCGGGGCTTAGGGAATTTCTCATATGCACAAAACGGTTGAAGCTCCTGTTCAAAAATAAGGCTCCGAAATCAACTTCTGTCACCTTAGTGATACATTTTGGGATAGTACCTTAAGTTTAAAGCAGAAATTGGGGCACTTTTGACATTTTCATTTTTGACCAAAATCGACAGGTCCGGGGCTTAGGGAATTTCTCATATGCCACAAAACGGTTGAAGCTCCTGTTCAAAAATAATGCTCCGAAATCAACTTCTGTCACCTTAGTGATACATTCTGGGATAGTACCTAAAGTTTAAAGCAGAAATTGGGGCACTTTTGAAGTTTTCATTTTTGACCAAAATCGACAGGTCCGGGGCTTAGGGAATTTCTCATATGCCACAAAACGGTTGAAGCTCCTGTTCAAAAATAATGCTCCGAAATCAACTTCTGTCACCTTAGTGATACATTTTAGGATAGTACCTAAAGTTTAAAGCTGAAATTGGGGCACTTTTGAAATTTTCATTTTTGACCAAAATCGACAGGTCCGGGGCTTAGGGAATTTCTCATATGCCACAAAACGGTTGAAGCTCCTGTTCAAAAATGATGCTCTGAAATCAACTTCTGTCACCTTAGTGATACATTTTGGGATAGTACCTAAAGTTTAAAGCAGAAATTGGGGCACTTTTGAAATTTTCATTTTTGACCAAAATCGACAGGTCCGGGGCTTAGGGAATTTCTCATATGCCACAAAACGGTTGAAGCTCCTGTTCAAAAATGATGCTCCGAAATCAACTTCTGTCACCTTAGTGATACATTCTGGGATAGTACCTAAAGTTTAAAGCAGAAATTGGGGCACTTTTGAAATTTTCATTTTTGACCAAAATCGACAGGTCCGGGGCTTAGGGAATTTCTCATATGCCACAAAACGGTTGAAGCTCCTGTTCAAAAATGATGCTCCGAAATCAACTTCTGTCACCTTAGTGATACATTTTGGGATAGTACCTAAAGTTTAAAGCAGAAATTGGGGCACTTTTGAAGTTTTCATTTTTGACCAAAATCGACAGGTCCGGGGCTTAGGGAATTTCTCATATGCCACAAAACGGTTGAAGCTCCTGTTCAAAAATAATGCTCCGAAATCAACTTCTGTCACCTTAGTGATACATTTTAGGATAGTACCTAAAGTTTAAAGCTGAAATTGGGGCACTTTTGAAATTTTCATTTTTGACCAAAATCGACAGGTCCGGGGCTTAGGGAATTTCTCATATGCCACAAAACGGTTGAAGCTCCTGTTCAAAAATGATGCTCCGAAATCAACTTCTGTCACCTTAGTGATACATTTTGGGATAGTACCTAAAGTTTAAAGCAGAAATTGGGGCACTTTTGAAATTTTCATTTTTGACCAAAATCGACAGGTCCGGGGCTTAGGGAATTTCTCATATGCCACAAAACGGTTGAAGCTCCTGTTCAAAAATAATGCTCCGAAATCAACTTCTGTCACCTTAGTGATACATTTTAGGATAGTACCTAAAGTTTAAAGCTGAAATTGGGGCACTTTTGAAATTTTCATTTTTGACCAAAATCGACAGGTCCGGGGCTTAGGGAATTTCTCATATGCCACAAAACGGTTGAAGCTCCTGTTCAAAAATGATGCTCCGAAATCAACTTCTGTCACCTTAGTGATACATTCTGGGATAGTACCTAAAGTTTAAAGCAGAAATTGGGGCACTTTTGAAATTTTCATTTTTGACCAAATTCGACAGGTCCGGGGCTTAGGGAATTTCTCATATACCACAAAACGGTTGAAGCTCCTGTTCAAAAATAATGCTCCGAAATCAACTTCTGTCACCTTAGTGATACATTCTGGGATAGTACCTAAAGTTTAAAGCAGAAATTGGGGCACTTTTGAAATTTTCATTTTTGACCAAAATCGACAGGTCTGGGGCTTAGGGAATTTCTCATATGCCACAAAACGGTTGAAGCTCCTGTTCAAAAATGATGCTCCGAAATCAACTTCTGTCACCTTAGTGATACACTTTGGGATAGTACCTAAAGTTTAAAGCAGAAATTGGGGCACTTTTGATATTTTCATTTTTGACCAAAATCGACAGGTCCGGGGCTTAGGGAATTTCTCATATGCCACAAAACGTTTGAAGCTCATGTTCAAAAATGATGCTCCAAAATCAACTTCTGTCACCTTAGTGATACATTTTGGGATAGTACCTAAAGTTTAAAGCAGAAATTGGGGCACTTTTGAAGTTTTCATTTTTGACCAAAATCGACAGGTCCGGGGCTTAGGGAATTTCTCATATGCCACAAAACGTTTGAAGCTCCTGTTCAAAAATGATGCTCCGAAATCAACTTCTGTCACCTTAGTGATACATTTTAGGATAGTACCTAAAGTTTAAAGCTGAAATTGGGGCACTTTTGAAATTTTCATTTTTGACCAAAATCGACAGGTCCGGGGCTTAGGGAATTTCTCATATGCCACAAAACGGTTGAAGCTCCTGTTCAAAAATGATGCTCCGAAATCAACTTCTGTCACCTTAGTGATACATTCTGGGATAGTACCTAAAGTTTAAAGCAGAAATTGGGGCACTTTTGAAATTTTCATTTTTGACCAAAATCGACAGGTCCGGGGCTTAGGGAATTTCTCATATGCTACAAAACGGTTGAAGCTCCTGTTCAAAAATGATGCTCCGAAATCAACTTCTGTCACCTTAGTGATACATTTTGGGAAAGTACCTAAAGTTTAAAGCAGAAATTGGGGCACATTTGAAATTTTCATTTTTGACCAAAATCGACAGGTACGGGGTTTAGGGAATTTCTCATATGCCACAAAACGGTTGAAGCTCCTGTTCAAATATAATGCTCCGAAATCAACTTCTGTCACCTTAGTGATACATTTTGGGATAGTACCTAAAGTTTAAAGCTGAAATTGGGGCACTTTTGAAATTTTCATTTTTGACCAAAATCGACAGGTCCGGGGCTTAGGGAATTTCTCATATGCACAAAACGGTTGAAGCTCCTGTTCAAAAATAAGGCTCCGAAATCAACTTCTGTCACCTTAGTGATACATTTTGGGATATTACCTAAAGTTTAAAGCAGAAATTGGGGCACTTTTGACATTTTCATTTTTGACCAAAATCGACAGGTCCGGGGCTTAGGGAATTTCTCATATGCCACATAACGGTTGAAGCTCCTGTTCAAAAATGATGCTCCGAAATCAACTTCCTTCACCTTAGTGATACATTTTGGGATAGTACCTAAAGTTTAAAGCAGAAATTGGGGCACTTTTGAAATTTTCATTTTTGACCAAAATCGACAGGTCCGGGGCTTAGGGAATTTCTCATATGCCACAAAACGGTTGAAGCTCCTGTTCAAAAATGATGCTCTGAAATCAACTTCTGTCACCTTAGTGATACATTTTGGGATAGTACCTAAAGTTTAAAGCAGAAATTGGGGCACTTTTGAAATTTTCATTTTTGACCAAAATCGACAGGTCCGGGGCTTAGGGAATTTCTCATATGCCACAAAACGGTTGAAGCTCCTGTTCAAAAATGATGCTCCGAAATCAACTTCTGTCACCTTAGTGATACATTCTGGGATAGTACCTAAAGTTTAAAACAGAAATTGGGGCACTTTTGAAATTTTCATTTTTGACCAAAATCGACAGGTCCGGGGCTTAGGGAATTTCTCATATGCCACAAAACGGTTGAAGCTCCTGTTCAAAAATGATGCTCCGAAATCAACTTCTGTCACCTTAGTGATACATTTTGGGATAGTACCTAAAGTTTAAAGCAGAAATTGGGGCACTTTTGAAGTTTTCATTTTTGACCAAAATCGACAGGTCCGTGGCTTAGGGAATTTCTCATATGCCACAAAACGGTTGAAGCTCCTGTTCAAAAATAATGCTCCGAAATCAACTTCTGTCACCTTAGTGATACATTTTAGGATAGTACCTAAAGTTTAAAGCTGAAATTGGGGCACTTTTGAAATTTTCATTTTTGACCAAAATCGACAGGTCCGGGGCTTAGGGAATTTCTCATATGCCACAAAACGGTTGAAGCTCCTGTTCAAAAATGATGCTCCGAAATCAACTTCTGTCACCTTAGTGATACATTTTGGGATAGTACCTAAAGTTTAAAGCAGAAATTGGGGCACTTTTGAAATTTTCATTTTTGACCAAAATCGACAGGTCCGGGGCTTAGGGAATTTCTCATATGCCACAAAACGGTTGAAGCTCCTGTTCAAAAATGATGCTCCGAAATCAACTTCTGTCACCTTAGTGATACATTCTGGGATAGTACCTAAAGTTTAAAGCAGAAATTGGTGCACTTTTGAAATTTTCATTTTTGACCAAAATCGACAGGTCCGGGGCTTAGGGAATTTCTCATATGGCACAAAACAGTTGAAGCTCCTGTTCAAAAATGATGCTCCGAAATCAACTTCTGTCACCTTAGTGATACATTTTGGGATAGTACCTAAAGTTTAAAGCAGAAATTGGGGCACTTTTGATATTTTCATTTTTGACCAAAATCGACAGGTCCGGGGCTTAGGGAATTTCTCATATGCCACAAAACGTTTGTAGCTCCTGTTCAAAAATGATGCTCCGAAATCAACTTCTGTCACCTTAGTGATACATTTTGGGATAGTACCTAAAGTTTTAAGCAGAAATTGGGGCACATTTCACATTTTCATTTTTGACCAGAATCGACAGGTCCGGGCTTAGGGAATTTCTCATATGCCACAAAACGGTTGAAGCTCCTGTTCAAAAATGATGCTCCGAAATCAACTTCTGTCACCTTAGTGATACATTCTGGGATAGTACCTAAAGTTTAAAGCAGAAATTGAGGCACTTTTGATATTTTCATTTTTGACCAAAATCGACAGGTCCGGGGCTTAGGGAATTTCTCATATGCCACAAAACGTTTGAAGCTCCTGTTCAAAAATGATGCTCCGAAATCAACTTCTGTCACCTTAGTGATTCATTTTGGGATAGTACCTAAAGTTTAAAGCAGAAATTGGGGCACTTTTGACATTTTCATTTTTGACCAAAATCGACAGGTCCGGGGCTTAGGGAATTTCTCATATGCCACAAAACGGGTGAAGCTCCTGTTCAAAAATAATGCTCCGAAATCAACTTCTGTCACCTTAGTGATACATTTTAGGATAGTACCTAAAGTTTAAAGCTGAAATTGGGGCACTTTTGAAATTTTCATTTTTGACCAAAATCGACAGGTCCGGGGCTTAGGGAATTTCTCATATGCCACAAAACGGTTGAAGCTCCTGTTCAAAAATGATGCTCCGAAATCAACTTCTGTCACCTTAGTGATACATTCTGGGATAGTACCTAAAGTTTAAAGCAGAAATTGGGGCACTTTTGATATTTTCATTTTTGACCAAAATCGACAGGTCCGGGGCTTAGGGAATTTCTCATATGCCACAAAACGTTTGAAGCTCCTGTTCAAAAATGATGCTCCGAAATCAACTTCTGTCACCTTAGTGATTCATTTTGGGATAGTACCTAAAGTTTAAAGCAGAAATTGGGGCACTTTTGAAGTTTTCATTTTTGACCAAAATCGACAGGTCCGGGGCTTAGGGAATTTCTCATATGCCACAAAACGTTTGAAGCTCCTGTTCAAAAATTATGCTCCGAAATCAACTTCTGTCACCTTAGTGATACATTTTGGGATAGTACCTAAAGTTTAAAGCAGAAATTGGGGCACATTTAAAATTTTCATTTTTGACCAAAATCGACAGGTCCGGGCTTAGTAAATTTCTCATATGCCACAAAACGGTTGAAGCTCCTGTTCAAAAATGATGCTCCGAAATCAACTTCTGTCACCTTAGTGATACATTTTGGGATAGTACCTAAAGTTTAAAGCAGAAATTGGGGCACTTTTGAAGTTTTCATTTTTGACCAAAATCGACAGGTCCGGGGCTTAGGGAATTTCTCATATGCCACAAAACGGTTGAAGCTCCTGTTCAAAAATAATGCTCCGAAATCAACTTCTGTCACCTTAGTGATACATTCTGGGATAGTACCTAAAGTTTAAAGCAGAAATTGGGGCACTTTTGAAATTTTCATTTTTGACCAAAATCGACAGGTCCGGGGCTTAGGGAATTTCTCATATGCCACAAAACGGTTGAAGCTCCTGTTCAAAAATAATGCTCCGAAATCAACTTCTGTCACCTTAGTGATACATTTTAGGATAGTACCTAAAGTTTAAAGCTGAAATTGGGGCACTTTTGAAATTTTCATTTTTGACCAAAATCGACAGGTCCGGGGCTTAGGGAATTTCTCATATGCCACAAAACGGTTGAAGCTCCTGTTCAAAAATGATGCTCTGAAATCAACTTCTGTCACCTTAGTGATACATTTTGGGATAGTACCTAAAGTTTAAAGCAGAAATTGGGGCACTTTTGAAATTTTCATTTTTGACCAAAATCGACAGGTCCGGGGCTTAGGGAATTTCTCATATGCCACAAAACGGTTGAAGCTCCTGTTCAAAAATGATGCTCCGAAATCAACTTCTGTCACCTTAGTGATACATTCTGGGATAGTACCTAAAGTTTAAAACAGAAATTGGGGCACTTTTGAAATTTTCATTTTTGACCAAAATCGACAGGTCCGGGGCTTAGGGAATTTCTCATATGCCACAAAACGGTTGAAGCTCCTGTTCAAAAATGATGCTCCGAAATCAACTTCTGTCACCTTAGTGATACATTTTGGGATAGTACCTAAAGTTTAAAGCAGAAATTGGGGCACTTTTGAAGTTTTCATTTTTGACCAAAATCGACAGGTCCGTGGCTTAGGGAATTTCTCATATGCCACAAAACGGTTGAAGCTCCTGTTCAAAAATAATGCTCCGAAATCAACTTCTGTCACCTTAGTGATACATTTTAGGATAGTACCTAAAGTTTAAAGCTGAAATTGGGGCACTTTTGAAATTTTCATTTTTGACCAAAATCGACAGGTCCGGGGCTTAGGGAATTTCTCATATGCCACAAAACGGTTGAAGCTCCTGTTCAAAAATGATGCTCCGAAATCAACTTCTGTCACCTTAGTGATACATTTTGGGATAGTACCTAAAGTTTAAAGCAGAAATTGGGGCACTTTTGAAATTTTCATTTTTGACCAAAATCGACAGGTCCGGGGCTTAGGGAATTTCTCATATGCCACAAAACGGTTGAAGCTCCTGTTCAAAAATGATGCTCCGAAATCAACTTCTGTCACCTTAGTGATACATTCTGGGATAGTACCTAAAGTTTAAAGCAGAAATTGGTGCACTTTTGAAATTTTCATTTTTGACCAAAATCGACAGGTCCGGGGCTTAGGGAATTTCTCATATGGCACAAAACAGTTGAAGCTCCTGTTCAAAAATGATGCTCCGAAATCAACTTCTGTCACCTTAGTGATACATTTTGGGATAGTACCTAAAGTTTAAAGCAGAAATTGGGGCACTTTTGATATTTTCATTTTTGACCAAAATCGACAGGTCCGGGGCTTAGGGAATTTCTCATATGCCACAAAACGTTTGTAGCTCCTGTTCAAAAATGATGCTCCGAAATCAACTTCTGTCACCTTAGTGATACATTTTGGGATAGTACCTAAAGTTTTAAGCAGAAATTGGGGCACATTTCACATTTTCATTTTTGACCAGAATCGACAGGTCCGGGCTTAGGGAATTTCTCATATGCCACAAAACGGTTGAAGCTCCTGTTCAAAAATGATGCTCCGAAATCAACTTCTGTCACCTTAGTGATACATTCTGGGATAGTACCTAAAGTTTAAAGCAGAAATTGAGGCACTTTTGATATTTTCATTTTTGACCAAAATCGACAGGTCCGGGGCTTAGGGAATTTCTCATATGCCACAAAACGTTTGAAGCTCCTGTTCAAAAATGATGCTCCGAAATCAACTTCTGTCACCTTAGTGATTCATTTTGGGATAGTACCTAAAGTTTAAAGCAGAAATTGGGGCACTTTTGAAGTTTTCATTTTTGACCAAAATCGACAGGTCCGGGGCTTAGGGAATTTCTCATATGCCACAAAACGGGTGAAGCTCCTGTTCAAAAATAATGCTCCGAAATCAACTTCTGTCACCTTAGTGATACATTTTAGGATAGTACCTAAAGTTTAAAGCTGAAATTGGGGCACTTTTGAAATTTTCATTTTTGACCAAAATCGACAGGTCCGGGGCTTAGGGAATTTCTCATATGCCACAAAACGGTTGAAGCTCCTGTTCAAAAATGATGCTCCGAAATCAACTTCTGTCACCTTAGTGATACATTTTGGGATAGTACCTAAAGTTTAAAGCAGAAATTGGGGCACTTTTGAAGTTTTCATTTTTGACCAAAATCGACAGGTCCGGGGCTTAGGGAATTTCTCATATGCCACAAAACGGTTGAAGCTCCTGTTCAAAAATGATGCTCCGAAATCAACTTCTGTCACCTTAGTGATACATTTTGGGATAGTACCTAAAGTTTAAAGCAGAAATTGGGGCACTTTTGAAGTTTTCATTTTTGACCAAAATCGACAGGTCCGGGGCTTAGGGAATTTCTCATATGCCACAAAACGGTTGAAGCTCCTGTTAAAAAATAATGCTCCGAAATCAACTTCTGTCACCTTAGTGATACATTTTAGGATAGTACCTAAAGTTTAAAGCAGAAATTGGGGCACTTTTGAAATTTTCATTTTTGACCAAAATCGACAGGTCCGGGGCTTAGGGAATTTCTCATATGCCACAAAACAGTTGAAGCTCCTGTTCAAAAATGATGCTCCGAAATCAACTTCTGTCACCTTAGTGATACATTTTGAGATAGTACCTAAAGTTTAAAGCAGAAATTGGGGCACTTTTGATATTTTCATTTTTGACCAAAATCGACAGGTCCGGGGCTTAGGGAATTTCTCATATGCCACAAAACGTTTGTAGCTCCTGTTTAAAAATGATGCTCCGAAATCAACTTCTGTCACCTTAGTGATACATTTTGGGATAGTACCTAAAGTTTAAAGCAGAAATTGGGGCACTTTTGATATTTTCATTTTTGACCAAAATCGACAGGTCCGGGGCTTAGGGAATTTCTCATATGCCACAAAACGGTTGAAGCTCCTGTTCAAAAATGATGCTCCGAAATCAACTTCTGTCACCTTAGTGATACATTCTGGGATAGTACCTAAAGTTTAAAGCAGAAATTGGGGCACTTTTGAAATTTTCATTTTTGACCAAAATCGACAGGTCCAGGGCTTAGGGAATTTCTCATATGCCACAAAACGGTTGAAGCTCCTGTTCAAAAATGATGCTCCGAAATCAACTTCTGTCACCTTAGTGATACATTTTGGGATAGTACCTAAAGTTTAAAGCAGAAATTGGGGCACTTTTGATATTTTCATTTTTGACCAAAATCGACAGGTCCGGGGCTTAGGGAATTTCTCATATGCCACAAAACGTTTGAAGCTCCTGTTCAAAAATGATGCTCCGAAATCAACTTCTGTCACCTTAGTGATTCATTTTGGGATAGTACCTAAAGTTTAAAGCAGAAATTGGGGCACTTTTGAAGTTTTCATTTTTGACCAAAATCGACAGGTCCGGGGCTTAGGGAATTTCTCATATGCCACAAAACGTTTGAAGCTCCTGTTCAAAAATGATGCTCCGAAATCAACTTCTGTCACCTTAGTGATACATTTTGGGATAGTACCTAAAGTTTAAAGCAGAAATTGGGGCACATTTAAAATTTTCATTTTTGACCAAAATCGACAGGTCCGGGCTTAGGGAATTTCTCATATGCCACAAAACGGTTGAAGCTCCTGTTCAAAAATAATGCTCCGAAATCAACTTCTGTCATCTTAGTGATACATTTTGGGATAGTACCTAAAGTTTAAAGCTGAAATTGGGGCACTTTTGAAATTTTCATTTTTGACCAAAATCGACAGGTCCGGGGCTTAGGGAATTTCTCATATGCCACAAAACGGTTGAAGCTCCTGTTCAAAAATAATGCTCCGAAATCAACTTCTGTCACCTTAGTGATAGGGATAGTACCTATAGTTTAAAGCAGAAATTGGGGCACTTTTGAAATTTTCATTTTTGACCAAAATCGACAGGTCCGGGGCTTAGGGAATTTCTCATTTGCCACAAAACGGTTGAAGCTCCTGTTCAAAAATGATGCTCCGAAATCAACTTCTGTCACCTTAGTGATACATTTTGGGATAGTACCTAAAGTTTAAAGCAGAAATTGGGGCACTTTTGATATTTTCATTTTTGACCAAAATCGACAGGTCCGGGGCTTAGGGAATTTCTCATATGCCACAAAACGGTTGAAGCTCCTGTTCAAAAATAATGCTCCGAAATCAACTTCTGTCACCTTAGTGATACATTTTAGGATAGTACCTAAAGTTTAAAGCTGAAATTGGGGCACTTTTGAAATTTTCATTTTTGACCAAAATCGACAGGTCCGGGGCTTAGGGAATTTCTCATATGCCACAAAACGGTTGAAGCTCCTGTTCAAAAATGATGCTCCGAAATCAACTTCTGTCACCTTAGTGATACATTTTGGGATAGTACCTAAAGTTTAAAGCAGAAATTGGGGCACTTTTGAAATTTTCATTTTTGACCAAAATCGACAGGTCCGGGGCTTAGGGAATTTCTCTTATGCCACAAAACGGTTGAAGCTCCTGTTCAAAAATGATGCTCCGAAATCAACTTCTGTCACCTTAGTGATACATTCTGGGATAGTACCTAAAGTTTAAAGCAGAAATTGGGGCACTTTTGAAATTTTCATTTTTGACCAAAATCGACAGGTCCGGGGCTTAGGGAATTTCTCATATGCCACAAAACGGTTGAAGCTCCTGTTCAAAAATAATGCTCCGAAATCAACTTCTGTCACCTTAGTGATACATTCTGGGATAGTACCTAAAGTTTAAAGCAGAAATTGGGGCACTTTTGAAATTTTCATTTTTGACCAAAATTGACAGGTCCGGGGCTTAGGGAATTTCTCATATGCCACAAAACGGTTGAAGCTCCTGTTCAAAAATGATGCTCCGAAATCAACTTCTGTCACCTTAGTGATACATTTTGGGATAGTACCTAAAGTTTAAAGCAGAAATTGGGGCACTTTTGAAGTTTTCATTTTTGACCAAAATCGACAGGGACGGGGCTTAGGGAATTTCTCATATGCCACAAAACGGTTGAAGCTCCTGTTAAAAAATAATGCTCCGAAATCAACTTCTGTCACCTTAGTGATACATTTTAGGATAGTACCTAAAGTTTAAAGCAGAAATTGGGGCACTTTTGAAATTTTCATTTTTGACCAAAATCGACAGGTCCGGGGCTTAGGGAATTTCTCATATGCCACAAAACAGTTGAAGCTCCTGTTCAAAAATGATGCTCCGAAATCAACTTCTGTCACCTTAGTGATACATTTTGGGATAGTACCTAAAGTTTAAAGCAGAAATTGGGGCACTTTTGATATTTTCATTTTTGACCAAAATCGACAGGTCCGGGGCTTAGGGAATTTCTCATATGCCACAAAACGTTTGTAGCTCCTGTTTAAAAATGATGCTCCGAAATCAACTTCTGTCACCTTAGTGATACATTTTGGGATAGTACCTAAAGTTTAAAGCAGAAATTGGGGCACTTTTGATATTTTCATTTTTGACCAAAATCGACAGGTCCGGGGCTTAGGGAATTTCTCATATGCCACAAAACGGTTGAAGCTCCTGTTCAAAAATAATGCTCCGAAATCAACTTCTGTCACCTTAGTGATACATTCTGGGATAGTACCTAAAGTTTAAAGCAGAAATTGGGGCACTTTTGAAATTTTCATTTTTGACCAAAATCGACAGGTCCAGGGCTTAGGGAATTTCTCATATGCCACAAAACGGTTGAAGCTCCTGTTCAAAAATGATGCTCCGAAATCAACTTCTGTCACCTTAGTGATACATTTTGGGATAGTACCTAAAGTTTAAAGCAGAAATTGGGGCACTTTTGATATTTTCATTTTTGACCAAAATCGACAGGTCCGGGGCTTAGGGAATTTCTCATATGCCACAAAACGTTTGAAGCTCCTGTTCAAAAATGATGCTCCGAAATCAACTTCTGTCACCTTAGTGATTCATTTTGGGATAGTACCTAAAGTTTAAAGCAGAAATTGGGGCACTTTTGAAGTTTTCATTTTTGACCAAAATCGACAGGTCCGGGGCTTAGGGAATTTCTCATATGCCACAAAACGTTTGAAGCTCCTGTTCAAAAATGATGCTCCGAAATCAACTTCTGTCACCTTAGTGATACATTTTGGGATAGTACCTAAAGTTTAAAGCAGAAATTGGGGCACATTTAAAATTTTCATTTTTGACCAAAATCGACAGGTCCGGGCTTAGGGAATTTCTCATATGCCACAAAACGGTTGAAGCTCCTGTTCAAAAATAATGCTCCGAAATCAACTTCTGTCATCTTAGTGATACATTTTGGGATAGTACCTAAAGTTTAAAGCTGAAATTGGGGCACTTTTGAAATTTTCATTTTTGACCAAAATCGACAGGTCCGGGGCTTAGGGAATTTCTCATATGCCACAAAACGGTTGAAGCTCCTGTTCAAAAATAATGCTCCGAAATCAACTTCTGTCACCTTAGTGATAGGGATAGTACCTAAAGTTTAAAGCAGAAATTGGGGCACTTTTGAAATTTTCATTTTTGACCAAAATCGACAGGTCCGGGGCTTAGGGAATTTCTCATATGCCACAAAACGGTTGAAGCTCCTGTTCAAAAATGATGCTCCGAAATCAACTTCTGTCACCTTAGTGATACATTTTGGGATAGTACCTAAAGTTTAAAGCAGAAATTGGGGCACTTTTGATATTTTCATTTTTGACCAAAATCGACAGGTCCGGGGCTTAGGGAATTTCTCATATGCCACAAAACGGTTGAAGCTCCTGTTCAAAAATGATGCTCCGAAATCAACTTCTGTCACCTTAGTGATACATTCTGGGATAGTACCTAAAGTTTAAAGCAGAAATTGGGGCACTTTTGAAATTTTCATTTTTGACCAAAATCGACAGGTCCGGGGCTTAGGGAATTTCTCATATGCTACAAAACGGTTGAAGCTCCTGTTCAAAAATAATGCTCCGGGGGGGGGCGTGGCTTGAGGCCTAACTAAGAGGAAGTGTCCCGAGGGAGCTCCTGCCGATTCAAACCCCTATAACCATTTAAAACAGCTTTTACCCTACCTGTCTCTCCCCCATACCACCCCACAATTGCCCCTGTTAATTAGGGCACTAAGGGAGTGAGCTGCGGAGCCGGAGCACGGGCTTGCCCTGTGCTTGCGGGTTGCGGCCTTCCCTGTGAGGTGAAGCCGGGGCCTAAATTTATTAATACCCCCGACCGGGATCGCCCGGCTGCTAAAACGTTGCCCCCGGACTTACCCCGCCACCACATCCCGTACCCCTTGTCTGGGGAGGCCTGACAGGGCAGCCGAGGAGGAATTCAGAGCTCCTGGAGGTGCAGGGCCGGAGCTGATCAGAATCACGGAGCTCCGGTGGCGGCGGCCATCTTGGGTGTGGCGTCTGACAGGAAGCAGACGTTACACCGCTCCGAGAGGCCTGCTGGCCGCGGCAACTGGCAGGGGGGGACGGGCGGAGATAGATGAGGGACCTGGGGGCATCTAAAAGTAAAATAAACCCCTGGGGGCACCGCTGTGAATGCCCATAAGTCTCTCCACACACTATTGACGGCGGCCATCTTGGAGGTGGCAGATTAGACACATCCTATCTTATCTGCACTCTGCTGCCCCTGCTGGAGCTGTGAAAATACACTCTCCCTATTTTCACAAGGAATCAAGTCAAAATCTCAACCCCGGGGACGTGGTTTGGCTGCTGAGGGAGAAAGACGTGCACTCCGGTGTCGACGCGGCTTCCCCACCAGGGATATGTGAGCCTCAAAAACGGAATATGGCCGACAGGGTTCTATATGCTGCCGCACTGCTGACTTCGGTATTTCCAGGCATTCGCCTGATGTATATTATGCTACATTAAGACCAAACCACGCAGAGGGGATAGCGGGTTGAGTTTCCAACTGGGATATGTCCTAATGCTCTCTTCCTTGAGGCTCTGTTCTGGACTCTGTTCTCTTCACTTAGACAAATGACAAGACGGCGCCGCTCTGGTAAAGCATCAAAAGTTAAATCCGCAACCACACAAGCCGCAGCCTTCCATACTTTATTTGGCACCCCCGTCCCTGACCCTATCACCTCCACCGCTCTCATTGATCACTTGCCGCCAATCATCATGGAAGATACCGGGGTCCCGCCCTCTCCAAAACATCGCCAATCTGGATCTGCCAGTAAAGACTCTGCCGATATGGCGGCAGTCCTCACACAACTACGCTCTCTTCCGACTCGCCAAGACATCCAACAAGATTTATCCAATATGGAAAAAAGAATCCATGATTCCCTACAAGCGAGTCTCTCCAATATCCAATCTGATCTCACGCAAGTAGCAAACAGAGTAGTTGACCTGGAAGATCATAGAGATGAAACGGACTCTAAGCTCGCAGATCTCCACGATCTTGTATCCCGATACTCACATACCACCACTGAAATGAGGCGTAGACTGGATGATATAGATAACAGAGGGAGGCGGAATAACTTGAGGGTCAAAGGTCTACCCGAAGATGTGCTGCCCCAGGGCCTGGTTGCGGCATTGACTACAATATTTAACGACCTGCTGGGTGCCGACCCCAGCTCTCAAATAGTGTTTGACAGAGCACATCGGGCACTACGACCGAGGGGAGCACCTACGGAGCGGCCTAGAGACGTCATCTGCTGGCTACATTACTTCCAGGTGAAAGAGACTATCCTACAGAAGTCCAGACAGGCCTCGAACATAGCTTTCAATGGCCACCCCATCCAGATTTTCCAGGACCTTTCCTGGATGACTTTACAACAGAGACGTCTCCTCCACCCCCTCACGGAAGCTCTTCGGTAGAAGGATATCAGATTCCGCTGGGGCTTTCCTCTAAGCGTCCAAGTTACCCGCGATGGGAACCGACATGTCCTGGAAGACTATGATGGCGTCCCAGCATTCTGCACGGCACTGGGCCTACCGTTAATCTCACTGCCAAATTGGACAGACCCTCTGCAGCTTCCCACTACGGCATTACCCCGCAGGGAGCCTTGGAAAAGAGTGGACGCCTCAAGACGACGCAACCGGGCGGGCAGATCCAATGAAACATCTGAAACCTCATGATGCGTCTGCCACCCTAAACTGTGATATCCTTTTTATGCTACCTTACTGAAAGCTCACATTGATCTTTTTTTTTATTTTATTTTTTATTTAATAGGTTGTTTCAAATTTGAGCTTCAATTACCCTGAGAATGCCTACCACTCCTGCACTATTACAAGTTATTACTGTAATTAACTTGAGAGGCTTCCTGTGGGCCGGGAAGGATTAGGTGGCGAGATGGAGGGAGGCGGTTGATTGATTTCCCTCCTCCCATCTCCTTCCTGACCGTGATATATCCCTTCCAAATACCTCTTTACTTAACTATCTAATATTGTTGAACCCGCTGTTACCCTTTGGACCCCCTTCTCTGCTGTATATTTCTTAGACCATGGGATGCTTAATTTATACCCATGGCTATCAATGCAGAGATTACCACTACATGTTGTTGTTTAAGTCTATGTTTCTTTTTTGGTTTCTCCCTTTCTTTTTCTATGTTCATGTACTCATGTCTTCCTTTCTTTCCTCATGTGTTTACCCGACTACCCCCCCTCCTTTATGCCACAACCAATTTCAGGTTACTTATGATCCAGCACTGGGTCAGAGTCAGAGTCAGAGTCCTGATATATCGTTAAGCCAGTTGATCCCTATACTTTTTATGTATGGCTAGCCTAAAAATTGTTTCCTACAATGTGAAGGGTTTAAATATCCCTGAAAAGAGGTCGGGCCTGCTACATACCTTACATACTGATGGGGCAGAGGTTATTTTCTTACAGGAGACGCATTTTAAACGAGAGGCCTCCCCTGGTCTTCGCTCCCGTCACTTCCCCAATGGTTATTTTAATGATTATTCTGGGGCGAAGGCTAGGGGTGTTGCTATCCTTTTTGCCAAACATCTCAGATTGCTGGATGTCTCTGAAATGGTGATAGGTGATGGGAGGGGGATTTTGGTTAGAGCTACTATAGCACATCAGACATTTACCTTCGTAAATCTCTACCTTCCTAACCGAGGCCAAACTCGATTTCTTAAAGAATCACTAGAACTAATCGAGCAAAACCTGATGGGCACTTTGGTAGTGGGAGGTGATCTTAATTGGGTCCTTGAACCTCGCCTGGATTCCTCCTCTGGGTCCCCGCGGAACACGCTTAAAGAATCCAGACGATTTAGAGCTGTTCTACATGATTTTCAACTAGTTGATACCTGGCGTCTTTTGCATCCTTCAGATAAAGATTATACTTTTTACTCACCCCCACATAATACATACTCCCGAATAGACTACCTCTGCGTGAGCCATGCTCATCTAGATCTACTGATTGATGCGACCATCGGCCAAATAACAATATCGGATCATGCCCCAATTACGCTCACACTCTCTCTCCGCCATCCTCCCCCCAAACACTGGCGCTGGCGATTCAATGAACAACTCCTCCGGGACCCTGTTTGTAGAGCCCAAATTGAGACAGCAATAGATGACTACATCTCTTTGAACACAACTGGCGATGTATCCCCGGTTGTACTATGGGAAGCACATAAATGTGTGATCAGAGGCCAATGCATACAATTAGGCTCACGTCTGAAAAAACAGAAGGTTGAATGTAGAAATGCCTTACTAGAAAAAATAAAAAAACTGGAACTGGCCCACAAGTCTACGCTGGCATCGGATACTTATGCCGAACTCCAAACAGCGAGACAAGCTCTTAATACTTTACTTAGTGACGGTACCCGCAGGGTGTTCCGTAAATGCAGACATAAATATCATAGATGGGGAAACAAACCTGGTAAACTCCTGGCACGTGCTCTTAGAGCTCAGAGATCTTTAACGTACATATCTAAACTCACAGGCGATGACGGGATATCTCGGGCCTCTGATACAGAGATAGCGGAGATTTTCCACAATTATTACTCAGCCTTATACAATCTGACCTCCACGCGGACATCAACTGCACGCAAAGACCACATACGCAACATACAAATTTTTTTAGACGAAATCACTTTCCCGACTCTCCCGACAGACATTGCTCAGGCCCTAGACGATCCTTTTTACTGGGGAAGAACTGCTGGCTGCCCTAAAGTCATCTCCTAACGGTAAAAGCCCAGGGCCGGATGGCTTTCCAGTCATGTATTACAAGGCCTTTCAGGAGAAACTCAGCCCCCTTCTTCTTCAGGCCTGCAATGCCATTTCATCAACGACTCCTCTATCAGGCCAGTCCTTAAGCGCCCATATTACTGTCATCCCAAAAGACTCTAAAGACCCGACACTCCCTTCCAACTATAGACCGATATCGTTATTAAATGTAGATATAAAATTGTTCGCAAAACTTATGGCTAATCGCCTTAAACCATTACTGCCAGATATACTACACCCTGATCAGGTCGGCTTTGTTATGGGCAGAGAGGCAAGGGACAATACTATTAGAGTCATTGATCTGATAGCGCATGCGCAGATAACTGATACTCCCCTCATGCTTCTTTCCACAGACGCAGAAAAGGCCTTTGATCGGGTGGATTGGGATTTTATGGAGGCAGTGCTCCGACGCTTGGGTCTAGGAGATGTTTTTTTGCAGAGAATCCTTTCATTATATAAAGCCCCGTCGGCCCGGGTTAGGGTGAATGGCGTTCTTTCTGAACCCATATCAATCTCCAATGGCACACGTCAGGGTTGCCCGCTGTCACCTTTAATTTTTGTTCTATGCATGGAGGCCCTGGCTCGGGCAATTAGATCCAACCCTAGTATCACGGGCCTGCGAGTGAGCAAAATTGAGCATCGTCTGGCCCTCTTTGCAGACGACCTATTGGCGGTCATAACAAATCCTTTGATTTCCCTACCCAACCTTATGAAAGAATTCATACGATTCGGAGACATGTCGAATTTTAAAATTAATTATTCAAAATCCATGGCAATGAATGTCACGCTCTCACCTGCTGCGGTATCCTCCTTATCGCAATCATTCCAATTCACATGGCAAAAATCCCATATTACATATTTAGGAATTCAAATCCCATCGACACTCACTACTATACCTAGTATTAACCACACTCCTTTATTGCGCAAATTGCGACAGGAGATGAAGCACTGGCTCACGCAGAGATTCTCATGGCTAGGCCGTATAAATATAGTAAAGATGAACATTCTCCCCAGGTTGCTATACCTTTTCCAAACCATCCCTCTGAAACTTCCCCCACAATTCTTAGCCGAAGCACACAAGGCAATAAGCCATTTCATTTGGGACGGCCGGAAGCCTAGGTTCAAGCATAGCCATTTATCTAGGCTGAAATCACAAGGCGGGCAACAATTACCTATGATTTCCACATATTACCATGCCGCACTACTACATAGAATTATAGACTGGTCTCGCCCTGCTTCCCAGAGGAAACAGTGGGTCGACCTGGAATCTTCTTCCACTAATCTTAACCTACAGGCAGTGCCCTTGTCCCCTAGGTTTGGTCGCTCACCACATCTTACTGTGGGGCCCACATTGGCTCTATGGCGGACACTTCGTTATAAAATGGGACTCACGTCTAAACAAACGTCCGTTATGCCTATATTCGACAATCCATTATTCCCCCCGGGCAGGTCCAATGAGATTGCTTCTAGATGGGGGGAGGCGGGTGTGACTAGGGTGATTCACTTGATTGCACATGGCAAACTCAAAACGTTCGCTGAAATACAGAAAACGGGCGATATACCCGCTAAAGACTATTGGTTCTACCTTCAGGTACACCATTTTGTTACATCACAGCGAGAGACGACAGACCTTTATAAGGCTCTCACTCCCTTTGAATCCATGTGCAGTCAGGAGATAGCCCCCTCACATGTGGTGTCAGGCATCTATAAGATTCTTTGACAGAGTTCTTTTCTCACGGTCCCCTCTTTCTGTGACGCCTGGGATAAAGATCTGAAACATCGGGGAATCAAGATTCAATGGGACACACATTGCAGGGTTATGGCACAGTGCTCCACTAGTTTGGACATTGTGGAAACACAATACAAATTACTGACTAGATGGTATAGATGCCCGTCTCTCTTACATAAAATTTACCCCTCAGTCTCTCCCCTATGTTGGAGATGCAGTAAGGATACTGGCACATTGATCCACATATGGTGGGACTGTCCGTTAATTATCCCATTTTGGAACACAATTATGGACCTATCAACAAAGATTTTGGGAAGCCAGGTCCCACTGGGTCCGGACTTCTGGCTACTATCACATTCAGATATACCCCCTTCTCGCTACAAGAAATCCCTTCTTAAGCATTTAAATAATGCGGCAAGAGCTATACTCCCGGTGCATTGGAAATCCACTAACCCACCGACAATATGGGAGTGGTTCCAGCGCATTGACTTCTATATGTACATGGAAGATGTTTATTCTGCTGCCTTAGACAAATATTCGGACTATGTGGCAACCTGGTTTCTTTGGATTGACTTTAAGACCACTAAGACCTATGCTGACTATGCACCCTGAATACACACTGAAAATGGAAGCCCATGGGGCTCTCATACTGCCCTCTAAATGTCTTTACGTCCGTGACTTGTTGTCCCCCCCCCCCATTTTTCTTCTCCTTCCTCCCTTCTTTCCCTTGTCTCCCCCCTCTTTTTGTCTGTTTTTGATGGTTTTTTGCGACCTCACACTTTGTCTAAATACTGTGTTACTATGCAATATTGCTCCGAGGTTGCTCTTTATTCCAGATTCTGTAACTTTTTATGAACGTTGCACGGTTTAGGATAACGTATATGAATCTGTTAATTTCTCTTTTCGCAACCATTTATTGATGTTTTGTATATTTACAGCTGACAAGATATGAGACTGTTGTATACGCTCTATTTTTGATATGTGTGTTGACATATTTGGAAAAATGTTCTATATTACAAAATGAAAAATAAAGAATTTAAAAAAAAAAAAAATAATGCTCCGAAATCAACTTCTGTCACCTTAGTGATACATTCTGGGATAGTACCTAAAGTTTAAAGCAGAAATTGGGGCACTTTTGAAATTTTCATTTTTGACCAAAACTGACAGGTCCGGGGCTTAGGGAATTTCTCATATGCCACAAAACGGTTGAAGCTCCTGTTCAAAAATGATGCTCCGAAATCAACTTCTGTCACCTTAGTGATACATTTTGGGATAGTACCTAAAGTTTAAAGCAGAAATTGGGGCACTTTTGAAGTTTTCATTTTTGACCAAAATCGACAGGTCCGGGGCTTAGGGAATTTCTCATATGCCACAAAACGGTTGAAGCTCCTGTTCAAAAATGATGCTCCGAAATCAACTTCTGTCACCTTAGTGATACATTTTGGGATAGTACCTAAAGTTTAAAGCAGAAATTGGGGCACTTTTGAAGTTTTCATTTTTGACCAAAATCGACAGGTCCGGGGCTTAGGGAATTTCTCATATGCCACAAAACGGTTGAAGCTCCTGTTAAAAAATAATGCTCCGAAATCAACTTCTGTCACCTTAGTGATACATTTTAGGATAGTACCTAAAGTTTAAAGCTGAAATTTGGGCACTTTTGAAATTTTCATTTTTGACCAAAATCGACAGGTCCGGGGCTTAGGGAATTTCTCATATGCCACAAAACAGTTGAAGCTCCTGTTCAAAAATGATGCTCCGAAATCAACTTCTGTCACCTTAGTGATACATTTTGGGATAGTACCTAAAGTTTAAAGCAGAAATTGGGGCACTTTTGATATTTTCATTTTTGACCAAAATCGACAGGTCCGGGGCTTAGGGAATTTCTCATATGCCACAAAACGTTTGTAGCTCCTGTTTAAAAATGATGCTCCGAAATCAACTTCTGTCACCTTAGTGATACATTTTGGGATAGTACCTAAAGTTTAAAGCAGAAATTGGGGCACTTTTGATATTTTCATTTTTGACCAAAATCGACAGGTCCGGGCCTTAGGGAATTTCTCATATGCCACAAAACGGTTGAAGCTCCTGTTCAAAAATGATGCTCCGAAATCAACTTCTGTCACCTTAGTGATACATTCTGGGATAGTACCTAAAGTTTAAAGCAGAAATTGGGGCACTTTTGAAATTTTCATTTTTGACCAAAATCGACAGGTCCAGGGCTTAGGGAATTTCTCATATGCCACAAAACGGTTGAAGCTCCTGTTCAAAAATGATGCTCCGAAATCAACTTCTGTCACCTTAGTGATACATTTTGGGATAGTACCTAAAGTTTAAAGCAGAAATTGGGGCACTTTTGATATTTTCATTTTTGACCAAAATCGACAGGTCCGGGGCTTAGGGAATTTCTCATATGCCACAAAACGTTTGAAGCTCCTGTTCAAAAATGATGCTCCGAAATCAACTTCTGTCACCTTAGTGATACATTTTGGGATAGTACCTAAAGTTTAAAGCAGAAATTGGGGCACATTTAAAATTTTCATTTTTGACCAAAATCGACAGGTCCGGGCTTAGGGAATTTCTCATATGCCACAAAACGGTTGAAGCTCCTGTTCAAAAATAATGCTCCGAAATCAACTTCTGTCACCTTAGTGATACATTTTGGGATAGTACCTAAAGTTTAAAGCAGAAATTGGGGCACTTTTGAAATTTTCATTTTTGACCAAAATCAACAGGTCCGGGGCTTAGGGAATTTCTCATATGCCACAAAATGGTTGAAGCTCCTGTTCAAAAATGATGCTCCGAAATCAACTTCTGTCACCTTAGTGATACATTTTAAGATAGTACCTAAAGTTTAAAGCAGAAATTGGGGCACTTTTGAAGTTTTCATTTTTGACCAAAATCGACAGGTCCGGGTCTTAGGGAATTTCTCATATGCCACAAAACGGTTGAAGCTCCTGTTCAAAAATAATGCTCCGAAATCAACTTCTGTCACCTTAGTGATACATTTTAGGATAGTACCTAAAGTTTAAAGCTGAAATTGGGGCACTTTTGAAATTTTCATTTTTGACCAAAATCGACAGGTCCGGGGCTTAGGGAATTTCTCATATGCCACAAAACGGTTGAAGCTCCTGTTCAAAAATGATGCTCCGAAATCAACTTCTGTCACCTTAGTGATACATTTTGGGATAGTACCTAAAGTTTAAAGCAGAAATTGGGGCACTTTTGAAATTTTCATTTTTGACCAAAATCGACAGGTCTGGGGCTTAGGGAATTTCTCATATGCCACAAAACGGTTGAAGCTCCTGTTCAAAAATAATGCTCCGAAATCAACTTCTGTCACCTTAGTGATACATTTTAGGATAGTACCTAAAGTTTAAAGCTGAAATTGGGGCACTTTTGAAATTTTCATTTTTGACCAAAATCGACAGGTCCGGGGCTTAGGGAATTTCTCATATGCCACAAAACGTTTGAAGCTCCTGTTCAAAAATGATGCTCCGAAATCAACTTCTGTCACCTTAGTGATTCATTTTGGGATAGTACCTAAAGTTTAAAGCAGAAATTGGGGCACTTTTGAAGTTTTCATTTTTGACCAAAATCGACAGGTCCGGGGCTTAGGGAATTTCTCATATGCCACAAAACGGTTGAAGCTCCTGTTCAAAAATGATGCTCCGAAATCAACTTCTGTCACCTTAGTGATACATTTTGGGATAGTACCTAAAGTTTAAAGCAGAAATTGGGGCACTTTTGAAGTTTTCATTTTTGACCAAAATCGACAGGTCCGGGGCTTAGGGAATTTCTCATATGCCACAAAACGGTTGAAGCTCCTGTTCAAAAATAATGCTCCGAAATCAACTTCTGTCACCTTAGTGATACATTTTAGGATAGTACCTAAAGTTTAAAGCTGAAATTGGGGCACTTTTGAAATTTTCATTTTTGACCAAAATCGACAGGTCCGGGGCTTAGGGAATTTCTCATATGCCACAAAACGGTTGAAGCTCCTGTTCAAAAATGATGCTCCGAAATCAACTTCTGTCACCTTAGTGATACATTTTGGGATAGTACCTAAAGTTTAAAGCAGAAATTGGGGCACTTTTGAAATTTTCATTTTTGACCAAAATCGACAGGTCCGGGGCTTAGGGAATTTCTCATATGCCACAAAACGGTTGAAGCTCCTGTTCAAAAATGATGCTCCGAAATCAACTTCTGTCACCTTAGTGATACATTCTGGGATAGTACCTAAAGTTTAAAGCAGAAATTGGGGCACTTTTGAAATTTTCATTTTTGACCAAAATCGACAGGTCCGGGGCTTAGGGAATTTCTCATATGCCACAAAACAGTTGAAGCTCCTGTTTAAAAATGATGCTCCGAAATCAACTTCTGTCACCTTAGTGATACATTTTGGGATAGTACCTAAAGTTTAAAGCAGAAATTGGGGCACTTTTGATATTTTCATTTTTGACCAAAATCGACAGGTCCGGGGCTTAGGGAATTTCTCATATGCCACAAAACGGTTGAAGCTCCTGTTCAAAAATAATGCTCCGAAATCAACTTCTGTCACCTTAGTGATACATTTTGGGATAGTACCTAAAGTTTAAAGCTGAAATTGGGGTACTTTTGAAGTTTTCATTTTTGACCAAAATCGACAGGTCTGGGGCTTAGGGAATTTCTCATATGCCACAAAACGGTTGAAGCTCCTGTTCAAAAATAATGCTCAGAAATCAACTTCTGTCACCTTAGTGATACATTTTAGGATAGTACCTAAAGTTTAAAGCTGAAATTGGGGCACTTTTGAAATTTTCATTTTTGACCAAAATCGACAGGTCCGGGGCTTAGGGAATTTCTCATATGCCACAAAACGGTTGAAGCTCCTGTTCAAAAATGATGCTCCGAAATCAACTTCTGTCACCTTAGTGATACATTCTGGGATAGTACCTAAAGTTTAAAGCAGAAATTGGGGCACTTTTGAAATTTTCATTTTTGACCAAAATCGACAGGTCCGGGGCTTAGGGAATTTCTCATATGCCACAAAACGTTTGAAGCTCCTGTTCAAAAATGATGCTCCGAAATCAACTTCTGTCACCTTAGTGATTCATTTTGGGATAGTACCTAAAGTTTAAAGCAGAAATTGGGGCACTTTTGAAGTTTTCATTTTTGACCAAAATCGACAGGTCCGGGGCTTAGGGAATTTCTCATATGACACAAAACGTTTGAAGCTCATGTTCAAAAATGATGCTCCGAAATCAACTTCTGTCACCTTAGTGATACATTTTGGGATAGTACCTAAAGTTTAAAGCAGAAATTGGGGCACATTTAAAATTTTCATTTTTGACCAAAATCGACAGGTCCGGGCTTAGGGAATTTCTCATATGCCACAAAACGGTTGAAGCTCCTGTTCAAAAATAATGCTCCGAAATCAACTTCTGTCACCTTAGTGATACATTTTGGGATAGTACCTAAAGTTTAAAGCAGAAATTGGGGCACTTTTGAAATTTTCATTTTTGACCAAAATCGACAGGTCCGGGGCTTAGGGAATTTCTCATATGCCACAAAACGGTTGAAGCTCCTGTTCAAAAATAATGCTCCGAAATCAACTTCTGTCACCTTAGTGATAGGGATAGTACCTAAAGTTTAAAGCAGAAATTTGGGCACTTTTGAAATTTTCATTTTTGACCAAAATCGACAGGTCCGGGGCTTAGGGAATTTCTCATATGCCACAAAACGGTTGAAGCTCCTGTTCAAAAATGATGCTCCGAAATCAACTTCTGTCACCTTAGTGATACATTTTGGGATAGTACCTAAAGTTTAAAGCAGAAATTGGGGCACTTTTGATATTTTCATTTTTGACCAAAATCGACAGGATCGGGGCTTAGGGAATCTCTCATATGCCACAAAACGTTTGACGCTCCTGTTCAAAAATGATGCTCCGAAATCAACTTCTGTCACCTTAGTGATACATTTTGGGATAGTACCTAAAGTTTAAAGCAGAAATTGGGGCACTTTTGAAGTTTTCATTTTTGACCAAAATCGACAGGTCCGGGGCTTAGGGAATTTCTCATATGCCACAAAACGGTTGAAGCTCCTGTTAAAAAATGATGCTCCGAAATCAACTTCTGTCACCTTAGTGATACATTTTAGGATAGTACCTAAAGTTTAAAGCTGAAATTGGGGCACTTTTGAAATTTTCATTTTTGACCAAAATCGACAGGTCCGGGGCTTAGGGAATTTCTCATATGCCACAAAACGGTTGAAGCTCCTGTTCAAAAATGATGCTCCGAAATCAACTTCTGTGACCTTAGTGATACATTTTGGGATAGTACCTAAAGTTTAAAGCAGAAATTGGGGCACATTTCAAATTTTCATTTTTGACCAGAATCGACAGGTCCGGGCTTAGGGAATTTCTCATATGCCACAAAACGGTTGAAGCTCCTGTTCAAAAATGATGCTCCGAAATCAACTTCTGTCACCTTAGTGATACATTTTGGGATAGTACCTAAAGTTTAAAGCAGAAATTAGGGCACTTTTGAAGTTTTCATTTTTGACCAAAATCGACAGGTCCGGGGCTTAGGGAATTTCTCATATGCCACAAAACGGTTGAAGCTCCTGTTCAAAAATGATGCTCCGAAATCAACTTCTGTCACCTTAGTGATACATTTTGGGATAGTACCTAAAGTTTAAAGCAGAAATTGGGGCACTTTTGAAGTTTTCATTTTTGACCAAAATCGACAGGTCCGGGGCTTAGGGAATTTCTCATATGCCACAAAACGGTTGAAGCTCCTGTTCAAAAATAATGCTCCGAAATCAACTTCTGTCACCTTAGTGATACATTTTAGGATAGTACCTAAAGTTTAAAGCTGAAATTGGGGCACTTTTGAAATTTTCATTTTTGACCAAAATCGACAGGTCCGGCCGGGGCTTAGGGAATTTCTCATATGCCACAAAACGGTTGAAGCTCCTGTTCAAAAATGATGCTCCGAAATCAACTTCTGTCACCTTAGTGATACATTTTGGGATAGTACCTAAAGTTTAAAGCAGAAATTGGGGCACTTTTGAAATTTTCATTTTTGACCAAAATCGACAGGTCCGGGACTTAGGGAATTTCTCATATGCCACAAAACAGTTGAAGCTCCTGTTCAAAAATGATGCTCCGAAATAAACTTCTGTCACCTTAGTGATACATTTTGGGATAGTACCTAAAGTTTAAAGCAGAAATTTGGGCACTTTTGATATTTTCATTTTTGACCAAAATCGACAGGTCCGGGGCTTAGGGAATTTCTCATATGCCACAAAACGTTTGTAGCTCCTGTTCAAAAATGATGCTCCGAAATCAACTTCTGTCACCTTAGTGATACATTTTGGGATAGTACCTAAAGTTTAAAGCAGAAATTGGGGCACTTTTGATAATTTCATTTTTGACCAAAATCGACAGGTCCGGGGCTTAGGGAATTTCTCATATGCCACAAAACGGTTGAAGCTCCTGTTCAAAAATGATGCTCCGAAATCAACTTCTGTCACCTTAGTGATACATTTTGGGATAGTACCTAAAGTTTAAAGCAGAAATTGGGGCACATTTCAAATTTTCATTTTTGACCAGAATCGACAGGTCCGGGCTTAGGGAATTTCTCATATGCCACAAAACGGTTGAAGCTCCTGTTCAAAAATGATGCTCCGAAATCAACTTCTGTCACCTTAGTGATACATTTTGGGATAGTACCTAAAGTTTAAAGCAGAAATTGTGGCACTTTTGAAATTTTCATTTTTGACCAAAATCGAAAGGGCCGGGGCTTAGGGAATTTCTCATATTCCACAAAACGGTTGAAGCTCCTGTTCAAAAATAATGCTCCGAAATCAACTTCTGTCACCTTAGTGATACATTCTGGGATAGTACCTAAAGTTTAAAGCAGAAATTGGGGCACTTTTGAAGTTTTCATTTTTGAACAAAATCGACAGGTCTGGGGCTTAGGGAATTTCTCATATGCCACAAAACGGTTGAAGCTCCTGTTCAAAAATAATGCTCCGAAATCAACTTCTGTCACCTTAGTGATACATTTTAGGATAGTACCTAAAGTTTAAAGCTGAAATTGGGGCACTTTTGAAATTTTCATTTTTGACCAAAATCGACAGGTCCGGGGCTTAGGGAATTTCTCATATGCCACAAAACGGTTGAAGCTCCTGTTCAAAAATGATGCTCCGAAATCAACTTCTGTCACCTTAGTGATACATTCTGGGATAGTACCTAAAGTTTAAAGCAGAAATTGGGGCACTTTTGAAATTTTCATTTTTGACCAAAATCAACAGGTCCGGGGCTTAGGGAATTTCTCATATGCCACAAAACAGTTGAAGCTCCTGTTCAAAAATGATGCTCCGAAATCAACTTCTGTCACCTTAGTGATACATTTTGGGATAGTACCTAAAGTTTAAAGCAGAAATTGGGGCACTTTTGATATTTTCATTTTTGACCAAAATCGACAGGTCCGGGGCTTAGGGAATTTCTCATATGCTACAAAATGGTTGAAGCTCCTGTTCAAAAATGATGCTCCGAAATCAACTTCTGTCACCTTAGTGATACATTCTGGGATAGTACCTAAAGTTTAAAGCAGAAATTGGGGCACTTTTGAAATTTTCATTTTTGAACAAAATCGACAGGTCTGGGGCTTAGGGAATTTCTCATATGCCACAAAACGGTTGAAGCTCCTGTTCAAAAATAATGCTCCGAAATCAACTTCTGTCACCTTAGTGATACATTTTGGGATAGTACCTAAAGTTTAAAGCAGAAATTGGGGCACTTTTGAAGTTTTCATTTTTGACCAAAATCGACAGGTCCGGGGCTTAGGGAACTTCTCATATGCCACAAAACGGTTGAAGCTCCTGTTCAAAAATGATGCTCCGAAATCAACTTCTGTCACCTTAGTGATACATTTTAGGATAGTACCTAAAGTTTAAAGCAGAAATTGGGGCACTTTTGAAATTTTCATTTTTGAACAAAATCGACAGGTCTGGGGCTTAGGGAATTTCTCATATGCCACAAAACGGTTGAAGCTCCTGTTCAAAAATAATGCTCCGAAATCAACTTCTGTCACCTTAGTGATACATTTTGGGATAGTACCTAAAGTTTAAAGCAGAAATTGGGGCACTTTTTAAGTTTTCATTTTTGACCAAAATCGACAGGTCCGGGGCTTAGGGAATTTCTCATATGCCACAAAACGGTTGAAGCTCCTGTTCAAAAATAATGCTCCGAAATCAACTTCTGTCACCTTAGTGATACATTTTGGGATAGTACCTAAAGTTTAAAGCTGAAATTGGGGCACTTTTGAAATTTTCATTTTTGACCAAAATCGACAGGTCCGGGGCTTAGGGAATTTCTCATATGCTACAAAACGGTTGAAGCTCCTGTTCAAAAATGATGCTCCGAAATCAACTTCTGTCACCTTAGTGATACATTTTGGGATAGTACCTAAAGTTTAAAGCAGAAATTGGGGCACATTTGAAATTTTCATTTTTGACCAAAATCGACAGGTACGGGCTTAGGGAATTTCTCATATGCCACAAAACGGTTGAAGCTCCTGTTCAAATATAATGCTCCGAAATCAACTTCTGTCACCTTAGTGATACATTTTGGGATAGTACCTAAAGTTTAAAGCTGAAATTGGGGCACTTTTGACATTTTCATTTTTGACCAAAATCGACAGGTCCGGGGCTTAGGGAATTTCTCATATGCTACAAAACGGTTGAAGCTCCTGTTCAAAAATGATGCTCCGAAATCAACTTCTGTCACCTTAGTGATACATTTTGGGATAGTACCTAAAGTTTAAAGCAGAAATTGGGGCACATTTGAAATTTTCATTTTTGACCAAAATCGACAGGTACGGGCTTAGGGAATTTCTCATATGCCACAAAACGGTTGAAGCTCCTGTTCAAATATAATGCTCCGAAATCAACTTCTGTCACCTTAGTGATACATTTTGGGATAGTACCTAAAGTTTAAAGCTGAAATTGGGGTACTTTTGACATTTTCGTTTTTGACCAAAATCGACAGGTCCGGGGCTTAGGGAATTTCTCATATGCCACAAAACGGTTGAAGCTCCTGTTCAAAAATAATGCTCCGAAATCAACTTCTGTCACCTTAGTGATACATTCAGGGATAGTACCTAAAGTTTAAAGCAGAAATTGGGGCACTTTTTTGAAATTTTCATTTTTGACCAAAATTGACAGGTCCGGGGCTTAGGGAATTTCTCATATGCCACAAAACGGTTGAAGCTCCTGTTCAAAAATGATGCTCCGAAATCAACTTCTGTCACCTTAGTGATACATTTTGGGATAGTACCTAAAGTTTAAAGCAGAAATTGGGGCACTTTTGAAGTTTTAGGCCCTCATTCCGAGTTGATCGCTAAGAGTCTTCGCAACGCAAATGTACGAAATGTAAGTATCTGCGCATGCGCAAATGCGTGATTACGCATGCGCGAGTACATACGTACGACAACTGGGCAAAATTACTCAGGAAAAAAAAAGCCGTAACTGGCAAACGAAAACGAGGAGTGGCGTGGGCGTGGCGGAGGCGAGACTTCGCAATGCTCCGACATGGGCGTGAAAGTGGGCGTACAGTGTGGGAGTATGCAACTCGCAATGGGCGTGTTTTTCGCAAATAAACATTGTCGCTGTTAAAACTAACATAGGAAACCGTAGCAACATTCACGCAGCAGCCGAGTAGGTCTGCAGTTACTCTTCATTTGCGAAGTACTGGTACAAGTGTGTATGCAGTAATTAGCAGTTAATTGGATATCACATTCATCTGATGTCCAATTACTTGTTAATTAATGAGCAGATGAAAGTTACCAACCAGCAATTGTCTGAACACACATTACATGTTTATTCTACTCACATATAAATCTCACACACTGCCAAATAAGGGTGTGATTTTTGTTGAATTTGTTGTGTAAGCATTTGTAAAACTTGTTTTAATGTGTGTAAGACTCCCAAATACAAGCAAGTGAAAATATTTGTGAAAGTGTTTGAAAACTGCAACATTTTTTACAAATAAACCAACACCCACATAATGCAGCATACACTTTAATTTAGTCTTAAAAGTCACAATAATATTTGATTATAATATCTGACAATGTTTGAAATGATGTCCTGTTGACCATAGATATTTATAAAAAGCGTCGTGTCTGTTTACTTAATATGGACATTAAAGTGTGGTGCAAAGCATACCTTTTTTTTGTTTTTATTTTCAATTTTTAAGGAGAATTAGCAGATTGGTCTACAAGTGTCTATATGCTGACCTAATCTTTCTGGAACTGCATTACCTTGAAGAAACTGCTCAAATTTTTTAAATATATTTTTTATTACTATAATAATATTTCACAACATTTAAACATGGCTCCACGTGAGTCGCACAGGCAGAGATGGACCAAGCAGCAAGCAGATGGCACTGACAATCATTAGATAGCAGAACTCAGTACTCTGCAAAATTCTGCTTCTGACAAAAGTATATTTTTAAAGCATAAATAAAACATGACACACCCTGCCACACCCTGCCACACACACATTTTAAACCAAATGAGAAAGAATTAGGATCCACCACACAAACACAACAATACATAGCACACTAGTAAGAGGAAGATGGCTCTGGTGTTTATACACATAAACTCACAGGCTACAATACATCCAAACAGAAAGAATACATTTCACTAAGAGGGAGTTATCCATTCTGGTCACACAAGCCAACTCCAAAAATACATAGAGGCAACATCAAAAACATGGGTGCTGCCCATCTGGAGAGACATCATTTTCTTCTTTTTCTCCCCGCCTGAGGCTGTTCTTCTTTGGAAGGTCTGCGGAGCGACCTTCGTTGGGCCTGCCCAGTGGGCTGTTCTTCCTGGGCAGGGGCAGGGGAGGGAGCCGATGTGGGTGGCTCTCTGCCACTGTGGGCAAGGGAGACAGCGATGGCCTGGAGCCCTTGCAAGATGTTATTTGCAAGGGTTTGGAATGAGGAGGCAAGTTGTTCTTGGCCCTGCCTGATCTCTGCCAGACCTTGGCAGAGTTGAGCAACACCTTGCTCAACACAGGTTCGGTGCTCAGTGAGCCGGACAGCTATCTGGCTTACCTCCTGGATGACCCCGTCTTGAAACCGATTTAGGCTCTCACCATACCTAGCGATTTCAAGCAGGATCTCCGGGATAGCAGAGGGTTGGGTGGGGGGGCCAGTAGGAACCTGCAGAGGTGGGATTTGTTGGCCCACACTGCCAGACTCACTAGGTCCCTCCACCTCAGCCTCAACCACATAACCGTCCTGTGACTCAAACGGATCACCCCCCTGTGCTGTGTTTTGTGGCAAGCAAATAGAAGAATGTGTGGGAAAAAAGTAGGATACAAAATTAGTTTATTATTATAAATACTGTCAAAATTACAGACAACTAAATGTGTCAACTTACCTTCCAAGTCATGTCCCGTCAGGATCTCAGGCAGGTCCGTGTCCATATGAGACACCCCTTGGCCCTCCTCATAACTGACACAGGGCATCGCCATCTCCTCCAAGTCAGTATACTCCACAGCGACAGGTGCTCCTCCACCTGTAGCCCTTGAGGCATTCCACTCCGCAGCCCTCTTTGCCTTCAGGCGGGATTTGAAGTCGGCCCACCTACATATGTATTGTGAAAGAGGGACAAAGTAGAGTCTTATTATTTGTCTAAGCTAATATATAGGACACGTGTTCTGCTTGTGTTTGCTAGACATAACATCACATGTAACTACATTTTTTAGTCAACTTAGCACAGAAAAAGGACTGTCAATATGCACTTACCGTCGTCTCACTTCCTGTGATGTTCTGACGACAGAGCCAACTTCATTCACAGATTTTGTGATGTCTCTCCAGATTCGTTCTTTTGAAGCAGCCCCCATGTTTTTTGGCCCTCTATGGATTTTGGACATGGCCTGCGTGACCAAGACACGCAACTCCCTCTTAGTGAATGCAGGCTGTCTTTTCTTCCGTCTGGAGGTAGCCTGTGAGGTTTCTTCTTGTTGGTCATCACCATCTTCCTCCTCACTAGCAGCTTCTGTCTGTTGTGTTTGTGTGGCTAAAGCCAATTCTCCCTCAGTTTGGTCACTTTGTGTGTGTGGCAGGGTATCCCCAGTCAATTGTTGTGGTTCAGAAGCAGACATTTGCAGAGTACTAGGTCCTGCCTCTTCAACATCCGCAGAGGCGGATTCCAACATGCGCCTTTGGCAATCTAGGCGTCTTTTCCGCAATGCCATCTCCTGCTCTGCAATGCGGTCCATCTCTGCTGCGATTTGCTCACGAGAAGCCATGTTTGTGATGACGTGTGTACGCCGAGGTGTGTGCTTATATACCTACGTGCGTAGCGTTAATTCACACAGGTGTACACTGTTAATCTGATTAATGATTGCACTGCTTATTTAAGGGCCTACTTTGCACGCTGTGAGTGTAGGTAGTTTGGAGTTTCACTTGAGTTTGTTGGCTTGTGCGTGAAGGTGCTATAGGAATTTTCAGAGTGAGTAATTGTCAAGCATACATTTGTCCTTTCGTTTGCGTTTAGAATATAGTCAGTGTAGCATTTTGTCTGCGATTTTTCGTTTGTGAGTATTCTGGAATTCGTCTTGTTGTTCATTTTTTGATTTCAAAGTGTTTATTTTATGTTGATTGTTTGTTATTCTTTTTTACACATATATATTTAGCTAGTCCATTTTTGCAAATAAACCTGTGCTTCATTGCTTTTACTGACATTTTTGTTCTCTTGTAGGAGATTTTTTTTGGGAGACGTAACCCTAGTTGATTTTGTTTATTTGGTGTGCTGTATAACACAAAGAGTTCCTTTCTTTATTTTGGATCAGGTAAGTTCCCTGGGCCTGTGTTGGTGCCTGTTTTGTTTATTGGTCTGTATGTTGTTTTTGACTGTCATATTTGCTCTCTTGTAGGAGTTTTTTTTTGGGTGACGTAACCCTAGTTGATTTTGTTTATTTGGTGTGCTGTATAACACAAAGAGTTCCTTTCTTTATTTTGGATCAGGTAAGTTCCCTGGGCCTGTGTTGGTGCCTGTTTTGTTTATTGGTCTGTATGTTGTTTTTGACTGTCATATTTGCTCTCTTGTAGGAGTTTTTTTTTGGGTGACGTAACCCTAGTTGATTTTGTTTATTTGGTGTGCTGTATAACACAAAAAGTTCCTTTCTTTATTTTGGATCAGGTAAGTTCCCTGGGCCTGTGTTGGTGCCTGTTTTGTTTATTGGTCTGTATGTTGTTTTTGACTGTCATATTTGCTCTCTTGTAGGAGTTTTTTTTTGGGTGACGTAACCCTAGTTGATTTTGTTTATTTGGTGTGCTGTATAACACAAAGAGTTCCTTTCTTTATTTTGGATCAGGTAAGTTCCCTGGGCCTGTGTTGGTGCCTGTTTTGTTTATTGGTCTGTATGTTGTTTTTGACTGTCATATTTGCTCTCTTGTAGGAGTTTTTTTTTTGGGTGACGTAACCCTAGTTGATTTTGTTTATTTGGTGTGCTGTATAACACAAAGAGTTCCTTTCTTTATTTTGGATCAGGTAAGTTCCCTGGGCCTGTGTTGGTGCCTGTTTTGTTTATTGGTCTGTATGTTGTTTTTGACTGTCATATTTGCTCTCTTGTAGGAGTTTTTTTTTGGGTGACGTAACCCTAGTTGATTTTGTTTATTTGGTGTGCTGTATAACACAAAGAGTTCCTTTCTTTATTTTGGATCAGGTAAGTTCCCTGGGCCTGTGTTGGTGCCTGTTTTGTTTATTGGTCTGTATGTTGTTTTTGACTGTCATATTTGCTCTCTTGTAGGAGTTTTTTTTGGGTGACGTAACCCTAGTTGATTTTGTTTATTTGGTGTGCTGTATAACACAAAGAGTTCCTTTCTTTATTTTGGATCAGGTAAGTTCCCTGGGCCTGTGTTGGTGCCTGTTTGTGTTTGTTCAAAGTGTTTTGATTATGTTTGTTTTCCATCTTGATAATAAATGTTATGTTTTGTACCGGGATTGATCAGCAAAGTAGTGTTGTTCTTGGCTGGGCTAGCTACTAAAGGGCTAACTTTTTATTTTTTTAATTAAAAATTTTTTTAACCAATTATTCTTAATTTTGTAGTAGTTGTTTGTGATGTGTTTGATGTTCTGTTTTTTTAAATAATAGTATTTTTAACAATTACAATTTAACATATGTAGCTTTCATTATAATTTTTTTTTTATAATATTCTTTTTGGTCCTGAATTGAACCCAGAAAAAATGTCTTACGCTCCTGCAGTAAGTTGACACACCCTTTTTGTAATAATTTTTTGTTTGCATATTTTTTGGACTTTGTTTTTGTCTTATTCAATTTTTTTTTTTGTTTTTATAAAAGTGTGTGATGTCTATATTTATCGCAGCAGAAGCCCTACCTCCCCAACCCACGCCAGCACTCCCACCCCAACCGCCAGCCCCACAACCACAACCGGCTCCTCATCAACCAAGGCAACGGAGGCGTGCTAGGCCACCAATTTTCCGACCCCGTGTCCTACTTTTTGGGATGCCAGATGATGTGGTTGTACGTAGATACAGGCAGCCACCACATCTAATCCTAGACACTCTCTCCATAATAGAGAGTGATCTGGAGTCTGAAATTCGGTATCCTACAGCAATACCACCATTGACACAATTCCTTGCTGTGTTACATTTTTTGGCAACAGGGTCTTACCAGCATGTGGTTGGAGACCTGGTTGGCATGTCGCAGGGCCAGTTCAGTAAGGTCCTGCGGCGTGTCTGCCAGGCTTTCCTCAAGCGTGTGAAGCAATTTATTGCTATGCCTTTGGATGTTGGTGCCCTAGATGTGGTGAAGCGGCAATTTGCGGAAGGTGGTAGTCGCTTCCCACATGTTATTGGGGTTGTGGATGGCACACATGTAGCTATTCAGCCACCAAAACATAATGAAGAAATTTATAGAAACAGGAAACTGTTTCATTCTCTGAATGTAATGGTTGTTTGTGGGCCATCCCTCCAGATCCTTTCCCTGAACGCAAAGTTTACTGGAAGTTCCCATGATGCGTATGTCATTAGACAATCAGGGATATGGCACAGATTAAGATCAAGTCAACGAGCAGACATGTGGTTATTGGGTGAGTTGTTGCACATATTTTGTTCAAAATTTTGTATATTTTTCAATATTGACTATTTCTAATTTTTTTTTTCCTCAAACAGGAGACCGTGGATATCCTTGCACCCCCTGGCTCATGACTCCTTACCGTAATCCCAGGCCAGGACCACAGACGGCATTTAACTCCGCGCTTACTGCCACTAGGCAGCTGGTGGAGCGCACAATTGGGGTCCTTAAAGGGCGGTTTCGTGTGCTCCACCGCACTGGTGGCGACATCATGTATTCGCCGGAGATGGCAAGTAAAATAGTGGTCCTGTGCGCTATACTCCACAATATCGCGGTAAGGAGTAGCGTAGAGCTTCCTCAGACAGAGGAATTGCCTGATGAGGAGCCAGGGGTTGTCCGACACTTCGGTGGGGGGAGTGTTACAAGGAGGGGGAGCCAAGTCAGGGCAAGCATTGTTGCTGAATTTTTCAGGTATAGTGTTTTTTTTTACTCTATTGTTACCAAAATAAAAGCACAGTATGCATCATTTTGTATTTAAATGTAGAAATTGTGTTTGCTATTGTAAGGTCATTGTGTAATGCTTTTTGTGTGTTTGAATCTGTTTTTTTTTTAATCTTCAAAAAACAATAACACGTTAAGCTGACAATTTAATTTTGTGTCAAACAATACTGTGATGTTGCTAAATAGTGTCCTTATTTTTTTACTATTCTAACATCATGATTATTTAAACAAAAACACAAACAAATGAAACTGAATGTTGGCCACTTTGTGAATGTCCAGCTGAAAGACCACACAAACTGAGGTGAGTACTCAGATATGTTTATAAATTGATCTAAAACTGTGTGTGTCTGTGTCTGTGTTTTTTTGTTTTAAATTTTATGGTTGTGTTTTGCTTAAAATTTGCTTATGCGAATGCGTAGTTCCGCTCGTGCGAAATAACACTCTGCTCTTCACAGCATTGCAAAGATCAATAAAGTTATTATAAATGACATATGACAGCATAGATTGTGGACCAATCACATGCTAACAGACATTATAAATATATGCCCAAATAAGGAAAACGCCATTGCCATGATGCGTGCGGCACCTTTCACCAGGCGGGAGCTCCGCGTCCTGGTTGCGGTGATGGACCGCCGCGTAGGCCGCGTTGGGCGATTCATCCCCAATCGTGTTAAGCGCGAGGCCTACGCGGAGGTCCGTCGCCTGCTGCGGTCTCGCGTCCGCAGCAGGCGGACCATCATCCAGTTAGAGCGGAGATGGAGTGATCTCCGAAGGAGGACTCCAGAGCTGTTGGCGGAGATCCGCCAGCAAATCCGCACTATGCATGCACGCAGTAAGTAACATTACATAAGATTATTAGCATAAATAGTGCAAAATTTCACTAAGTGGTAGGCTAATTGCAACACTGAGTGAACATTTTGAAAAAATAGGACAGTGTGTGTGGTTAGGGCAAACATTACTGACTGTAGCAAAGTGTCCCTAAACAAGTGCATGTTTTACATAATTAGTAACCAGGCAGGAAACTGTACCAAAAAACTTGATCAGTGCTGTCTATATAATAAGGTAGCTTGAATAGTGATCTGGTGATGTTGGCTAGACAAATCAATATGTCTCAATGGAATAGATACAGGAATGACCGACAAAATTTTTAAATTTCATAATTTTGTTTGCAGTGGGCAACATGAAGAGGTTTGAATAATAATTTTTTAAAAATTCTTACAAAAACTTTCTTTTACATGGAACCGAACAGTGAAAATTACAATTGATTAGTATGTAATTTAACATGCAAATTGAAATATATTTTACCAATCATTCTAGGACGACCACAACGGCAAGCACCACATGATGCACCAGCTCAGCACCCTTCCCCTTCTCACTCCCCCTCCACTTCCCAGTCCCCCTCCCCTTCTCACTCCCCCTCCCCTTCTCACTCCCCCTCCCCTTCTCACTCCCCCTCCCCTTCTCACTCCCCCTCAGCTTCCCAATCCCCCTCAGCTTCCCAATCACCCTCAGCTTCACAATCCACCTCAGCTTCCCAGTCACCCTCAGCTTCCCAGGCCCCCTCAGCTTCCCAGGCCCCCTCAGCTTCCCAGGCCCACTCCACTTTCCACTCCCCTTCTCAGCCAACCTCTCCTTCTCTTTCTGTGACCCCTTCTCCTCCTTCCCATACCCCTTCTCCTTCTACTTCCAACTCACCTTCTCAGCCCCCCTCACCCTCTATTGGCCTAACATTTTCACCGCCCCCCTCGCCCTCTCAATCAGACCCACCCTCTGAAATTACATCCCCAATCCAACCTCCTTCCCCCATCCAGCCTCCTTCCCCCATCCAGCCTCCTTCCCCCATCCAGCCTCCTTCCCCCATCCAGCCTCCTTCCCCAATCCCTCCTCCTTCCCCCATCCAGCCGCCTTCCCCCATCCAGCCGCCATCCCCACCCAGTGAATGGGCAGAGGAAGCCCCTGAAGACAGTTCAGGGAGTCTTCATGTTGCCGAGGAAAGTAAGTGTTTTAACATTTTGTTAAAAATGATTACCTACTTACACTTACAATGACAAAACATGCAGTGTTGTACTGTTGGAATTCTTGTACCAAGGAAAATTAATTGTGTTTTTCTTCATGGTGTACATGTTGCATTTACATTTATTTGAGTGTCATTATATGTCCAGTGTTTATGTGTGCCATGTTTTGTGTGTCCACTCTAGGTCGACACTCATTAGGTCAACAGGGTTGGCAGGACAACAGGGTTTATATGTGTTAGGTTTTCTGGGAAACAGTTAGACCTGAGTGGAGTTTAGTATGTTGTTGTTCTTTTACACTTGTGCCTGTGTATTCTTAATATTTACACTTACAAATCACATGCTTCACTTTGTTAGGCAGCCTAACGACCCAATGATTTGTGGTGTGAAAGTTACACTCACAAAATGATTATTGGATAAAGTCAAACCTGTTTGACCTTATTTAGTAAGGGCAGCTTTCATGGAGTGTGGGCATGCTAGGATATGTTGTCCTTCTGAAGATGTTGATATGCAGTGTGATGATGCAGGACCAACACCCTAAAAAAAAAAAAAAAAAACCAAATGGGAATGAATGCCAACATGGTGTAACATTGACGAAGATGGTAGTTATCTTTAACATGGGATGTCGGCCATAGCAACCAATAAGATTATACTTTAAAAATTGGGAACCACTTCTACAATATAATATTCATATTTTTGCTTGTTTGCTATGGGCAACGTTCCATCTTAAATATAACTCACATAGTAGTAAATGTAACCCATGGTCTGGAACACTTGAAAATCTTAAAAAAAGGCTGAGCAGGCTTGTGTGTTGTTCTGCTAATGATTGTACCATAAAACAGGCAGGATGTAGTAACTTTGCCATTAAAGCAGGCCTGTCCAAACTGCGGCCCTACAACTGTTGAGAAACTACACATCCCAGCATGCCCTGACACAGCTTTGGCATTCCCTGACCACAAAACTGTGTCAAGGCATGCTGGTATATGTAGTTTCACAACAGCTGGAGTCCAGCAGTTTGGACATGCCTGCATTTAAGTGTGCTTTGCGCCTTGCTTGGATAATAAGTAATGTAATTAAGTTATTAATGTTTGTGTTGCATCTTAATTTCAGATGTTGCAGTTGGAGATCCTACAAGTTTTGGAGGCATTCTTTACACCATGCGCCAATACCTGCAAGGATTAATGCATTGTGTTGCAAAATTTGCAAAAATTTGCATGATTTTGTTTATTTTAAGAAAAAAAAAACTGATTTATTTTAAAAAATAAAATAAAAAAAGTTGATTAAAGTTAACCGGGTGTTGTGTTTATTAATGCAAAAAAGGATCAGCTGATTGGCAGGCAGAAATTGTTTGCAAAAAACATTACACACATCTTACGTTAGATTATTAACAAAAAAAAAACAGGAGATTATTGTGTTAAGAAACATGTAAACACCTTCATTCACAAACAACACCTTTAAAAACAAACAAAGGAAAAAAAATATATATATATACACTTTTACATGTTGATGGGCAATTATGGCAACAAAGTGTTAATCTGGTTTGTTTTGCAGACTTAATTGTTTAGGAACATTATCAATCATTACACTAATTGGATTCGTTATTGAAAAGGGCTTGTTGACTTTAAAAGGAATGGTGTAATTTCACTTAATAGCTTTAAAAAAACATTTTTGAGCGTTTTTCCTTAAAAGTGTGCACTTTTACGGTAAAATGTGTAAATCTACTAAAACTTAGTATTTTTACGATTAAGTATGTGTTATTGCGATGGATTCGCAATGCTGCGATGGTTTCGCATTACTGCGATGTCATTTGGCGTACGCCCACTTTGTGTAATACTGCGTACGAATGTGCAAAAATACGTTGGAGGCGGAGGTTCGCATATTTACTACATTAACGCAACTTTGCGAATATGTTGTGCGACCGAAAAACTTAGCGATCAACTCGGAATGAGGGCCTTCATTTTTGACCAAAATCGACAGGTTCGGGGCTTAGGGAATTTCTCATATGCCACAAAACGGTTGAAGCTCCTGTTCAAAAATGATGCTCCGAAATCAACTTCTGTCACCTTAGTGATACATTTTAGGATAGTACCTAAAGTTTAAAGCTGAAATTGGGGCACTTTTGAAATTTTCATTTTTGACCAAAATCGACAGGTCCGGGGCTTAGGGAATTTCTCATATGCCACAAAACGGTTGAAGCTCCTGTTCAAAAATGATGCTCCGAAATCAACTTCTGTCACCTTAGTGATACATTCTGGGATAGTACCTAAAGTTTAAAGCAGAAATTGGGGCACTTTTGAAATTTTCATTTTTGACCAAAATCGACAGGTCCGGGGCTTAGGGAATTTCTCATATGCCACAAAACAGTTGAAGCTCCTGTTCAAAAATGATGCTCCGAAATCAACTTCTGTCACCTTAGTGATACATTTTGGGATAGTACCTAAAGTTTAAAGCAGAAATTGGGGCACTTTTGATATTTTCATTTTTGACCAAAATCGACAGGTCCGGGGCTTAGGGAATTTCTCATATGCCACAAAACGTTTGAAGCTCCTGTTCAAAAATGATGCTCCGAAATCAACATCTGTCACCTTAGTGATTCATTTTGGGATAGTACCTAAAGTTTAAAGCAGAAATTGGGGCACTTTTGAAGTTTTCATTTTTGACCAAAATCGACAGGTCCGGGGCTTAGGGAATTTCTCATATGCCACAAAACGGTTGAAGCTCCTGTTCAAAAATGATGCTCCGAAATCAACTTCTGTCACCTTAGTGATACATTTTGGGATAGTACCTAAAGTTTAAAGCAGAAATTGGGGCACATTTGAAATTTTCATTTTTGACCAAAATCAACAGGTCCGGGCTTAGGGAATTTCTCATATGCCACAAAACGGTTGAAGCTCCTGTTCAAAAATAATGCTCCGAAATCAACTTCTGTCACCTTAGTGATACATTTTGGGATAGTACCTAAAGTTTAAAGCTGAAATTGGGGCACTTTTGAAATTTTCATTTTTGACCAAAATCGACAGGTCCGGGGCGTAGGGAATTTCTCATATGCTACAAAACGGTTGAAGCTCCTGTTCAAAAATGATGCTCCGAAATCAACTTCTGTCACCTTAGTGATACATTTTGGGATAGTACCTAAAGTTTAAAGCAGAAATTGGGGCACATTTGAAATTTTCATTTTTGACCAAAATCGACAGGTACGGGCTTAGGGAATTTCTCATATGCCACAAAACGGTTGAAGCTCCTGTTCAAATATAATGCTCCGAAATCAACTTCTGTCACCTTAGTGATACATTTTGGGATAGTACCTAAAGTTTAAAGCTGAAATTGGGGTACTTTTGACATTTTCATTTTTGACCAAAATCGACAGGTCCGGGGCTTAGGGAATTTCTCATATGCCACAAAACGGTTGAAGCTCCTGTTCAAAAATAATGCTCCGAAATCAACTTCTGTCACCTTAGTGATACATTTTGGGATAGTACCTAAAGTTTAAAGCAGAAATTGGGGCACTTTTGAAGTTTTCATTTTTGACCAAAATCGACAGGTCCTGGGCTTAGGGAATTTCTCATATGCCACAAAACGGTTGAAGCTCCTGTTCAAAAATGATGCTCCGAAATCAACTTCTGTCACCTTAGTGATACATTTTAGGATAGTACCTAAAGTTTAAAGCAGAAATTGGGGCACTTTTGATATTTTCATTTTTGACCAAAATCGACAGGTCCGGGGCTTAGGGAATTTCTCATATGCCACAAAACGTTTGAAGCTCCTGTTCAAAAATGATGCTCCGAAATCAACTTCTGTCACCTTAGTGATACATTTTAGGATAGTACCTAAAGTTTAAAGCTGAAATTGGGGCACTTTTGAAATTTTCATTTTTGACCAAAATCGACAGGTCCGGGGCTTAGGGAATTTCTCATATGCCACAAAACGGTTGAAGCTCCTGTTCAAAAATAATGCTCCGAAATCAACTTCTGTCACCTTAGTGATACATTTTGTGATAGTACCTAAAGTTTAAAGCAGAAATTGGGGTACTTTTGACATTTTCATTTTTGACCAAAATCGACAGGTCCGGGGCTTAGGGAATTTCTCATATGCCACAAAACGGTTGAAGCTCCTGCTCAAAAATGATGCTCCGAAATCAACTTCTGTCACCTTAGTGATACATTTTGGGATAGTACCTAAAGTTTAAAGCAGAAATTGGGGCACTTTTGAAGTTTTCATTTTTGACCAAAATCGACAGGTCCGGGGCTTAGGGAATTTCTCATATGCCACAAAACGGTTGAAGCTCCTGTACAAAAATAATGCTCCGAAATCAACTTCTGTCACCTTAGTGATACATTTTAGGATAGTACCTAAAGTTTAAAGCTGAAATTGGGGCACTTTTGAAATTTTCATTTTTGACCAAAATCGACAGGTCCGGGGCTTAGGGAATTTCTCATATGCCACAAAACGGTTGAAGCTCCTGTTCAAAAATGATGCTCCGAAATCAACTTCTGTCACCTTAGTGATACATTTTAGGATAGTACCTAAAGTTTAAAGCTAAAATTGGGGCACTTTTGAAATTTTCATTTTTGACCAAAATCGACAGGTCCGGGGCTTAGGGAATTTCTCATATGCCACAAAACGGTTGAAGCTCCTGTTCAAAAATGATGCTCCGAAATCAACTTCTGTCACCTTAGTGATACATTTTGGGATAGTACCTAAAGTTTAAAGCAGAAATTGGGGCACTTTTGAAGTTTTCATTTTTGACCAAAATCGACAGGTCCGGGGCTTAGGGAATTTCTCATATGCCACAAAACGGTTGAAGCTCCTGTTCAAAAATGATGCTCCGAAATCAACTTCTGTCACCTTAGTGATACATTTTAGGATAGTACCTAAAGTTTAAAGCAGAAATTGGGGCACTTTTGAAGTTTTCATTTTTGACCAAAATCGACAGGTCCGGGGCTTAGGGAATTTCTCATATGCCACAAAACGGTTGAAGCTCCTGTTCAAAAATAATGCTCCGAAATCAACTTCTGTCACCTTAGTGATACATTTTAGGATAGTACCTAAAGTTTAAAGCTGAAATTGGGGCACTTTTGAAATTTTCATTTTTGACCAAAATCGACAGGTCCGGGGCTTAGGGAATTTCTCATATGCCACAAAACGGTTGAAGCTCCTGTTCAAAAATGATGCTCCGAAATCAACTTCTGTCACCTTAGTGATACATTTTGGGATAGTACCTAAAGTTTAAAGCAGAAATTGGGGCACTTTTGATATTTTCATTTTTGACCAAAATCGACAGGTCCGGGGCTTAGGGAATTTCTCATATGCCACAAAACGTTTGAAGCTCCTGTTCAAAAATGATGCTCCGAAATCAACTTCTGTCACCTTAGTGATACATTTTAGGATAGTACCTAAAGTTTAAAGCTAAAATTGGGGCACTTTTGAAATTTTCATTTTTGACCAAAATCGACAGGTCCGGGGCTTAGGGAATTTCTCATATGCCACAAAACGGTTGAAGCTCCTGTTCAAAAATGATGCTCCGAAATCAACTTCTGTCACCTTAGTGATACATTCTGGGATAGTACCTAAAGTTTAAAGCAGAAATTGGGGCACTTTTGAAATTTTCATTTTTGACCAAAATCAACAGGTCCGGGGCTTAGGGAATTTCTCATATGCCACAAAACAGTTAAAGCTCCTGTTCAAAAATGATGCTCCGAAATCAACTTCTGTCACCTTAGTGATACATTTTGGGATAGTACCTAAAGTTTAAAGCAGAAATTGGTGCACTTTTGAAGTTTTCATTTTTGACCAAAATCGACAGGTCCGGGGCTTAGGGAATTTCTCATATGCCACAAAACGGTCGAAGCTCCTGTTCAAAAATAATGCTCCGAAATCAACTTCTGTCACCTTAGTGATACATTTTAGGATAGTACCTAAAGTTTAAAGCTGAAATTGGGGCACTTTTGAAATTTTCATTTTTGACCAAAATCGACAGGTCCGGGGCTTAGGGAATTTCTCATATGCCACAAAACGGTTGAAGCTCCTGTTCAAAAATGATGCTCCGAAATCAACTTCTGTCACCTTAGTGATACATTTTGGGATAGTACCTAAAGTTTAAAGCAGAAATTGGGGCACTTTTGAAGTTTTCATTTTTGACCAAAATCGACAGGTCCGGGGCTTAGGGAATTTCTCATATGCCACAAAACGGTTGAAGCTCCTGTTCAAAAATGATGCTCCGAAATCAACTTCTGTCACCTTAGTGATACATTCTGGGATAGTACCTAAAGTTTAAAGCAGAAATTGGGGCACTTTTGAAATTTTCATTTTTGACCAAAATCGACTGGTCCGGGGCTTAGGGAATTTCTCATATGCCACAAAACGGTTGAAGCTCCTGTTCAAAAATGATGCTCCGAAATCAACTTCTGTCACCTTAGTGATACATTTTAGGATAGTACCTAAAGTTTAAAGCAGAAATTGGGGCACTTTTGATATTTTCATTTTTGACCAAAATCGACAGGTCCGGGGCTTAGGGAATTTCTCATATGCCACAAAACGTTTGAAGCTCCTGTTCAAAAATGATGCTCCGAAATCAACTTCTGTCACCTTAGTGATACATTTTAGGATAGTACCTAAAGTTTAAAGCTGAAATTGGGGCACTTTTGAAATTTTCATTTTTGACCAAAATCGACAGGTCCGGGGCTTAGGGAATTTCTCATATGCCACAAAACGGTTGAAGCTCCTGTTCAAAAATAATGCTCCGAAATCAACTTCTGTCACCTTAGTGATACATTTTGTGATAGTACCTAAAGTTTAAAGCAGAAATTGGGGTACTTTTGACATTTTCATTTTTGACCAAAATCGACAGGTCCGGGGCTTAGGGAATTTCTCATATGCCACAAAACGGTTGAAGCTCCTGTTCAAAAATGATGCTCCGAAATCAACTTCTGTCACCTTAGTGATACATTTTGGGATAGTACCTAAAGTTTAAAGCAGAAATTGGGGCACATTTCAAATTTTCATTTTTGACCAGAATCGACAGGTCCGGGCTTAGGGAATTTCTCATATGCCACAAAACGGTTGAAGCTCCTGTTCAAAAATAATGCTCCGAAATCAACTTCTGTCACCTTAGTGATACATTTTGGGATAGTACCTAAAGTTTAAAGCAGAAATTGGGGCACTTTTGAAATTTTCATTTTTGACCAAAATCGAAAGGTCCGGGGCTTAGGGAATTTCTCATATTCCACAAAACGGTTGAAGCTCCTGTTCAAAAATAATGCTCCGAAATCAACTTCTGTCACCTTAGTGATACATTCTGGGATAGTACCTAAAGTTTAAAGCAGAAATTGGGGCACTTTTGAAATTTTCATTTTTGAACAAAATCGACAGGTCCGGGGCTTATGGAATTTCTCATATGCCACAAAACAGTTGAAGCTCCTGTTCAAAAATGATGTACCGAAATCAACTTCTGTCACCTTAGTGATACATTTTGGGATAGTACCTAAAGTTTAAAGCAGAAATTGGGGCACTTTTGATATTTTCATTTTTGACCAAAATCGACAGGTCCGGGGCTTAGGGAATTTCTCATATGCCACAAAACGTTTGAAGCTCCTGTTCAAAAATGATGCTCCGAAATCAACATCTGTCACCTTAGTGATTCATTTTGGGATAGTACCTAAAGTTTAAAGCAGAAATTGGGGCACTTTTGAAGTTTTCATTTTTGACCAAAATCGACAGGTCCGGGGCTTAGGGAATTTCTCATATGCCACAAAACGGTTGAAGCTCCTGTTCAAAAATGATGCTCCGAAATCAACTTCTGTCACCTTAGTGATACATTTTGGGATAGTACCTAAAGTTTAAAGCAGAAATTGGGGCACATTTGAAATTTTCATTTTTGACCAAAATCGACAGGTCCGGGCTTAGGGAATTTCTCATATGCCACAAAACGGTTGAAGCTCCTGTTCAAAAATAATGCTCCGAAATCAACTTCTGTCACCTTAGTGATACATTTTGGGATAGTACCTAAAGTTTAAAGCTGAAATTGGGGCACTTTTGAAATTTTCATTTTTGACCAAAATCGACAGGTCCGGGGCTTAGGGAATTTCTCATATGCCACAAAACGGTTGAAGCTCCTGTTCAAAAATGATGCTCCGAAATCAACATCTGTCACCTTAGTGATTCATTTTGGGATAGTACCTAAAGTTTAAAGCAGAAATTGGGGCACTTTTGAAGTTTTCATTTTTGACCAAAATCGACAGGTCCGGGGCTTAGGGAATTTATCATATGCCACAAAACGGTTGAAGCTCCTGTTCAAAAATGATGCTCCGAAATCAACTTCTGTCACCTTAGTGATACATTTTGGGATAGTACCTAAAGTTTAAAGCAGAAATTGGGGCACATTTGAAATTTTCATTTTTGACCAAAATCGACAGGTCCGGGCTTAGGGAATTTCTCATATGCCACAAAACGGTTGAAGCTCCTGTTCAAAAATAATGCTCCGAAATCAACTTCTGTCACCTTAGTGATACATTTTGGGATAGTACCTAAAGTTTAAAGCTGAAATTGGGGCACTTTTGAAATTTTCATTTTTGACCAAAATCGACAGGTCCGGGGCTTAGGGAATTTCTCATATGCCACAAAACGGTTGAAGCTCCTGTTCAAAAATAATGCTCCGAAATCAACTTCTGTCACCTTAGTGATACATTTTGGGATAGTACCTAAAGTTTAAAGCAGAAATTGGGGCACTTTTGAAGTTTTCATTTTTGACCAAAATCGACAGGTCTGGGGCTTAGGGAATTTATCATATGCCACAAAACGGTTGAAGCTCCTGTTCAAAAATAATGCTCCGAAATCAACTTCTGTCACCTTAGTGATACATTTTAGGATAGTACCTAAAGTTTAAAGCTGAAATTGGGGCACTTTTAACATTTTCATTTTTGACCAAAATCGACAGGTCCGGGGCTTAGGGAATTTCTCATATGCCACAAAACGGTTGAAGCTCCTGTTCAAAAATGATGCTCCGAAATCAACTTCTGTCACCTTAGTGATACATTCTGGGATAGTACCTAAAGTTTAAAGCAGAAATTGGGGCACTTTTGAAATTTTCATTTTTGACCAAAATCGACAGGTCCGGGGTTTAGGGAATTTCTCATATGCCACAAAACAGTTGAAGCTCCTGTTCAAAAATGATGCTCCGAAATCAACTTCTGTCACCTTAGTGATACATTTTGGGATAGTACAGATGTAGCCACCTTTATCTTGAGTGGCTGAGGCGTTTGTCCCGATAGAGCGTATGCAGCGTAGGGAGGCGCGCCTAGTCACAGAGAGGCGTACCTAATCGCACGGAGGCAGACATGGCGTTTGGCGTTACCTTTACGTGTAATACCTGTGATCAGCCACCAGATGTCGCTTTTTACAATCACCACTGCGCATGCATGTGGTCTCCCGTAAAATACAATACTGAAATACATAATAAGGACTACTTTACTAAGGCGTCTCATTACGCTGCATACAGTAAATACTCATTACGCTGCATTATTTAATACAGTACTGTATATACGACACCGACGCAAATAGTACAGCATACAGTATATGATCCATCTACAATACTTTATGAATACTGTATGTGAGCGTCCAAGTCCCGCAGACAAAACATACAGTACTGTAAAACCAGTAGTGTACACTGTCGCAAATGGATGTGTGTTACAAGTTCACTATTGCCTCTCAAGATTAGGAATTTTGTACAGTATGTTATCGTCCTAATCCCGTAGCCATTACAGCATAATCAAAACCAACGGATTTATACATTTGTCTGCGGCGAAGTGGTGAAGTGTTTTGCTTCCTATACTCAGAGTCCAGGGTTCGATTCCTTAAGTACGAATGCATGTTAGTTTTTTTCAGACACTTTATTATTTTTTTTATTCACATAAACCAGGGCAAAGCTGCATGAGCGGTTCTATGCGATCGAGTCCGGTGTACCATAATGTGCAGGTTCTATGCAGGTTAAGGTTCTATGCTCCGTACAGTACACATACAATTCTGTAGCTGGGCAGACTGAATAGAAATGGCTACCACCTATGACTCCTTGCCCCACAGAGGCCCTAGGCTACGGAGCAAGTAATAGTCCAGATTGTACAGACTATGGGGCAATGCTGAAGGAGCGTCACAATCCCCTAGCTAAAATACACAGTATGCACATTATGGTACACCGGACTCGATCACATACTGTAGCACACTGGCAAAATGGCCGCCGCCCCTGAACCCTTGTGCAGGTTATGGGGCAATGCTGAAGGAGCGTCACAATCCCCTAACCAAAATACACAGGGGAGATAGGGATAAGCTACTGTAGGATTGCATACAGTATTACGTACACCGGACTCAATCGCATAGCACACTGTCAAAATGACCACTACCCATGAACCCCCACCTCCTGAACCCCCACCTCGTGGCAGGCAGCAGTCGGGTATGGAATGAGAAATGGCATAAGCTGTGCAGGCTACGGGGCGATGCTGAAGGAGCGTCACAATCCCTTAGCCAAAATACACAGAGATAAGCGAGGTCTATGCACATTACAGTACGTTACACCGGGCTCGGTCGCATAGCAAACTGACAAAACACAAGTTTTACAGTACATACAGTAAAGCAGGCCAAAGCTGCAGGAGAGTTTCTACTGTAAAGGTTCTATGCACCGTACGGTAATGTACACATACAATTCTATAGCAGGGCAGACTCAATTGAAATGGCTACCGCCTGTGACTCCTAGCTCCTAGGAGGCACTCAGCTATGGAGCAAATAACAGCACAGATTTTGCAGGCTACGGGGCAATGCTGAAGGAGCGTCACAATCCCCTAGCTACAATACACAGGGATGATAGAGATAATCGAGTGGCTGGAGGGGGGGTCCCCTTGATTTAAGGGGCCCCCACTCCTCCAGGGTACCCCGGCCAGGTGTGACTAGTTGGGTATTTAATTCCATGGCCGCAGGGACCGGTATAAAAGTGTCCCCCGGCTGTGCATTATCTGTCCAGCTAGTGGAGCCCAGTGCTGATTCAAAAAATATGGGGAACCCCTACGCTTTTTTGTCCCCCTTATTTTTTGCACCAGGACCAGGCGCAGAGCCCGGTGCTGGTTCTAAAAAGATGGGGGATCCCGTGTCCATTTTTTCCGTATTCCTGCCGGAATTCGACCGCAATTGCATATACAGTACTGTACCCCTTAATGTCACTGCTTACAGTATACAGTATTTAGACATGAGCTTGTGTACAGTATCTGTCATGAGGTGCTTTTTTCACTGACACTATAACTTTTTTCTATTGTAATATACTGTACAGAGGCGGCAAACTAGCCAATCGGGAATAATCAGCTTCTGCTGAATAAAATGAGATGCTACAGTACATGCCTATATTCTGTGAGTGACTGCGGCTCTATGAAATTAAATCAGAAAATTTAAATATGAAATGCATTACTAATGTGTGGCATTACTGTACTGTATGTGTATAAGGTGTACTACAATATTTTCTGGTGTAACATAAGGAAAGGGCACTACTGCATGGTCTAATGCAGTGGTTCTCAAACTTGGTCCTCAGGACCCCACACAGTGCATGTTTTGCAGGTAAACCAGCAAGTGCACAGATGTATTCATTACTAACTGACACATTTTAGAAGGTCCATACAGTAGGTGGAGCTAATTTTTTCACTTGTGATTCTGTGAGACCTGCAAAACCTGCACTGTGTGGGGTCCTGAGGACTGAGTTTGAGAACCTGTGGTCTAATGTAAATAAAGATGAATGTGGTGGGGTGTAATGTGAATAAGGGGCATTACTGTTAGGAGTAATGTGGTACTATGATATGATGTCATGAGAATAAGAGACACCACTGCATGATATAATGTGAATAAAGTTGCAGTACTGTGTTGTGTCATTTCATCTTCGGGTATTATTGTGCTACCATGCCCCTTCCCAGCAAGAACATACTGTACACTGTTTTGGGCTGGCACTAAATGTGCACATTGTTCTTATTTAGATTATAGGGGGTAGGAGCGCCAAAATGGGTGATGGTGCTGGGAAAGGGGTGCAGGGTTAGAGGCGGAACTACGTAGCATCTGTGCAAGAGGGCATCAGCCAAAATCTAGCCTAGGGCATAATGTTGGTCAGGTTTGGCTCTGATAATACTGTATACTGTACTCTTACTGTACTTTGCATTCAATACAGATACTGTTTGCACACAGGTTTTACATGAATCATTGGCAATGCTGCAGGAGTGTCTCATTAGGCAATCTAAAATATACCACGACTATGGGTGGGGATACAGTAGGGAAGTTCTGTCACCATAAGCTGTCTGCTGTGTATAGCATATTTCCATCTGAGATGCATTTGTGTGTTTGTAATAAGAAAAAAACATTTTACTGTACATTTAGTGGATACAGTATTTCTCCCCCATAATGACGTATCATACTGTACAGGTACCCTCATGTACTGTACCGTACCATACTGTAAAATTGAATATTTATTGGAAAAACATCAATATTAATGTAAAAAAAAAGTATTACAACATCCGATTCCATGTACTGCACTGATCAAAATGTACAGTACTCTTATTCAGGACTTATAAAACTGAAAATAACTGTTCATACACATCAATAACATTACTACTGTATAATATTCTACATTAGTTTATGCAATAATCAGACAAAGGCAATTTTATAATTTTTTTTAATAATGCACCAATTTAAAATTTTAAACAGAAAATACAGTACAGAACTACATATTTGTGGCTTGACCATTTCTTTCGACTACAACAGGTAATACTTTATACAGGTGATTTATATAATTATTACAATGTTCAGGTGTGAGTACTTCTAGCCAAAATTTCTTTATCCCATCCACCAGTTGCTGTTTTGTTGTTGGCTTTGCAACACTCCTAATGTACCTCTTCAATTGAGCCCACACTAATTCGATTGGGTTCATGTCTGGTGATCTATATAAAAATTAAAAAAAAGCGTATAGAAAAAATTAATGACATTACAGTAAATAGAGAAAATTAAACATACAATATTGTACTGTTTATTAAACAAATTTTTTTTTTACAGTACTAGAGTGCTATCCAAAATTTTACTTGTACACTGTTGAAAGAATACTCACTCTGGTGGTGTGCGTTCCCAATTCATACCTTTCTCTTCCATAAATTTGGCTGAGGCGGAGTGTTTAGGATCATTGTCTTGGAATATCCTATGGTGAGTTGGGTAATATTTATTCACAAATGGCACCATACATTCCTCTACTATTGTTTCTTGGAAAAATTTCTTATCCATGATCCCTACAGAAATCAAAAAATGTTGTTCATTAATAAGCAACAACTTTTATTGTGCAGTTACACATACTCTACAGTACAGCATGTATTTTTACAGAACACAGGCACAGAATAAAGTATAGTACTGTACCTTCGAAAAATAATAGGGGACCAGCTCCTAATCGTGATATGCCTCCCCATACATGGACTTTCAATGGATGCTTTGGGCGTGGTTTTAAAGAGATATGGTTACGTTTCCTGAATGACATTCTGGAGAACCGCTCAAGGGCAACAGACGATTCATCTGTGAAAATGACATCATCAAATGTTTCACCACTCTCAATCCATCGCCGTGCCTGTTCCACTCTCTTTTCTTTATTCACATCTCTTATCATTGGAGATATCCTGTGAAGAGCCAAAAATAATGAAATCAGATACAGTTATGAAATTACAGATTTACAGATTACTGTATATACAGTAGACTGTATGTGCAGTATACTGTATTATATACCTACTGTATACATTAAACTGTACATACAGTACATTAAGGTACATACAGAGTAATATATATATACATACTGTACATACACACACACACACACACACACACACACAGTATACAGTATGTAATCATCGCAATAAGCCGGCAATGCTTCATTGCTGTCTCTGAGTGCCTATACAGTAGGTATCTCTTTTGGGATGGAATATATACAGTATATACACACACACATACTGTATATAGTATAAAGTACACACTCTGTATAATGATTTATGGCATTGTTATATCACGTATCAAGGGATTATTAACAGTGCATTTACTGTATGGTTTATACTGCTTTCAGTATTTTACCTTGTTGCGCCAAAGGTCCATCCCATTTTCCGTCGCATCCTTCTGATGCTGGTGGCCGATATGTCCAGGTCATACTTGGAATGGAGAATTCGTTTTATTTGCAAAGCAGTACGCTCATCATCCTCACGAGTTAGTTCCTCCACAATTTGTTGCACTCTCCTACAGTACAATACAGTATGAAAAATATGAATTCATGAACAGCACAATCACAGTTACAATTGATGAAGTTTTTATTTTATTTCCAAAAAATTGTTTATGGTATAAAGCAAGTCATTTAAACATTACAGTAGTGTACAGTACGTACCATGTGCATTTTGTAGGAAATACAAATCTGGGCGTTGTTCTCTCGAATGCATGATAGCGCACCGTTTCTAAAGTGACTATAATGCCACTTTCCTTGAGCCATGCATGGATCTCTTTGATGGTTTTATTTTCTTTTTTCATGTTGGCGATTATCTTGCTCATCGTTTTGTTGATAGTTACTGGCATGTTGTCCAACTATAATTCCTGTATGGAGAAAAAACATTTGTGAATACTGTAGTCTAAAATTTACACATCTGAAAATGCATAAGAGTTTTATGATAGAAGTTAATACTGTACATGTTTACTATCCAGTACCTGATGTTCAAATTTAAGTATTGTATACTGTACAGTACTGAAAATACCACTTCAGTGTTATGGACTGCAATTAGTTTCCTGTATGAAACAGATACAGTACAGTAAATAACCCTCCTTGGAAGTGCATGGGCCCTGTGAGACTTACAGTAGTGTACAGCATAAGGGTCGACTGACATGATGTACAAGCATTACATACAGTACATGTCAGTACTGTATGTAAATTCTTCAATTATTGCCTAACAACAATGCTGCTTACTGTATATTAAATACTGTAGGCCTAGAAATGTGCATCTCAATATAGTAGTTAAAAACACAGGGGCCTATGTGGATAAGCGAGTTCTATGCACACTAAAAATGGCCACCGACCGTGAACCCCCAGCACGTGGCAGCGCTCGGATATGTAGTGAGATACAGTATGGCATACATTTCACAGTCCAGGGGGCAATGCTGAAGGAGCGTCACAATCCCCTAGCTCAATTACACCGGGATAAGCGAGGTCTATGCACATTACGGTATACCAAGCTGGATCGCTTAGCAACCTGACAAAATGGCCGCCGACCGTGAACTCCCAGCAGGTGGCAGCGCTCGGATATGTAGTGAGATACAGTATGGCATACATTTCACAGTCCAGGGGGCAATGCTGAAGGAGCGTCACAATCCCCTAGCTCAATTACATTGGGATAAGCGAGGTCTATGCACATTACGGTATACCAAGCTGGATCGCTTAGCAACCTGACAAAATGGCCACCGACCGTGAACTCCCAGCACGTGGCAGCAGTCCAGGGGGCAATGCTGAAGGAGCGTCACAATCCCCTAGCTCAATTACACCGGGATAAGCGAGGTCTATGCACATTACGGTATACCGAGCTGGATCGCTTAGCAACATGACAAAATGGCCGCCGACCGTGAACTCCCAGCACGTGGCAGCGCTCAAATATGGAGTGAGAGATGGTATACATTTTAAAATACACCGGGATAAGTTGTACAGGCCAGGGAGCAATGCACAGGGACATTCATCATTTACGTATATAAATAATTGTAAACCGTAAATGAAAGAATTACCGGTCAAATACTGTATGACGAAACTGTGTCAATGAGCTGGAACACGTGAGCCTAGCAGAAGTTTTTGAAGGCAGAAACAGAGAGCAAATTATGAGGAGAAAGGTCGGAGAAGATCCACACAGCAAGTTTGCTTACTGCTGCCTGCCCGCTTCTGGGCCAGCCCACCTATCTTGCCCCTATCTGGGGCCCCCATAAATCATTGGCACTATATTGGAGAAAAAAAAACATTTAGTCACATTCAAATACTATACTATTATTACTGTATACTGTAGGTACAGTATTATACTGTATTGCTGGTATTCAAAATATAAAGTACTGTACAAGAGTTTAGCTTCAATAGGTCATAAACAAATTGTCAAAGGAATAAAACACCACAGTACAAATACTGTAGACATTTACTGTATGTATTAGCAGTCATGACATTTCATGACCGCTTCAGAAAAAAGAGGGTTACAGTACTGTAGGTGGTGTTGTAGGGAGTACTATCAATAATAGTGGACTGTACTCAGAGCCAGCCATAAATAATATGATTCCCTAGTCAAGTTTTTGGATGCTGCCCTCTTGCACAGACGCTATTTCCGCCTCTGACCCTGTACCCCTTTCCCAGCACCATCACCCCTCAACCATAGCAGTCCTCATTTTGGTGCTCCTCCAACCTACTGTATGTTTAAAATAGCAACAGTGTGCACATTCGGTGTGCATCCCAAAACGGTGCATGTTCTTGCTGGGAAGGGGCATGGCCACACAGTAATTCCCCAATCTGAAATGACGCCACACAGTACTGCAACTTTATTCACAACATATCATGCAATAGTGTCTCTTATTCTCGTTACATCATATGATAGTACCACATTACGCCTCAAAGTATTCCCACTTATTCACATTGCATCACATCATATTGCTCTTTGTTCACATTAGACCACACAGTAGTGCCCTTGCTACAGTATATGTTACACAACAAAGTACTGTATACACATAATGCTGCACATTAGTAATGCATTTTGTATGCAGATACAGACGCAGTCACACACAGAATATACTGTAGGCATGCTGCATATCATATTAATCAGCAGAAGCTGCTTGTGCCCCTAGGCATTTGGCAAGTATGCCTATGCCTAGGGCAGGCTCAGACTGGAGATCAGTACGTAATCCCGCTGGACGGGATCCCGGCAGTCAAAATACAGATGCCGGAATCCCGACCACACAATCCCGACAGGGGCGGCGAGCGGAAAGCAGCCCCTTGCATGCTTGCTTCGCTCGCCACGCGGTGGGCACGGTGCCTCGCTACGCTCTACACACTATTATATCAGTAGTCAGGAAACGCAGCATGCATTTGTGTAGTGAAGAGGGTGAAAAAGGAGAGAAAGTACAGTATGTACTGTAAGGTTATGTCAGAGGGTGTGAAGATGATCAGCTCAGTGTTATACATGTTACAGTAAGTTAGAATACAGTACAGTGCATTATGTATTTCTATTTTATTACCAGGTGTCTCCTCCACTGGTTGGCGACGGACTGTAAAAAGATAAAATACAGTTAGTCATATCAGTTGGACTTAAAGTAATGTTGGAGAAAAAAAATACTGTAATTGCAGTACCAACTATTGCTACTGTACAGTATATTTATTTACCAAAATGGTATTCTGGCTCGTCGTCTGTGGGTAAAAGAGAAGAATATTATAAGATACAGTATACAGTAAAAAGTATAGTAATAGTACACTAGTGTCCAGGCCCAGTGACAGGTGGGTAAAAAAAGGTATGCTTGTGACAGGCATGGTGATTCCAAGGGGCCCCACCGAGACCATCAGAAAATTTGCGAGTGGCCCGTATGCCGGTGACTATGACTAGACTAAGGTAGCAACTCTTTTTTGCTTTGAATTATGTATACTGTACAGTACTGTACTGTATGTGCATATTGTACAGTACACTTAAAATATTTAGCAGTTACTGTAGTGGTAATTTTTGGGATGACAGTATCAGCATACTGTAAGCATCCAACTGCGGCCCCCAAACAGATGCCGCCCCTAGGTACAGTACGTGCCTCTCGTGCCTAATGGGAAATTCATCACTGACAGTATCTAGAGAGAGAGATGAATGGAGAGACAGTGACATGGGGGGAGAGAGAAAGAGAGAGAGAGAGAGAGAGAGAGAGATTTAGTAAGATGGGAGTTTTTTTTAGAACAGGTGATGTTATCCACAGAGGCAGAACTCTGGGAGGCAACGGAGTCATCTGCCGCCGGGCTCCTGCTCTGAAGGAGGGGAACCTCTCCTCCTATTCTGTGACACCATTGAATTAAGTTAATTGATAGCTGTCGCTGTCTTTTTAGTGGCAGACTTCCTCACTGGTCCACGCACCTTACAAGTCACACCCTCTTTATTATACTGAATATACACATTTTACAAGTATCACACCCAGGATTAGAAACCACAACCTATTACACTGGAAGCAGGAACCTCACTGATGAAGCGGTTTGCTCCTGTATAGCAAATATGAGAATTCTAACTACAGTATATGAAGATACTTCTCTGACAATTACAAATATTACCTACTGTACTGCATTATCGTCTGTAAGTGTAACTACTGTAGATAAATGTCAATGTGGAATGTGATTGGTTGCTACTGTATGGGCAATATCACCAGTTCAAACAAAAACAATCATCTAAAGTCCCCCATTCACTATTCCGATTTGTGCAATTTTTATCCGATTTCTACGCATTTTCCAGAAAAATCTGATGAAAAGTGCTACTCTGGTGGAATCAAATCAATGTCAGTGATAATTCTTACCACTAAATGCCGCCTCATCATCCTCATCATCCTCCTCCTCGGCGGCCTGTTCCAGTGTAGGGCCTGTGAAAAAACATTAATGAGAAAAAAAAGGTTCATTCCAGGAAATACACTACTTTACTATTTTAAACACAATGTTGTACTGTACTGTACATACAGAAACATTGAATTTGACGACAAATACTGTAAGAACCACTTTGCCCATCTAATCTGCCTCTTTTTTTTAACCATTTTTTACATCAAAGCTTATTTGATCTTTATTTCTTTGTAAGGATATCCTTATGTCTCTTCCATGCATGTTTAAATACTGTAGCTCTACTGTTTTAGGCTCTACCACCTCTGATGGGAGGCTATTCCACTTGTCCACTGCACTTTCTGTGAAGTATTTTTTCTTAAAATTCCCCCTGAACCTTCCCCCCTCCAGTCTCAGTGCACATCCTCGTGTCCTATTGCTTGCAGTACAGTGTCTTCATCAGGAGAATGTTTCCCTCCTGGACTTTATTAAAACTGGAGATGTGCACCGGAAATTTTTCGGGTTTTGTGTTTTGCTTTTGGATTCGGACTTGTTTTGGATCCTGGTGCTTTTTTTCAAAAACCTCTCAAAAACAGCTTAAATCGTAGAATTTAGGGGTATTTTTGATCCTACTGTATAGTGTTATTAACCTCAATGACCATAATTTCTACTCATTTCCAGTCTATTCTGAACACCGAGGTCGCTGGATGACTAAGCTAAGTGACCCAAGTGGTGCAAGATGGAATTGTGCTTGGGCCCTCCCACCCACCCTTATGTTGTATAAACAGGGTCTGCCACACGACTGTGGCTGAAATGACTGGTTGGTTTGGGCTCCCACCTAAAAAAGAAGCAATCAATCTCTCCTTGCTCAAACTGGCTCTACAGAGGCAAGATGTACCGGACTGGACTTACTTAATGGGTGCAGTGTGGTGAGGGACAGAGAGTCCTGGTCCTCCTCCTCCGCCACCGCCTGTGACAGTGTAGGGCCTGTGAAAGCAAAAATTCCATGAAATATACTTTTGTATTCTGTGTTGAATACAGTAAAGCAAAAATTCAGTCAGGAATTGGAGGAGGAGAGTAGATTTCGCACACAGAGACGAGAATGTCGAGGCCAGAATCAGGGGGTAGTGGAGGAGGGTTAGGATACCGTACCTCACCCTGTTGGGATTGCTGCAATCAGGATGCCACTGTCGGTCACCTGACCGCTAGAATCCTGACTGCTGGTCATGCAAACCCAACCCATTGGTTTAACACAATGTACAGTACAGTACAATACTTTAGTTTACTTACCAAGTTGGGGAGAGGGCTTCTTCTCCACTTCCTCCTCACTGTCAATAATTACTGAGTGTAAAATAAAAAAATATTATAAACAAAATACAGTAGAGTACAGTTACTACAAAATTGCACAGTAGTACAGTGCTACAGGAGGCAGAGATATATTCATAATACAGTAGGAGCAGAATGACTGTCCAGTGGTAGGGGACATACAGTACTGTACTGTGCCTGTATTTAACTCGTGTTGGAGGAGAGGCGATTTCGCACACAGAGGCGAAAAGGGGTCTTCACAGTGAGGGAAATACTGTACAGTACATGTTTGGAATTCCCTGCCTGAAAAGTAATAAAAGTGGACTTGGTCAATACTTTTAAGAATGGGCTTGAGAAAATCCTACTGTACTTACTATACTGTGGCTCCTCCGACTCAGAGTCCACGTAAGTGACATCTGTGTTGAATATAAAAAAAACAAAAAGAAAAGTCAATGGGATTTCTGCAATCAGGATACCGCTGTCGGTCACTTGACTGCTGGAATCCTGACCACTGGTCACGCAAACCCAAGCCATTGGTACTGTTAATAAATCAATGAATGTAGAATGTAGAGTACTGTACAGTAGATTACAATTCTTACCAGGCTGGCCTGAAGGCTCCCCCATTTCCTCCTCCTCCTCCTCTGGCTCCGTATCAATAACGAGGCGGTCTGTGTGTACAAGATAACAAGTATTGTAAAATAAAAAAATTACAGTAATACTGTAGGAAACTAGTGTGTCTGTAACAAAAATAATGATTACCACTTCCGGAGCTCTGCTGGTCAGACGGTGGTGGTGGTGGTGGTGGTGGTGGTACTGTGAGAAAAAAAAACAACAGTGCTGTAAGTGAAGCTGTCAATTTGTAACATGTACTATACAGTATCCAGGACACATGTACAGTAGTGTAATGATGACAGTCGCACCAGAATTCTCGTTACACAATACCTGGCAGTGCAGGTGGTGGTGGTGGTGGTGGTGGTGGTGGTGGTACTGTGAGAAAAAAAACAACAGTGCTGTAAGTGAAGCTGTCAATTTGTAACATGTACTATACAGTATCCAGGACACATGTACAGTAGTGTAATGATGACAGTCACACCAGAATTCTCGTTACACAATACCTGGCAGTGCAGGTGGTGGTGGTGGTGGTGGTGGTACTGTGAGAAAAAAAACAACAGTGCTGTAAGTGAAGCTGTCAATTTGTAACATGTACTATACAGTATCCAGGACACATGTACAGTAGTGTAATGATGACAGTCGCACCAGAATTCTCGTTACACAATACCTGGCAGCGCAGGTGGTGGTGGTGGTGGTGGTGGTGGTGGTGGTGGTGGTACTGCGAGAAAAAAAATAACAGTGCTGTAAGTGAAGCTGTCAAACGTAAATTAACAAACAACTATCACTGTAATTTACCATCCTCATCCCGTAGCGCAGCACGGGTATTCAGCTATCTACAATGTTATTTATACTGTGTGTTTAATATTTACAGTTAGTTTTGTAAACAGACATTCTTAACATCACGGGCAACCAGATCTCACAGGAAGTGTCCCACCCTCTCTCCCATCCGGATTGCAGCGAGTTATCTGTGATGGTCAGGACAGGGGGGTGGGACTATAGAAATCACTATGTACTGTACACTACTGTATTTGACAATACTTACCAGCTTGGCGGCGCCTGTTCCGCCTCCTGTGCCGTCGTGCTACCAGCCCTGTAAAAATATATATACAGTATAATGGCAGCATACTGTACAGTCAATGAAATTCAACATTGACAGCATCTTTATGACATCACAATCAATGGAATTGTTCATTCTAGTACCCTGCACCTAATCACTCAGGAGGGCATAGTGTACTGTACTGTCTTCAAAACTTAAGGGGGACATTTCTAAATGTGACATACAGTACACTTACAGTATCGCTACAGTACAGTAGGTCCAGGGTATTAGACAGAACACTACCTTTATAGACATTGTAACACACATTAGCATTGCCCTTATAAACATTATGACACACATCAGCATGCAGCCCTCCCACCCTTAACCATCTCAGTACTGTTCATTACAGTATAAATTGATTCCATGACAGATGATGCAGCACTCACCTGAATTCATCTTATTCACGTCATGTCACAGTAGTGCAGTTTATTCACGTCACAGTACTGTCCTTGATTCACGTTGTGTCACACAGTAGAGCACCGTATTCACGTCACAGTACTGTCCTTGATTCACGTTGTGTCACACAGTAGAGCACCGTATTCACGTCACTGTACTGTCCTTGATTCACGTTGTGTCACACAGTAGAGCACCTTATTCACGTTACTGTACTGTACGTCACAGTAGTGCAGTAGTATATCCACATTACGTCACAAAGTAGAGATCTGCCACAGTCATGAACCTTATAACACATTATGCAAGAGTAATGCACGTCAGAACACATTAGGCCACTGTAACATCCCTTAGAATAATTTCTACCATAGTAACGTCCCTTAGAACACTGTACTATCTGAAACACAAATCTACTAAAAAAATAGTTACTGTACTTGAACTTTGGGTATAAAAATCGGTACTCTCAGCGTGGGAGGCAGGAGACTGCAATTACAGCTGCACGTTACACTGAATGATAATGTACGATACAATGCACAATACGCTGCAGGTACACTGCATGACACACTGCAATTAAACCACACAATGCACTGCACGACACTGCATACTGTATGCACTGCGTGATACGACAACATTTCCCTGCAAAATATGATACAATGTACACTGCACAAAAAACTGCAATTACAGTACCACATGTGTATACAGTACACTGCACGATGTGATTCACTATGCATTACACTCACTGCACAATACCATATACTGAATGTACACTGCATGACACGCTGCAATTACGCAGCACGATACACTGTGATACACTGCATATACTGTACACTGCACAATCGTAGACCACGTGGATTGTAAAGAACTGTAAAGATTGTAAAGTTTTACATAAACAATTATACAAGTTTAAAAAAGTAATAATTGTTTATGTAAAACTCATGTCGATCTTCTTCCATGTCAACTTAACGACCATGTCAACCTACAGTAACTGGTGTCAACCAATTTCAAAAGCCGCACCATCTAGGTCGACACCAAAAAACAAATTGACCTTTTGACCCGGGTTAATGTTTGGTCCTTGTTTAACCATTTGTTTACCACAAATACAGTGCTGTATAGACCGGATACCTGCTGCTACAACAGCCCCTGCTATAATGTACTGTACCTGTAACTACAGTAACTTAAAGTACAGTAATCTACAGTAATGTACTGTACTTACAATCCCTTATGGCCTGCAGGCGTCTTGGGGTCCTCCTAATGAGGTCACTCCATCGCCTCTGAAGAGACCTCACCGTTCTCCTCCTGCTATACTTCCGGAGGATGTCCCTGCTGGCCCTCCGGTATGCCCTCATTTTCTCCTCGTTGCTGGCGAGAGTTCTGTCCCGCCAGCAAACGAGGAGACGCAGCTCACCCATAGAGTAAGGACGGTCCCTTCCAGCAGCCATGACACCGTCCTTATGCTCAATGAGCGTCTCAGACGTTGTGCGTCTCAGACGTTGTGCGTTCCAGGCAGTATGCCGTAGTGGACTCGGACGCTCATGTAATTGCATTTCAAAGGCACAGTACAGTATTTCCCATCGTCTCCCCCTACCTCCATCGCCCTTCCCCCCTGGGAGCCTGCACAGGGAGGGAATTCAGGTCATGTGCAATACACAAACGCTGAAGATCTACAGTACTGTTTTGCTCAGTTAGTAGTGTCAGAATACCCTCATTTCATTCCCGCTGTTTAGTTGCATTTAGCGTAAAGAATCGCTCCTGCAGATGTACTCTAATTTATATGTAACTTGTGTGCACCTTTCCATTGACTGTCTTACAATGTAGATAAAATAATACAGTGTATTATTACAATAAAAAAAAAAAAAAAAAAGATGGCACATCACGTCTCGAACCCTGGACCCCCAGCGTGGGAGGTGGGAGCCTTCACCCCTAGCCCACGACGCCTCATGAGAGACTCCCAATTTCATGTGTGAAAGTACTGCAAACAGCGCCCGGCCCCCACCCCATTGGTGTTGGTTTATGCCTTAGAGGACTCGGACGCTCGCATTTGTAAAGCACGGTATTTTCCACCGCCTCCTGCTAGCTACTGTAGCCCTCCCCCCCTGGGAGCCTGCACAGATCATGCAGTAGACAGGGAGGGAATTCAGGTCATGTGCAATACACAAACGCCGAATATCTACTGTATATAGTACTGTTTTGCTCACTTAGTAGCGTCAGAATACACTCATTTCTACTCATTGCCGTTGTGCAGTTGCATTTAGCGTAAAGAATCGCTCCTGCAGATGTACAGTACTTTGATTTTGTATGTGAAACCTGTGTGCATCCTTCCATTGGATGTATTAGAGAAAAATATTTTTTTTTTTAAATGAATGTCACGGGAACACATAAAAAAAAATGGTTGGCATTTCCTTCCCATTGGTGTTGGTTTACAGTATGCCGTAGTGGACTCGGACGCTCATGTAATTGCATTTCAAAGGCACAGTACAGTATTTCCCATCGTCTCCCCCTACCCCCATCGCCCTTCCCCCCTGGGAGCCTGCACAGGGAGGGAATTCAGGTCATGTGCAATACACAAACGCTGAAGATCTACAGTACTGTTTTGCTCAGTTAGTAGTGTCAGAATACCCTCATTTCATTCCCGCTGTTTAGTTGCATTTAGCGTAAAGAATCGCTCCTGCAGATGTACTCTAATTTATATGTAACTTGTGTGCACCTTTCCATTGACTGTCTTACAATGTAGATAAAATAATACAGTGTATTATTACAATAAAAAAAAAAAAAAAGAAGGCACATCACGTCTCGAACCCTGGACCCCCAGCGTGGGAGGTGGGAGCCTTCACCCCTAGCCCACGACGCCTCATGAGAGACTCCCAATTTCATGTGTGAAAGTACTGCAAACAGCGCCCGGCCCCCACCCCATTGGTGTTGGTTTATGCCTTAGAGGACTCGGACGCTCGCATTTGTAAAGCACGGTATTTTCCACCGCCTCCTGCTAGCTACTGTAGCCCTCCCCCCCTGGGAGCCTGCACAGATCATGCAGTAGACAGGGAGGGAATTCAGGTCATGTGCAATACACAAACGCCGAATATCTACTGTATATAGTACTGTTCTGCTCACTTAGTAGCGTCAGAATACACTCATTTCTACTCATTGCCGTTGTGCAGTTGCATTTAGCGTAAAGAATCGCTCCTGCAGATGTACAGTACTTTGATTTTGTATGTGAAACCTGTGTGCATCCTTCCATTGGATGTATTAGAGAAAAATATTTTTTTTTTAAATGAATGTCACGGGAACACATAAAAAAAAATGGTTGGCATTTCCTTCCCATTGGTGTTGGTTTACAGTATGCCGTAGTGGACTCGGACGCTCATGTAATTGCATTTCAAAGGCACAGTACAGTATTTCCCATCGTCTCCCCCTACCCCCATCGCCCTTCCCCCCTGGGAGCCTGCACAGGGAGGGAATTCAGGTCATGTGCAATACACAAACGCTGAAGATCTACAGTACTGTTTTGCTCAGTTAGTAGTGTCAGAATACCCTAATTTCATTCCCGCTGTTTAGTTGCATTTAGCGTAAAGAATCGCTCCTGCAGATGTACTCTAATTTATATGTAACTTGTGTGCACCTTTCCATTGACTGTCTTACAATGTAGATAAAATAATACAGTGTATTATTACAATAAAAAAAAAAAAAAGAAGGCACATCACGTCTCGAACCCTGGACCCCCAGCGTGGGAGGTGGGAGCCTTCAGCCCTAGCCCACGACGCCTCATGAGAGACTCCCAATTTCATGTGTGAAAGTACTGCAAACAGCGCCCGGCCCCCACCCCATTGGTGTTGGTTTATGCCTTAGAGGACTCGGACGCTCGCATTTGTAAAGCACGGTATTTTCCACCGCCTCCTGCTAGCTACTGTAGCCCTCCCCCCCTGGGAGCCTGCACAGATCATGCAGTAGACAGGGAGGGAATTCAGGTCATGTGCAATACACAAACGCCGAATATCTACTGTATATAGTACTGTTTTGCTCACTTAGTAGCGTCAGAATACACTCATTTCTACTCATTGCCGTTGTGCAGTTGCATTTAGCGTAAAGAATCGCTCCTGCAGATGTACAGTACTTTGATTTTGTATGTGAAACCTGTGTGCATCCTTCCATTGGATGTATTAGAGAAAAATATTTTTTTTTTAAATGAATGTCACGGGGACACATAAAAAAAATGGTTGGCATTTCCTTCCCATTGGTGTTGGTTTACAGTATGCCGTAGTGGACTCGGACGCTCATGTAATTGCATTTCAAAGGCACAGTACAGTATTTCCCATCGTCTCCCCCTACCCCCATCGCCCTTCCCCCCTGGGAGCCTGCACAGGGAGGGAATTCAGGTCATGTGCAATACACAAACGCTGAAGATCTACAGTACTGTTTTGCTCAGTTAGTAGTGTCAGAATACCCTCATTTCATTCCCGCTGTTTAGTTGCATTTAGCGTAAAGAATCGCTCCTGCAGATGTACTCTAATTTATATGTAACTTGTGTGCACCTTTCCATTGACTGTCTTACAATGTAGATAAAATAATACAGTGTATTATTACAATAAAAAAAAAAAAAAAGAAGGCACATCACGTCTCGAACCCTGGACCCCCAGCGTGGGAGGTGGGAGCCTTCACCCCTAGCCCACGACGCCTCATGAGAGACTCCCAATTTCATGTGTGAAAGTACTGCAAACAGCGCCCGGCCCCCACCCCATTGGTGTTGGTTTATGCCTTAGAGGACTCGGACGCTCGCATTTGGTAAGCACGGTATTTTCCACCGCCTCCTGCTAGCTACTGTAGCCCTCCCCCCCTGGGAGCCTGCACAGATCATGCAGTAGACAGGGAGGGAATTCAGGTCATGTGCAATACACAAACGCCGAATATCTACTGTATATAGTACTGTTTTGCTCACTTAGTAGCGTCAGAATACACTCATTTCTACTCATTGCCGTTGTGCAGTTGCATTTAGCGTAAAGAATCGCTCCTGCAGATGTACAGTACTTTGATTTTGTATGTGAAACCTGTGTGCATCCTTCCATTGGATGTATTAGAGAAAAATATTTTTTTTTTAAATGAATGTCACGGGAACACATAAAAAAAAATGGTTGGCATTTCCTTCCCATTGGTGTTGGTTTACAGTATGCCGTAGTGGACTCGGACGCTCATGTAATTGCATTTCAAAGGCACAGTACAGTATTTCCCATCGTCTCCCCCTACCCCCATCGCCCTTCCCCCCTGGGAGCCTGCACAGGGAGGGAATTCAGGTCATGTGCAATACACAAACGCTGAAGATCTACAGTACTGTTTTGCTCAGTTAGTAGTGTCAGAATACCCTCATTTCATTCCCGCTGTTTAGTTGCATTTAGCGTAAAGAATCGCTCCTGCAGATGTACTCTAATTTATATGTAACTTGTGTGCACCTTTCCATTGACTGTCTTACAATGTAGATAAAATAATACAGTGTATTATTACAATAAAAAAAAAAAAAAAGAAGGCACATCACGTCTCGAACCCTGGACCCCCAGCGTGGGAGGTGGGAGCCTTCACCCCTAGCCCACGACGCCTCATGAGAGACTCCCAATTTCATGTGTGAAAGTACTGCAAACAGCGCCCGGCCCCCACCCCATTGGTGTTGGTTTATGCCTTAGAGGACTCGGACGCTCGCATTTGTAAAGCACGGTATTTTCCACCGCCTCCTGCTAGCTACTGTAGCCCTCCCCCCCTGGGAGCCTGCACAGATCATGCAGTAGACAGGGAGGGAATTCAGGTCATGTGCAATACACAAACGCCGAATATCTACTGTATATAGTACTGTTTTGCTCACTTAGTAGCGTCAGAATACACTCATTTCTACTCATTGCCGTTGTGCAGTTGCATTTAGCGTAAAGAATCGCTCCTGCAGATGTACAGTACTTTGATTTTGTATGTGAAACCTGTGTGCATCCTTCCATTGGATGTATTAGAGAAAAATATATTTTTTTTTAAATGAATGTCACGGGAACACATAAAAAAAAATGGTTGGCATTTCCTTCCCATTGGTGTTGGTTTACAGTATGCCGTAGTGGACTCGGACGCTCATGTAATTGCATTTCAAAGGCACAGTACAGTATTTCCCATCGTCTCCCCCTACCCCCATCGCCCTTCCCCCCTGGGAGCCTGCACAGGGAGGGAATTCAGGTCATGTGCAATACACAAACGCTGAAGATCTACAGTACTGTTTTGCTCAGTTAGTAGTGTCAGAATACCCTCATTTCATTCCCGCTGTTTAGTTGCATTTAGCGTAAAGAATCGCTCCTGCAGATGTACTCTAATTTATATGTAACTTGTGTGCACCTTTCCATTGACTGTCTTACAATGTAGATAAAATAATACAGTGTATTATTACAATAAAAAAAAAAAAAAGAAGGCACATCACGTCTCGAACCCTGGACCCCCAGCGTGGGAGGTGGGAGCCTTCAACCCTAGCCCACGACGCCTCATGAGAGACTCCCAATTTCATGTGTGAAAGTACTGCAAACAGCGCCCGGCCCCCACCCCATTGGTGTTGGTTTATGCCTTAGAGGACTCGGACGCTCGCATTTGTAAAGCACGGTATTTTCCACCGCCTCCTGCTAGCTACTGTAGCCCTCCCCCCCTGGGAGCCTGCACAGATCATGCAGTAGACAGGGAGGGAATTCAGGTCATGTGCAATACACAAACGCCGAATATCTACTGTATATAGTACTGTTTTGCTCACTTAGTAGCGTCAGAATACACTCATTTCTACTCATTGCCGTTGTGCAGTTGCATTTAGCGTAAAGAATCGCTCCTGCAGATGTACAGTACTTTGATTTTGTATGTGAAACCTGTGTGCATCCTTCCATTGGATGTATTAGAGAAAAATATTTTTTTTTTTAAATGAATGTCACGGGAACACATAAAAAAAAATGGTTGGCATTTCCTTCCCATTGGTGTTGGTTTACAGTATGCCGTAGTGGACTCGGACGCTCATGTAATTGCATTTCAAAGGCACAGTACAGTATTTCCCATCGTCTCCCCCTACCCCCATCGCCCTTCCCCCCTGGGAGCCTGCACAGGGAGGGAATTCAGGTCATGTGCAATACACAAACGCTGAAGATCTACAGTACTGTTTTGCTCAGTTAGTAGTGTCAGAATACCCTCATTTCATTCCCGCTGTTTAGTTGCATTTAGCGTAAAGAATCGCTCCTGCAGATGTACTCTAATTTATATGTAACTTGTGTGCACCTTTCCATTGACTGTCTTACAATGTAGATAAAATAATACAGTGTATTATTACAATAAAAAAAAAAAAAAAGAAGGCACATCACATCTCGAACCCTGGACCCCCAGCGTGGGAGGTGGGAGCCTTCACCCCTAGCCCACGACGCCTCATGAGAGACTCCCAATTTCATGTGTGAAAGTACTGCAAACAGCGCCCGGCCCCCACCCCATTGGTGTTGGTTTATGCCTTAGAGGACTCGGACGCTCGCATTTGTAAAGCACGGTATTTTCCACCGCCTCCTGCTAGCTACTGTAGCCCTCCCCCCCTGGGAGCCTGCACAGATCATGCAGTAGACAGGGAGGGAATTCAGGTCATGTGCAATACACAAACGCCGAATATCTACTGTATATAGTACTGTTTTGCTCACTTAGTAGCGTCAGAATACACTCATTTCTACTCATTGCCGTTGTGCAGTTGCATTTAGCGTAAAGAATCGCTCCTGCAGATGTACAGTACTTTGATTTTGTATGTGAAACCTGTGTGCATCCTTCCATTGGATGTATTAGAGAAAAATATTTTTTTTTTAAATGAATGTCACGGGAACACATAAAAAAAATGGTTGGCATTTCCTTCCCATTGGTGTTGGTTTACAGTATGCCGTAGTGGACTCGGACGCTCATGTAATTGCATTTCAAAGGCACAGTACAGTATTTCCCATCGTCTCCCCCTACCCCCATCGCCCTTCCCCCCTGGGAGCCTGCACAGGGAGGGAATTCAGGTCATGTGCAATACACAAACGCTGAAGATCTACAGTACTGTTTTGCTCAGTTAGTAGTGTCAGAATACCCTCATTTCATTCCCGCTGTTTAGTTGAATTTAGCGTAAAGAATCGCTCCTGCAGATGTACTCTAATTTATATGTAACTTGTGTGCACCTTTCCATTGACTGTCTTACAATGTAGATAAAATAATACAGTGTATTATTACAATAAAAAAAAAAAAAAAGAAGGCACATCACGTCTCGAACCCTGGACCCCCAGCGTGGGAGGTGGGAGCCTTCACCCCTAGCCCACGACGCCTCATGAGAGACTCCCAATTTCATGTGTGAAAGTACTGCAAACAGCGCCCGGCCCCCACCCCATTGGTGTTGGTTTATGCCTTAGAGGACTCGGACGCTCGCATTTGTAAAGCACGGTATTTTCCACCGCCTCCTGCTAGCTACTGTAGCCCTCCCCCCCTGGGAGCCTGCACAGATCATGCAGTAGACAGGGAGGGAATTCAGGTCATGTGCAATACACAAACGCCGAATATCTACTGTATATAGTACTGTTTTGCTCACTTAGTAGCGTCAGAATACACTCATTTCTACTCATTGCCGTTGTGCAGTTGCATTTAGCGTAAAGAATCGCTCCTGCAGATGTACAGTACTTTGATTTTGTATGTGAAACCTGTGTGCATCCTTCCATTGGATGTATTAGAGAAAAATATTTTTTTTTTAAATGAATGTCACGGGAACACATAAAAAAAAATGGTTGGCATTTCCTTCCCATTGGTGTTGGTTTACAGTATGCCGTAGTGGACTCGGACGCTCATGTAATTGCATTTCAAAGGCACAGTACAGTATTTCCCATCGTCTCCCCCTACCCCCATCGCCCTTCCCCCCTGGGAGCCTGCACAGGGAGGGAATTCAGGTCATGTGCAATACACAAACGCTGAAGATCTACAGTACTGTTTTGCTCAGTTAGTAGTGTCAGAATACCCTCATTTCATTCCCGCTGTTTAGTTGCATTTAGCGTAAAGAATCGCTCCTGCAGATGTACTCTAATTTATATGTAACTTGTGTGCACCTTTCCATTGACTGTCTTACAATGTAGATAAAATAATACAGTGTATTATTACAATAAAAAAAAAAAAAAGAAGGCACATCACGTCTCGAACCCTGGACCCCCAGCGTGGGAGGTGGGAGCCTTCACCCCTAGCCCACGACGCCTCATGAGAGACTCCCAATTTCATGTGTGAAAGTACTGCAAACAGCGCCCGGCCCCAACCCCATTGGTGTTGGTTTATGCCTTAGAGGACTCGGACGCTCGCATTTGTAAAGCACGGTATTTTCCACCGCCTCCTGCTAGCTACTGTAGCCCTCCCCCCCTGGGAGCCTGCACAGATCATGCAGTAGACAGGGAGGGAATTCAGGTCATGTGCAATACACAAACGCCGAATATCTACTGTATATAGTACTGTTTTGCTCACTTAGTAGCGTCAGAATACACTCATTTCTACTCATTGCCGTTGTGCAGTTGCATTTAGCGTAAAGAATCGCTCCTGCAGATGTACAGTACTTTGATTTTGTATGTGAAACCTGGGTGCTTCCTTCCATTGGATGTATTAGAGAAAAATATTTTTTTTTTTAAATGAATGTCACGGGAACACATAAAAAAAAATGGTTGGCATTTCCTTCCCATTGGTGTTGGTTTACAGTATGCCGTAGTGGACTCGGACGCTCATGTAATTGCATTTCAAAGGCACAGTACAGTATTTCCCATCGTCTCCCCCTACCCCCATCGCCCTTCCCCCCTGGGAGCCTGCACAGGGAGGGAATTCAGGTCATGTGCAATACACAAACGCTGAAGATCTACAGTACTGTTTTGCTCAGTTAGTAGTGTCAGAATACCCTCATTTCATTCCCGCTGTTTAGTTGCATTTAGCGTAAAGAATCGCTCCTGCAGATGTACTCTAATTTATATGTAACTTGTGTGCACCTTTCCATTGACTGTCTTACAATGTAGATAAAATAATACAGTGTATTATTACAATAAAAAAAAAAAAAAGAAGGCACATCACGTCTCGAACCCTGGACCCCCAGCGTGGGAGGTGGGAGCCTTCACCCCTAGCCCACGACGCCTCATGAGAGACTCCCAATTTCATGTGTGAAAGTACTGCAAACAGCGCCCGGCCCCCACCCCATTGGTGTTGGTTTATGCCTTAGAGGACTCGGACGCTCGCATTTGTAAAGCACGGTATTTTCCACCGCCTCCTGCTAGCTACTGTAGCCCTCCCCCCCTGGGAGCCTGCACAGATCATGCAGTAGACAGGGAGGGAATTCAGGTCATGTGCAATACACAAACGCCGAATATCTACTGTATATAGTACTGTTTTGCTCACTTAGTAGCGTCAGAATACACTCATTTCTACTCATTGCCGTTGTGCAGTTGCATTTAGCGTAAAGAATCGCTCCTGCAGATGTACAGTACTTTGATTTTGTATGTGAAACCTGTGTGCATCCTTCCATTGGATGTATTAGAGAAAAATATTTTTTTTTTAAATGAATGTCACGGGAACACATAAAAAAAATGGTTGGCATTTCCTTCCCATTGGTGTTGGTTTACAGTATGCCGTAGTGGACTCGGACGCTCATGTAATTGCATTTCAAAGGCACAGTACAGTATTTCCCATCGTCTCCCCCTACCCCCATCGCCCTTCCCCCCTGGGAGCCTGCACAGGGAGGGAATTCAGGTCATGTGCAATACACAAACGCTGAAGATCTACAGTACTGTTTTGCTCAGTTAGTAGTGTCAGAATACCCTCATTTCATTCCCGCTGTTTAGTTGCATTTAGCGTAAAGAATCGCTCCTGCAGATGTACTCTAATTTATATGTAACTTGTGTGCACCTTTCCATTGACTGTCTTACAATGTAGATAAAATAATACAGTGTATTATTACAATAAAAAAAAAAAAAAGAAGGCACATCACGTCTCGAACCCTGGACCCCCAGCGTGGGAGGTGGGAGCCTTCACCCCTAGCCCACGACGCCTCATGAGAGACTCCCAATTTCATGTGTGAAAGTACTGCAAACAGCGCCCGGCCCCCACCCCATTGGTGTTGGTTTATGCCTTAGAGGACTCGGACGCTCGCATTTGGTAAGCACGGTATTTTCCACCGCCTCCTGCTAGCTACTGTAGCCCTCCCCCCCTGGGAGCCTGCACAGATCATGCAGTAGACAGGGAGGGAATTCAGGTCATGTGCAATACACAAACGCCGAATATCTACTGTATATAGTACTGTTTTGCTCACTTAGTAGCGTCAGAATACACTCATTTCTACTCATTGCCGTTGTGCAGTTGCATTTAGCGTAAAGAATCGCTCCTGCAGATGTACAGTACTTTGATTTTGTATGTGAAACCTGTGTGCATCCTTCCATTGGATGTATTAGAGAAAAATATTTTTTTTTTAAATGAATGTCACGGGAACACATAAAAAAAAATGGTTGGCATTTCCTTCCCATTGGTGTTGGTTTACAGTATGCCGTAGTGGACTCGGACGCTCATGTAATTGCATTTCAAAGGCACAGTACAGTATTTCCCATCGTCTCCCCCTACCCCCATCGCCCTTCCCCCCTGGGAGCCTGCACAGGGAGGGAATTCAGGTCATGTGCAATACACAAACGCTGAAGATCTACAGTACTGTTTTGCTCAGTTAGTAGTGTCAGAATACCCTCATTTCATTCCCGCTGTTTAGTTGCATTTAGCGTAAAGAATCGCTCCTGCAGATGTACTCTAATTTATATGTAACTTGTGTGCACCTTTCCATTGACTGTCTTACAATGTAGATAAAATAATACAGTGTATTATTACAATAAAAAAAAAAAAAAAGAAGGCACATCACGTCTCGAACCCTGGACCCCCAGCGTGGGAGGTGGGAGCCTTCACCCCTAGCCCACGACGCCTCATGAGAGACTCCCAATTTCATGTGTGAAAGTACTGCAAACAGCGCCCGGCCCCCACCCCATTGGTGTTGGTTTATGCCTTAGAGGACTCGGACGCTCGCATTTGTAAAGCACGGTATTTTCCACCGCCTCCTGCTAGCTACTGTAGCCCTCCCCCCCTGGGAGCCTGCACAGATCATGCAGTAGACAGGGAGGGAATTCAGGTCATGTGCAATACACAAACGCAGAATATCTACTGTATATAGTACTGTTTTGCTCACTTAGTAGCGTCAGAATACACTCATTTCTACTCATTGCCGTTGTGCAGTTGCATTTAGCGTAAAGAATCGCTCCTGCAGATGTACAGTACTTTGATTTTGTATGTGAAACCTGTGTGCATCCTTCCATTGGATGTATTAGAGAAAAATATTTTTTTTTTAAATGAATGTCACGGGAACACATAAAAAAAAATGGTTGGCATTTCCTTCCCATTGGTGTTGGTTTACAGTATGCCGTAGTGGACTCGGACGCTCATGTAATTGCATTTCAAAGGCACAGTACAGTATTTCCCATCGTCTCCCCCTACCCCCATCGCCCTTCCCCCCTGGGAGCCTGCACAGGGAGGGAATTCAGGTCATGTGCAATACACAAACGCTGAAGATCTACAGTACTGTTTTGCTCAGTTAGTAGTGTCAGAATACCCTCATTTCATTCCCGCTGTTTAGTTGCATTTAGCGTAAAGAATCGCTCCTGCAGATGTACTCTAATTTATATGTAACTTGTGTGCACCTTTCCATTGACTGTCTTACAATGTAGATAAAATAATACAGTGTATTATTACAATAAAAAAAAAAAAAAGAAGGCACATCACGTCTCGAACCCTGGACCCCCCAGCGTGGGAGGTGGGAGCCTTCACCCCTAGCCCACGACGCCTCATGAGAGACTCCCAATTTCATGTGTGAAAGTACTGCAAACAGCGCCCGGCCCCCACCCCATTGGTGTTGGTTTATGCCTTAGAGGACTCGGACGCTCGCATTTGTAAAGCACGGTATTTTCCACCGCCTCCTGCTAGCTACTGTAGCCCTCCCCCCCTGGGAGCCTGCACAGATCATGCAGTAGACAGGGAGGGAATTCAGGTCATGTGCAATACACAAACGCCGAATATCTACTGTATATAGTACTGTTTTGCTCACTTAGTAGCGTCAGAATACACTCATTTCTACTCATTGCCGTTGTGCAGTTGCATTTAGCGTAAAGAATCGCTCCTGCAGATGTACAGTACTTTGATTTTGTATGTGAAACCTGTGTGCATCCTTCCATTGGATGTATTAGAGAAAAATATTTTTTTTTTAAATGAATGTCACGGGAACACATAAAAAAAATGGTTGGCATTTCCTTCCCATTGGTGTTGGTTTACAGTATGCCGTAGTGGACTCGGACGCTCATGTAATTGCATTTCAAAGGCACAGTACAGTATTTCCCATCGTCTCCCCCTACCCCCATCGCCCTTCCCCCCTGGGAGCCTGCACAGGGAGGGAATTCAGGTCATGTGCAATACACAAACGCTGAAGATCTACAGTACTGTTTTGCTCAGTTAGTAGTGTCAGAATACCCTCATTTCATTCCCGCTGTTTAGTTGAATTTAGCGTAAAGAATCGCTCCTGCAGATGTACTCTAATTTATATGTAACTTGTGTGCACCTTTCCATTGACTGTCTTACAATGTAGATAAAATAATACAGTGTATTATTACAATAAAAAAAAAAAAAGAAGGCACATCACGTCTCGAACCCTGGACCCCCAGCGTGGGAGGTGGGAGCCTTCACCCCTAGCCCACGACGCCTCATGAGAGACTCCCAATTTCATGTGTGAAAGTACTGCAAACAGCGCCCGGCCCCCACCCCATTGGTGTTGGTTTATGCCTTAGAGGACTCGGACGCTCGCATTTGTAAAGCACGGTATTTTCCACCGCCTCCTGCTAGCTACTGTAGCCCTCCCCCCCTGGGAGCCTGCACAGATCATGCAGTAGACAGGGAGGGAATTCAGGTCATGTGCAATACACAAACGCCGAATATCTACTGTATATAGTACTGTTTTGCTCACTTAGTAGCGTCAGAATACACTCATTTCTACTCATTGCCGTTGTGCAGTTGCATTTAGCGTAAAGAATCGCTCCTGCAGATGTACAGTACTTTGATTTTGTATGTGAAACCTGTGTGCTTCCTTCCATTGGATGTATTAGAGAAAAATATTTTTTTTTTTAAATGAATGTCACGGGAACACATAAAAAAAAATGGTTGGCATTTCCTTCCCATTGGTGTTGGTTTACAGTATGCCGTAGTGGACTCGGACGCTCATGTAATTGCATTTCAAAGGCACAGTACAGTATTTCCCATCGTCTCCCCCTACCCCCATCGCCCTTCCCCCCTGGGAGCCTGCACAGGGAGGGAATTCAGGTCATGTGCAATACACAAACGCTGAAGATCTACAGTACTGTTTTGCTCAGTTAGTAGTGTCAGAATACCCTCATTTCATTCCCGCTGTTTAGTTGCATTTAGCGTAAAGAATCGCTCCTGCAGATGTACTCTAATTTATATGTAACTTGTGTGCACCTTTCCATTGACTGTCTTACAATGTAGATAAAATAATACAGTGTATTATTACAATAAAAAAAAAAAAAAAGAAGGCACATCACGTCTCGAACCCTGGACCCCCAGCGTGGGAGGTGGGAGCCTTCACCCCTAGCCCACGACGCCTCATGAGAGACTCCCAATTTCATGTGTGAAAGTACTGCAAACAGCGCCCGGCCCCCACCCCATTGGTGTTGGTTTATGCCTTAGAGGACTCGGACGCTCGCATTTGTAAAGCACGGTATTTTCCACCGCCTCCTGCTAGCTACTGTAGCCCTCCCCCCCTGGGAGCCTGCACAGATCATGCAGTAGACAGGGAGGGAATTCAGGTCATGTGCAATACACAAACGCCGAATATCTACTGTATATAGTACTGTTTTGCTCACTTAGTAGCGTCAGAATACACTCATTTCTACTCATTGCCGTTGTGCAGTTGCATTTAGCGTAAAGAATCGCTCCTGCAGATGTACAGTACTTTGATTTTGTATGTGAAACCTGTGTGCATCCTTCCATTGGATGTATTAGAGAAAAATATTTTTTTTTTAAATGAATGTCACGGGAACACATAAAAAAAATGGTTGGCATTTCCTTCCCATTGGTGTTGGTTTACAGTATGCCGTAGTGGACTCGGACGCTCATGTAATTGCATTTCAAAGGCACAGTACAGTATTTCCCATCGTCTCCCCCTACCCCCATCGCCCTTCCCCCCTGGGAGCCTGCACAGGGAGGGAATTCAGGTCATGTGCAATACACAAACGCTGAAGATCTACAGTACTGTTTTGCTCAGTTAGTAGTGTCAGAATACCCTCATTTCATTCCCGCTGTTTAGTTGCATTTAGCGTAAAGAATCGCTCCTGCAGATGTACTCTAATTTATATGTAACTTGTGTGCACCTTTCCATTGACTGTCTTACAATGTAGATAAAATAATACAGTGTATTATTACAATAAAAAAAAAAAAAAGAAGGCACATCACGTCTCGAACCCTGGACCCCCAGCGTGGGAGGTGGGAGCCTTCACCCCTAGCCCACGACGCCTCATGAGAGACTCCCAATTTCATGTGTGAAAGTACTGCAAACAGCGCCCGGCCCCCACCCCATTGGTGTTGGTTTATGCCTTAGAGGACTCGGACGCTCGCATTTGTAAAGCACGGTATTTTCCACCGCCTCCTGCTAGCTACTGTAGCCCTCCCCCCCTGGGAGCCTGCACAGATCATGCAGTAGACAGGGAGGGAATTCAGGTCATGTGCAATACACAAACGCCGAATATCTACTGTATATAGTACTGTTTTGCTCACTTAGTAGCGTCAGAATACACTCATTTCTACTCATTGCCGTTGTGCAGTTGCATTTAGCGTAAAGAATCGCTCCTGCAGATGTACAGTACTTTGATTTTGTATGTGAAACCTGTGCGCATCCTTCCATTGGATGTATTAGAGAAAAATATTTTTTTTTTTAAATGAATGTCACGGGAACACATAAAAAAAAATGGTTGGCATTTCCTTCCCATTGGTGTTGGTTTACAGTATGCCGTAGTGGACTCGGACGCTCATGTAATTGCATTTCAAAGGCACAGTACAGTATTTCCCATCGTTTCCCCCTACCCCCATCGCCCTTCCCCCCTGGGAGCCTGCACAGGGAGGGAATTCAGGTCATGTGCAATACACAAACGCTGAAGATCTACAGTACTGTTTTGCTCAGTTAGTAGTGTCAGAATACCCTCATTTCATTCCCGCTGTTTAGTTGCATTTAGCGTAAAGAATCGCTCCTGCAGATGTACTCTAATTTATATGTAACTTGTGTGCACCTTTCCATTGACTGTCTTACAATGTAGATAAAATAATACAGTGTATTATTACAATAAAAAAAAAAAAAAGAAGGCACATCACGTCTCGAACCCTGGACCCCCAGCGTGGTTGGTGGGAGCCTTCACCCCTAGCCCACGACGCCTCATGAGAGACTCCCAATTTCATGTGTGAAAGTACTGCAAACAGCGCCCGGCCCCCACCCCATTGGTGTTGGTTTATGCCTTAGAGGACTCGGACGCTCGCATTTGTAAAGCACGGTATTTTCCACCGCCTCCTGCTAGCTACTGTAGCCCTCCCCCCCTGGGAGCCTGCACAGATCATGCAGTAGACAGGGAAGGAATTCAGGTCATGTGCAATACACAAACGCCGAATATCTACTGTATATAGTACTGTTTTGCTCACTTAGTAGCGTCAGAATACACTCATTTCTACTCATTGCCGTTGTGCAGTTGCATTTAGCGTAAAGAATCGCTCCTGCAGATGTACAGTACTTTGATTTTGTATGTGAAACCTGTGTGCATCCTTCCATTGGATGTATTAGAGAAAAATATTTTTTTTTTTAAATGAATGTCACGGGAACACATAAAAAAAATGGTTGGCATTTCCTTCCCATTGGTGTTGGTTTACAGTATGCCGTAGTGGACTCGGACGCTCATGTAATTGCATTTCAAAGGCACAGTACAGTATTTCCCATCGTCTCCCCCTACCCCCATCGCCCTTCCCCCCTGGGAGCCTGCACAGGGAGGGAATTCAGGTCATGTGCAATACACAAACGCTGAAGATCTACAGTACTGTTTTGCTCAGTTAGTAGTGTCAGAATACCCTCATTTCATTCCCGCTGTTTAGTTGCATTTAGCGTAAAGAATCGCTCCTGCAGATGTACTCTAATTTATATGTAACTTGTGTGCACCTTTCCATTGACTGTCTTACAATGTAGATAAAATAATACAGTGTATTATTACAATAAAAAAAAAAAAAAAAGAAGGCACATCACGTCTCGAACCCTGGACCCCCAGCGTGGGAGGTGGGAGCCTTCACCCCTAGCCCACGACGCCTCATGAGAGACTCCCAATTTCATGTGTGAAAGTACTGCAAACAGCGCCCGGCCCCCACCCCATTGGTGTTGGTTTATGCCTTAGAGGACTCGGACGCTCGCATTTGTAAAGCACGGTATTTTCCACCGCCTCCTGCTAGCTACTGTAGCCCTCCCCCCTGGGAGCCTGCACAGATCATGCAGTAGACAGGGAGGGAATTCAGGTCATGTGCAATACACAAACGCCGAATATCTACTGTATATAGTACTGTTTTGCTCACTTAGTAGCGTCAGAATACACTAATTTCTACTCATTGCCGTTGTGCAGTTGCATTTAGCGTAAAGAATCGCTCCTGCAGATGTACAGTACTTTGATTTTGTATGTGAAACCTGTGTGCATCCTTCCATTGGATGTATTAGAGAAAAATATTTTTTTTTTTAAATGAATGTCACGGGAACACATAAAAAAAAAATGGTTGGCATTTCCTTCCCATTGGTGTTGGTTTACAGCAGGGGTGTCCAACCTTTCACCTTCCCTGGGCCACATTAGAAGATAAAAATTTTGTTTGGGCCGCACATAAAATAAAATAACAGTAACGATACCTGATCATCCAAAAAAAACATAGAAAACATAGTTAACATATTAAACTTACTTGGAAATGAAGTTAGTGAGATGTTTGACATTGTTTCTCAGCCACCAATGCATCCCCCCCCCCCACACGCACACTGTAGTCCTCTTCCTCTCCTCCTCCTCTCCCTCCCCCCCCTCCACACTGTGCTTCTTCAAGGGCCCACAAATTTCTCCCGCTGGGCTGAGCTCCGTGCTGCTGTCACGTGCCACTATGCAGTAGAGGAGGGCTACACTGTGACTGACAGCGGACCCCAAACCCCCCCCCCCTCCCGGACACATTGTACTGCAGTGGCACCTGACTTCATCCTCGTTACCCCCGAACCAATCTGTACTGTGGAGTTTAGACACCGCCGGCCTCATTTTACTGCTGCAGCGCTGGACATCAAGTCCATCCCAGCTCCCAAGAAACCCCCCGGACACTGTATTGCGGCGTGGCGCTGGACTTCAGACCAGACCCTCCCTTCCCCTGACACTGTACAGCGGTTCAGACCTCCTCTCCCCCCCCCCGGGACACTGTAGAGTGGCGCGGGCCGTGGCCACGGACTTCAGATCCCGTTTCCCCCCGGACACTGTACAGCGGCACTGCCACGGACTTCAGACCCCCCCCCCCCGGCTCACTTACGAGTTCTTGTAGAACCAATTTCTCCGCTGGGCTCCTCTACTCTCGTGCTGCTCAGTCACGTGTGCCGCTATGCAGCGGAGGAGGGCTACACTGTGATTGACAGCGGAGAGGGCGTGAGCTGGTGCTGGTCCCAGCGGCAGCAATCCAATCAGGATGTGCTGACAGCCTGCTGGGCCGGCTCAGCTTCACATGTGGTGTCCATACTCTGCAAAAAAAATAATGGATGGGGCGGGTGAAGCGCGCTGGCGTCACCGTTGTGATGTGCCCCGGCCGCAAGCGCCGGCAGTGTAACTTGAAACTAGTGATGAGCACCGGAAATTTTTTGGGTTTTGTGTTTTGGTTTTGGGTTCGGTTCCGCGGCCGTGTTTTGGGTTCGAACGCGTTTTGGCAAAACCTCACCAAATTTTTTTTGTCGGATTCGGGTGTGTTTTGGATTCGGGTGTTTTTTTCAAAAAACCCTAAAAAACAGCTTAAATCATAGAATTTGGGGGTCATTTTGATCCCAAAGTATTATTAACCTCAATAACCATAATTTCCACTCATTTTCAGTCTATTCTGAACACCTCACACCTCACAATATTATTTTTAGTCCTAAAATTTGCACCGAGGTCGCTGGATGGCTAAGCTAAGCGACCCAAGTGGCCGACACAAACACCTGGCCCATCTAGGAGTGGCACTGCAGTGTCACGCAGGATGGCCCTTCCAAAAAACACTCCCCAAACAGCACATGACGCAAAGAAAAAAAGAGGCGCAATGAGGTAGCTGTGTGAGTAAGCGAAGCGACCCTAGTGGCCGACACAAACACCTGGCCCATCTAGGAGTGGCACTGCAGTGTCACGCAGGATGGCCCTTCCAAAAAACACTCCCCAAACAGCACATGACGCAAAGAAAAAAAGAGGCGCAATGAGGTAGCTGTGTGAGTAAGCTAAGCGACCCTAGTGGCCGACACAAACACCTTGCCCATTTTGGAGTGGCACTGCAGTGTCACGCAGGATGGCCCTTCCAAAAAACACTCCCCAAACAGCACATGACGCAAAGAAAAAAAGAGGCGCAATGAGATAGCTGTGTGAGTAAGCTAAGCGACCCTAGTGGCCGACACAAACACCTGGCCCATCTAGGAGTGGCACTGCAGTGTCACGCAGGATGGCCCTTCCAAAAAACACTCCCCAAACAGCACATGACGCAAAGAAAAAAAGAGGCGCAATGAGGTAGCTGTGTGAGTAAGCTAAGCGACCCTAGTGGCCGACACAAACACCTGGCCCATCTAGGAGTGGCACTGCAGTGTCACGCAGGATGGCCCTTCCAAAAAACACTCCCCAAACAGCACATGACGCAAAGAAAAAAAGAGGCGCAATGAGGTAGCTGTGTAAGTAAGCTAAGCGACCCTAGTGGCCGACACAAACACCTGGCCCATCTAGGAGTGGCACTGCAGTGTCACGCAGGATGGCCCTTCCAAAAAACACCCCCCAAACAGCACATGACGCAAAGAAAAATGAAAGAAAAAAGAGGTGCAAGATGGAATTGTCCTTGGGCCCTCCCACCCACCCTTATGTTGTATAAACAGGACATGCACACTTTAACCAACCCATCATTTCAGTGACAGGGTCTGCCACACGACTGTGACTGAAATGACGGGTTGGTTTGGACCCCACCAAAAAAGAAGCAATTAATCTCTCCTTGCACAAACTGGCTCTACAGAGGCAAGATGTCCACCTCATCATCATCCTCCGATATATCACCGTGTACATCCCCCTCCTCACAGATTATCAATTCGTCCCCACTGGAATCCACCATCTCAGCTCCCTGTGTACTTTGTGGAGGCAATTGCTGCTGGTCAATGTCTCCACGGAGGAATTGATTATAATTCATTTTAATGAACATCATCTTCTCCACATTTTCTGGATGTAACCTCGTACGCCGATTGCTGACAAGGTGAGCGGCGGCACTAAACACTCTTTCGGAGTACACACTTGTGGGAGGGCAACTTAGGTAGAATAAAGCCAGTTTGTGCAAGGGCCTCCAAATTGCCTCTTTTTCCTGCCAGTATAAGTACGGACTGTCTGACGTGCCTACTTGGATGCGGTCACTCATATAATCCTCCACCATTCTTTCAATGGGGAGAGAATCATATGCAGTGACAGTAGACGACATGTCCGTAATCGTTGTCAGGTCCTTCAGTCCGGACCAGATGTCAGCATCAGCAGTCGCTCCAGACTGCCCTGCATCACCGCCAGCGGGTGGGCTCGGAATTCTGAGCCTTTTCCTCGCACCCCCAGTTGCGGGAGAATGTGAAGGAGGAGATGTTGACAGGTCGCGTTCCGCTTGACTTGACAATTTTGTCACCAGCAGTTCTTTGAACCCCAGCAGACTTGTGTCTGCCGGAAAGAGAGATCCAAGGTAGGTTTTAAATCTAGGATCGAGCACGGTGGCCAAAATGTAGTGCTCTGATTTCAACAGATTGACCACCCGTGAATCCTTGTTAAGCGAATTAAGGGCTCCATCCACAAGTCCCACATGCCTAGCGGAATCGCTCTGTGTTAGCTCCTCCTTCAATGTCTCCAGCTTCTTCTGCAAAAGCCTGATGAGGGGAATGACCTGACTCAGGCTGGCAGTGTCTGAACTGACTTCACATGTGGCAAGTTCAAAAGGTTGCAGAACCTTGCACAACGTTGAAATCATTCTCCACTGCGCTTGAGACAGGTGCATTCCACCTCCTATATCGTGCTCAGTTGTATAGGCTTGAATGGCCTTTTGCTGCTCCTCCAACCTCTGAAGCATATAGAGGGTTGAATTCCACCTCGTTACCACTTCTTGCTTCAGATGATGGCAGGGCAGGTTCAGGCGTTTTTGGTGGTGCTCCAGTCTTCTGTACGTGGTGCCTGTACGCCGAAAGTGTCCCGCAATTCTTCTGGCCACCGACAGCATCTCTTGCACGCCCCTCTCGTTTTTTAAATAATTCTGCACCACCAAATTCAAGGTATGTGCAAAACATGGGACGTGCTGGAATTTGCCCAGATTTAATGCACACACAATATTGCTGGCGTTGTCCGATGCCACAAATCCACAGGAGAGTCCAATTGGGGTAAGCCATTCTGCGATGATCTTCCTCAGTTGCCGTAAGAGGTTTTCAGCTGTGTGCGTATTCTGGAAAGCGGTGATACAAAGCGTAGCCTGCCTAGGAAAGAGTTGGCGTTTGCGAGATGCTGCTACTGGTGCCGCCGCTGCTGTTCTTGCGGCGGGAGTCCATACATCTACCCAGTGGGCTGTCACAGTCATATAGTCCTGAGCCTGCCCTGCTCCACTTGTCCACATGTCCGTGGTTAAGTGGACATTGGGTACAACTGCATTTTTTAGGACACTGGTGAGTCTTTTTCTGAGGTCTGTGTACATTTTCGGTATCGCCTGCCTAGAGAAATGGAACCTAGATGGTATTTGGTACCGGGGACACAGTACCTCCAACAAGTCTCTAGTTGGCTCTGCAGTAATGATGGATACCGGAACCACGTTTCTCACCGCCCAGGATGCCAAGGCCTCAGTTATCCGCTTTGCAGCAGGATGACTGCTGTGATATTTCATCTTCCTCGCAAAGGACTGTTGGACAGTCAATTGCTTGGTGGAAGTAGTAAAAGTGGTCTTACGAGTACGACTTCCCCTCTGGGATGACCATCGACTCCCAGCAGCAACAACAGCAGCGCCAGCAGCAGTAGGCGTTACACGCAAGGATGCATCGGAGGAATCCCAGGCAGGAGAGGACTCGTCAGAATTGCCAGTGACATGGCCTGCAGGACTATTGGCATTCCTGGGGAAGGAGGAAATTGACACTGAGGGAGTTGGTGGGGTGGTTTGCGTGAGCTTGGTTACAAGAGGAAGGGATTTACTGGTCAGTGGACTGCTTCCGCTGTCGCCCAAAGTTTTTGAACTTGTCACTGACTTATGATGAATGCGCTGCAGGTGACGTATAAGGGAGGATGTTCCGAGGTGGTTAACGTCCTTACCCCTACTTATTACAGCTTGACAAAGGCAACACACGGCTTGACAAATGTTGTCCGCATTTCTGTTGAAATACTTCCACACCGAAGAGCTGATTTTTTTGGTATTTTCACCAGGCATGTCAATGGCCCTATTCCTCCCACTGACAACAGGTGTCTCCCCGGGTGCCTGACTTAAACACACCACCTCGCCATCAGAATCCTCCTGGTCAATTTCCTCCCCAGCGCCAGCAACACCCATATCCTCCTCATCCTGGTGTACTTCAACACTGACATCTTCAATCTGACTATCAGGAACTGGACTGCGGGTGCTCCTTCCAGCACTTGCAGGGGGCGTGCAAATGGTGGAAGGCGCATGCTCTTCACGTCCAGTGTTGGGAAGGTCAGGCATCGCAAACGACACAATTGGACTCTCCTTGTGGATTTGTGATTTCGAAGAACGCACAGTTCTTTGCTGTGCTTTTGCCAGCTTGAGTCTTTTCATTTTTCTAGCGAGAGGCTGAGTGCTTCCATCCTCATGTGAAGCTGAACCACTAGCCATGAACATAGGCCAGGGCCTCAGCCGTTCCTTGCCACTCCGTGTGGTAAATGGCATATTGGCAAGTTTACGCTTCTCCTCTGACAATTTTATTTTAGATTTTTGAGTCCTTTTTTTACTGATATTTGGTGTTTTGGATTTTACATGCTCTGTACTATGACATTGGGCATCGGCCTTGGCAGACGACGTTGCTGGCATTTCATCGTCTCGGCCATGACTAGTGGCAGCAGCTTCAGCACGAGGTGGAAGTCGATCTTGATCTTTCCCTATTTTTGGAACCTCAACATTTTTGTTCTCCATATTTTAATAGGCACAACTAAAAGGCACCTCAGGTAAACAATGGAGATGGATGGATACTAGTATACTTATGGATGGACGAGCGACTGCCGACACAGAGGTAGCTACAGCCGTGGACTACCGTACTGCGTCTGCTGCTAATATAGACTGGATGATAATGATATAAAAAATATATATATATATCACTACTGCAGCCGGACAGGTATATATTATATAATGACGGACCTGCTGGACAATGTCAGCACTGCAGACTCCTAAAGTAAGCTACTAGTATCAAGAAGATAGAAAAAAAAAACACCACAGGTAGGTGGTATACAATTATGGATGACGAGCGACTGCCGACACAGAGGTAGCTACAGCCGAGGACTACCGTACTGCGTCTGCTGCTAATATAGACTGGATGATAGTGATATAAAAAATATATATATCACTACTGCAGCCGGACAGGTATATATTATATAATGACGGACCTGCTGGACACTGTCAGCTCAGCACTGCAGACTCCTAAAGTAAGCTACTAGTATCAAGAAGATAGAAGAAAAAAAAACACCACGGGTAGGTGGTATACAATTATGGATGGACGAGCGACTGCCGACACAGAGGTAGCTACAGCCGTGGACTACCGTGCTGCGTCTGCTGCTAATATAGACTGGATGATAATGAGATATAAAATATATATATATCACTACTGCAGCCGGACAGGTATATATTATATAATGACGGACCTGCTGGACACTGTCAGCTCAGCACTGCAGACTCCTAAAGTAAGCTACTAGTAGTATCAAGAAGATAGGAAAAAAAAAAAAACACCACAGGTAGGTGGTATACAATTATGGATGGACGAGCGACTGCCGACACAGAGGTAGCTACAGCCGTGGACTACCGTACTGCGTCTGCTGCTAATATAGACTGGATGATAATGATATAAAAATATATATATATATCACTACTGCAGCCGGACAGGTATATATTATATAATGACGGACCTGCTGGACACTGTCAGCTCAGCACTGCAGACTCCTAAAGTAAGCTACTAGTATCAAGAAGATAGAAAAAAAAAAAACACCACGGGTAGGTGGTATACAATTATGGATGGACGAGCGACTGCCGACACAGAGGTAGCTACAGCCGTGGACTACCGTACTGCGTCTGCTGCTAATATAGACTGGATGATAATGAGAGATAAAATATATATATATATCACTACTGCAGCCGGACAGGTATATATTATATAATGACGGACCTGCTGGACACTGTCAGCTCAGCACTGCAGACTCCTAAAGTAAGCTACTAGTAGTATCAAGAAGATAGAAAAAAAAAACACCACAGGTAGGTGGTATACAATTATGGATGGACGAGCGACTGCCGACACAGAGGTAGCTACAGCCGTGGACTACCGTACTGCGTCTGCTGCTAATATAGACTGGATGATAATGAGATATAAAATATATATATATATCACTACTGCAGCCGGACAGGTATATATTATATAATGACGGACCTGATGGACACTGTGAGCTCAGCACTGCAGACTCCTAAAGTAAGCTACTAGTATCAAGAAGATAGAAAAAGAAAAAAAACACCACGGGTAGGTGGTATACAATTATGGATGGACGAGCGACTGCCGACACAGAGGTAGCTACAGCCGTGGACTACCGTACTGCGTCTGCTGCTAATATAGACTGGATGATAATGATATAAAAAATATATATATATATCACTACTGCAGCCGGACAGGTATATATTATATAATGACGGACCTGCTGGACACTGTCAGCTCAGCACTGCAGACTCCTAAAGTAAGCTACTAGTATCAAGAAGATAGAAAAAAAAAAACACCACGGGTAGGTGGTATACAATTATGGATGGACGAGCGACTGCCGACACAGAGGTAGCTACAGCCGTGGACTACCGTACTGCGTCTGCTGCAGTGCTAATATAGACTGGATGATAATGATATAAAAAATATATATATATCACTACTGCAGCCGGACAGGTATATATTATATAATGACGGACCTGCTGGACACTGTCAGCAGAATGCGTTTATAGAATAAAAACACCACACGACGAGTGTTTAACTTTTTCAGGCAGACAATCACAATATACTGGTGGTCAGTGGTTACTGGTCAGTCACACTGGCAGTGGCACTCTGGCAGCAAAAGTGTGCACTGTTAAAATATGTACTCCTGCTATAACTGCTCCCCAGTCTCCCCCACAATTAAGCTGTGTGAGCAGTGAGCACTCAGCACAGTCAGATATACAGTATTACATAGATGATGCAGCACACTGAGGCTGAGCACAGATATGGTATGTGACTGTGTCACACTGTGTATCGTTTTTTTTCAGGCAGAGAACGGATTAATTAAACTGGTGGTCACTGGTCACACTATCAGCAAGTAGTACTCCTAATATGCTCCCCAAAATTAGTAAATCAAGTGTCTCTACTACTCTCTAGTCTACTCTAAACGGAGAGGACGCCAGCCACGTCCTCTCCCTATCAATCTCAATGCACGTGTGAAAATGGCGGCGACGCGCGGCTCCTTATATAGAATCCGAGTCTCGCGATAGAATCCGAGCCTCGCGAGAATCCGACAGCGGGATGATGACGTTCGGGCGCGCTCGGGTTAACCGAGCAAGGCGGGAAGATCCGAGTCTGCCTCGGACCCGTGTAAAAAGGCTGAAGTTCGGGGGGGTTCGGATTCCGAGGAACCGAACCCGCTCATCACTACTTGAAACTTTAGAATTTCTTAAAAAATAAAAAATTGCACTGGGCCGCATTACTAGCCGACCTGGGCCGCATGCGGCCCGCGGGCCGCGGGTTGGACAAGCCTGGTTTACAGTATGCCGTAGTGGACTCGGACGCTCATGTAATTGCATTTCAAAGGCACAGTACAGTATTTCCCATCGTCTCCCCCTACCCCCATCGCCCTTCCCCCCTGGGAGCCTGCACAGGGAGGGAATTCAGGTCATGTGCAATACACAAACGCTGAAGATCTACAGTACTGTTTTGCTCAGTTAGTAGTGTCAGAATACCCTCATTTCATTCCCGCTGTTTAGTTGCATTTAGCGTAAAGAATCGCTCCTGCAGATGTACTCTAATTTATATGTAACTTGTGTGCACCTTTCCATTGACTGTCTTACAATGTAGAAAAAATAATACAGTGTATTATTACAATAAAAAAAAAAAAGAAGGCACATCACGTCTCGAACCCTGGACCCCCAGCGTGGGAGGTGGGAGCCTTCACCCCTAGCCCACGACGCCTCATGAGAGACTCCCAATTTCATGTGTGAAAGTACTGCAAACAGCGCCCGGCCCCCACCCCATTGGTGTTGGTTTATGCCTTAGAGGACTCGGACGCTCGCATTTGTAAAGCACGGTATTTTCCACCGCCTCCTGCTAGCTACTGTAGCCCTCCCCCCCTGGGAGCCTGCACAGATCATGCAGTAGACAGGGAGGGAATTCAGGTCATGTGCAATACACAAACGCCGAATATCTACTGTATATAGTACTGTTTTGCTCACTTAGTAGCGTCAGAATACACTAATTTCTACTCATTGCCGTTGTGCAGTTGCATTTAGCGTAAAGAATCGCTCCTGCAGATGTACAGTACTTTGATTTTGTATGTGAAACCTGTGTGCATCCTTCCATTGGATGTATTAGAGAAAAATATTTTTTTTTTTAAATGAATGTCACGGGAACACATAAAAAAAAATGGTTGGCATTTCCTTCCCATTGGTGTTGGTTTACAGTATGCCGTAGTGGACTCGGACGCTCATGTAATTGCATTTCAAAGGCACAGTACAGTATTTCCCATCGTCTCCCCCTACCCCCATCGCCCTTCCCCCCTGGGAGCCTGCACAGGGAGGGAATTCAGGTCATGTGCAATACACAAACGCTGAAGATCTACAGTACTGTTTTGCTCAGTTAGTAGTGTCAGAATACCCTCATTTCATTCCCGCTGTTTAGTTGCATTTAGCGTAAAGAATCGCTCCTGCAGATGTACTCTAATTTATATGTAACTTGTGTGCACCTTTCCATTGACTGTATTACAATGTAGATAAAATAATACAGTGTATTATTACAATAAAAATAAAAAAAAAAGGAAGGCACATCACGTCTCGAACCCTGGACCCCCAGCATGGGAGGTGGGAGCCTTCACCCCTAGCCCACGACACCTCATGAGAGACTCCCAATTTCATGTGTGAAAGTACTGCAAACAGCGCCCGGCCCCAACCCCATTGGTGTTGGTTTATGCCTTAGAGGACTCGGACGCTCGCATTTGTAAAGCACAGTATTTTCCACCGCCTCCTGCTAGCTACTGTAGCCCTCCCCCCCTGGGAGCCTGCACAGATCATGCAGTAGACAGGGAGGGAATTCAGGTCATGTGCAATACACAAACGCCGAATATCTACTGTATATAGTACTGTTTTGCTCACTTAGTAGCGTCAGAATACACTCATTTCTACTCATTGCCGTTGTGCAGTTGCATTTAGCGTAAAGAATCGCTCCTGCAGATGTACAGTACTTTGATTTTGTATGTGAAACCTGTGTGCATCCTTCCATTGGATGTATTAGAGAAAAATATTTTTTTTTTTAAATGAATGTCACGGGAACACATAAAAAAAATGGTTGGCATTTCCTTCCCATTGGTGTTGGTTTACAGTATGCCGTAGTGGACTCGGACGCTCATGTAATTGCATTTCAAAGGCACAGTACAGTATTTCCCATCGTCTCCCCCTACCCTCATCGCCCTTCCCCCCTGGGAGCCTGCACAGGGAGGGAATTCAGGTCATGTGCAATACACAAACGCTGAAGATCTACAGTACTGTTTTGCTCAGTTAGTAGTGTCAGAATACCCTCATTTCATTCCCGCTGTTTAGTTGCATTTAGCGTAAAGAATCGCTCCTGCAGATGTACTCTAATTTATATGTAACTTGTGTGCACCTTTCCATTGACTGTCTTACAATGTAGATAAAATAATACAGTGTATTATTACAATAAAAAAAAAAAAAAAAGAAGGCACATCACGTCTCGAACCCTGGACCCCCAGCGTGGGAGGTGGGAGCCTTCACCCCTAGCCCACGACGCCTCATGAGAGACTCCCAATTTCATGTGTGAAAGTACTGCAAACAGCGCCCGGCCCCCACCCCATTGTTGTTGGTTTATGCCTTAGAGGACTCGGACGCTCGCATTTGTAAAGCACGGTATTTTCCACCGCCTCCTGCTAGCTACTGTAGCCCTCCATTCCCAGACGCTCATGTATTTTAAAAGCACGGTGTTTATACATTGTCCTGTACATTCTTCCTTTTACACAATTACTGTAGTTGCGTCTCCATACACATACAGTACTCCATACTTTTTCCACCGCCTCCCGTTACGCCTACAGTATTGCCAGAGCTGTAGATCAATCCGCCGCTAAACTGTACGATCGAAAGTACTGGATTGGTGGAGCATTAGCCACACAGTGGTGGAGATGTGTAATGCATGATGAGTATCTAGATCGCCTCAACGCGCCTACCTGTGATTAAACTCAGCTATCGCCTTAGCGTGACTAAACGCCCGTCTCGGCGGAGAAACAGTCAAGATAAAGGTGGCTACATCTGTACCTAAAGTTTAAAGCAGAAATTGGGGCACTTTTGATATTTACATTTTTGACCAAAATCGACAGGTCCGGGGCTTAGGGAATTTCTCATATGCCACAAAACGTTTGAAGCTCCTGTTCAAAAATGATGCTCCGAAATCAACATCTGTCACCTTAGTGATTCATTTTGGGATAGTACCTAAAGTTTAAAGCAGAAATTGGGGCACTTTTGAAGTTTTCATTTTTGACCAAAATCGACAGGTCCGGGGCTTAGGGAATTTCTCATATGCCCCAAAACGGTTGAAGCTCCTGTTCAAAAATGATGCTCCGAAATCAACTTCTGTCACCTTAGTGATACATTTTGGGATAGTACCTAAAGTTTAAAGCAGAAATTGGGGCACATTTGAAATTTTCATTTTTGACCAAAATCGACAGGTCCGGGCTTAGGGAATTTCTCATATGCCACAAAACGGTTGAAGCTCCTGTTCAAAAATAATGCTCCGAAATCAACTTCTGTCACCTTAGTGATACATTTTGGGATAGAACCTAAAGTTTAAAGCTGAAATTGGGGCACTTTTGAAATTTTCATTTTTGACCAAAATCGACAGGTCCGGGGCTTAGGGAATTTCTCATATGCCACAAAACGGTTGAAGCTCCTGTTCAAAAATAATGCTCCGAAATCAACTTCTGTCACCTTAGTGATACATTCAGGGATAGTACCTAAAGTTTAAAGCAGAAATTGGGGCACTTTTTTGAAATTTTCATTTTTGACCAAAATTGACAGGTCCGGGGCTTAGGGAATTTCTCATATGCCACAAAACGGTTGAAGCTCCTGTTCAAAAATGATGCTCCGAAATCAACTTCTGTCACCTTAGTGATACATTTTGGGATAGTACCTAAAGTTTAAAGCAGAAATTGGGGCACTTTTGAAGTTTTCATTTTTGACCAAAATCGACAGGTCCGGGGCTTAGGGAATTTCTCATATACCACAAAACGGTTGAAGCTCCTGTTCAAAAATGATGCTCCGAAATCAACTTCTGTCACCTTAGTGGGATAGTACCTAAAGTTTAAAGCAGAAATTGGGGCACTTTTGATATTTTCATTTTTGACCAAAATCGACAGGTCCGGGGCTTAGGGAATTTCTCATATGCCACAAAACGTTTGAAGCTCCTGTTCAAAAATGATGCTCCGAAATCAACTTCTGTCACCTTAGTGATACATTTTAGGATAGTACCTAAAGTTTAAAGCTGAAATTGGGGCACTTTTGAAATTTTCATTTTTGACCAAAATCGACAGGTCCGGGGTTTAGGGAATTTCTCATATGCCACAAAACGGTTGAAGCTCCTGTACAAAAATAATGCTCCGAAATCAACTTCTGTCACCTTAGTGATACATTTTAGGATAGTACCTAAAGTTTAAAGCTGAAATTGGGGTACTTTTGACATTTTCATTTTTGACCAAAATCGACAGGTCCGGGGCTTAGGGAATTTCTCATATGCCACAAAACGGTTGAAGCTCCTGTTCAAAAATAATGCTCCGAAATCAACTTCTGTCACCTTAGTGATACATTCTGGGATAGTACCTAAAGTTTAAAGCAGAAATTGGGGCCCTTTTGAAATTTTCATTTTTGACCAAAATTGACAGGTCCGGGGCTTAGGGAATTTCTCATATGCCACAAAACGGTTGAAGCTCCTGTTCAAAAATGATGCTCCGAAATCAACTTCTGTCACCTTAGTGATACATTTTGGGATAGTACCTAAAGTTTAAAGCAGAAATTGGGGCACTTTTGAAGTTTTCATTTTTGACCAAAATCGACAGGTCCGGGGCTTAGGGAATTTCTCATATGCCACAAAACGGTTGAAGCTCCTGTTCAAAAATGATGCTCCGAAATCAACTTCTGTCACCTTAGTGATACATTTTGGGATAGTACCTAAAGTTTAAAGCAGAAATTGGGGCACTTTTGAAGTTTTCATTTTTGACCAAAATCGACAGGTCCGGGGCTTAGGGAATTTCTCATATGCCACAAAACGGTTGAAGCTCCTGTACAAAAATAATGCTCCGAAATCAACTTCTGTCACCTTAGTGATACATTTTAGGATAGTACCTAAAGTTTAAAGCTGAAATTGGGGCACTTTTGAAATTTTCATTTTTGACCAAAATCGACAGGTCCGGGGCTTAGGGAATTTCTCATATGCCACAAAACGGTTGAAGCTCCTGTTCAAAAATGATGCTCCGAAATCAACTTCTGTCACCTTAGTGATACATTTTGGGATAGTACCTAAAGTTTAAAGCAGAAATTGGGGCACTTTTGATATTTTCATTTTTGACCAAAATCGACAGGTCCGGGGCTTAGGGAATTTCTCATATGCCACAAAACGTTTGAAGCTCCTGTTCAAAAATGATGCTCCGAAATCAACTTCTGTCACCTTAGTGATACATTTTAGGATAGTACCTAAAGTTTAAAGCTAAAATTGGGGCACTTTTGAAATTTTCATTTTTGACCAAAATCGACAGGTCCGGGGCTTAGGGAATGTCTCATATGCCACAAAACGGTTGAAGCTCCTGTTCAAAAATAATGCTCCGAAATCAACTTCTGTCACCTTAGTGATACATTTTGGGATAGTACCTAAAGTTTAAAGCAGAAATTGGGGCACTTTTGAAGTTTTCATTTTTGACCAAAATCGACAGGTCCGGGGCTTAGGGAATTTCTCATATGCCACAAAACGGTTGAAGCTCCTGTTCAAAAATGATGCTCCGAAATCAACTTCTGTCACCTTAGTGATACATTTTGGGATAGTACCTAAAGTTTAAAACAGAAATTGGGGCACTTTTGAAGTTTTCATTTTTGACCAAAATCGACAGGTCCGGGGCTTAGGGAATTTCTCATATGCCACAAAACGGTTGAAGCTCCTGTTCAAAAATAATGCTCCAAAATCAACTTCTGTCACCTTAGTGATACATTTTAGGATAGTACCTAAAGTTTAAAGCTGAAATTGGGGCACTTTTGAAATTTTCATTTTTGACCAAAATCGACAGGTCCGGGGCTTAGGGAATTTCTCATATGCCACAAAACGGTTGAAGCTCCTGTTCAAAAATGATGCTCCGAAATCAACTTCTGTCACCTTAGTGATACATTTTGGGATAGTACCTAAAGTTTAAAGCTAAAATTGGGGCACTTTTGAAATTTTCATTTTTGACCAAAATCGACAGGTCCGGGGCTTAGGGAATTTCTCATATGCCACAAAACGGTTGAAGCTCCTGTTCAAAAATGATGCTATGAAATCAACTTCTGTCACCTTAGTGATACATTCTGGGATAGTACCTAAAGCTTAAAGCAGAAATTGGGGCACTTTTGAAATTTTCATTTTTGACCAAAATCGACAGGTCCGGGGCTTAGGGAATTTCTCATATGCCACAAAACGGTTGAAGCTCCTGTTCAAAAATGATGCTATGAAATCAACTTCTGTCACCTTAGTGATACATTCTGGGATAGTACCTAAAGCTTAAAGCAGAAATTGGGGCACTTTTGAAATTTTCATTTTTGACCAAAATCGACAGGTCCGGGGCTTAGGGAATTTCTCATATGCCACAAAACAGTTGAAGCTCCTGTTCAAAAATGATGCTCCGAAATCAACTTCTGTCACCTTAGTGATACATTTTGGGATAGTACCTAAAGTTTAAAGCAGAAATTGGGGCACATTTGAAATTTTCATTTTTGACCAGAATCGACAGGTCCGGGCTTAGGGAATTTCTCATATGCCACAAAACGGTTGAAGCTCCTGTTCAAAAATGATGCTCCGAAATCAACTTCTGTCACCTTAGTGATACATTTTGGGATAGTACCTAAAGTTTAAAGCAGAAATTGGGGCACTTTTGAAATTTTCATTTTTGACCAAAATCGACAGGTCCGGGGCTTAGGGAATTTCTCATATGCCACATAACGGTTGAAGCTCCTGTTCAAAAATGATGCTCCGAAATCAACTTCTGTCACCTTAGTGATACATTTTGTGATAGCACCTAAAGTTTAAAGCAGAAATTGGGGCACTTTTGAAGTTTTCATTTTTGACCAAAATCGACAGGTCCGGGGCTTAGGGAATTTCTCATATGCCACAAAACGGTTGAAGCTCCTGTTCAAAAATGATGCTCCGAAATCAACTTCTGTCACCTTAGTGATACATTCTGGGATAGTACCTAAAGTTTAAAGCAGAAATTGGGGCACTTTTTATATTTTTATTTTTGACCAAAATCGACAGGTCCGGGGCTTAGGGAATTTCTCATATGCCACAAAACGTTTGAAGCTCCTGTTCAAAAATGATGCTCCGAAATCAACTTCTGTCACCTTAGTGATTCATTATGGGATAGTACCTAAAGTTTAAAGCAGAAATTGGGGCACTTTTGTAGTTTTCATTTTTGACCAAAATCGACAGGTCCGGGGCTTAGGGAATTTCTCATATGCCACAAAACGGTTGAAGCTCCTGTTCAAAAATGATGCTCCGAAATCAACTTCTGTCACCTTAGTGATACATTTTGGGATAGTACCTAAAGTTTAAAGCTAAAATTGGGGCACTTTTGAAATTTTCATTTTTGACCAAAATCGACAGGTCCGGGGCTTAGGGAATTTCTCATATGCCACAAAACGGTTGAAGCTCCTGTTCAAAAATGATGCTATGAAATCAACTTCTGTCACCTTAGTATTACATTCTGGGATAGTACCTAAAGTTTAAAGCAGAAATTGGGGCACTTTTGAAATTTTCATTTTTGACCAAAATCGACAGGTCCGGGGCTTAGGGAATTTCTCATATGCCACAAAACAGTTGAAGCTCCTGTTCAAAAATGATGCTCCGAAATCAACTTCTGTCACCTTAGTGATACATTTTGGGATAGTACCTAAAGTTTAAAGCTGAAATTGGGACACTTTTGAAGTTTTCATTTTGGACCAAAATCGACAGGTCTGGGGCTTAGGGAATTTCTCATATGCCACAAAACGGTTGAAGCTCCTGTTCAAAAATAATGCTCCGAAATCAACTTCTGTCACCTTAGTGATACATTTTGGGATAGTACCTAAAGTTTAAAGCAGAAATTGGGGCACTTTTGAAGTTTTCATTTTTGACCAAAATCGACAGGTCCGGGGCTTAGGGAATTTCTCATATGCCACAAAACGGTTGAAGCTCCTGTTCAAAAATAATGCTCCGAAATCAACTTCTGTCACCTTAGTGATACATTTTAGGATAGTACCTAAAGTTTAAAGCTGAAATTGGGGCACTTTTGAAATTTTCATTTTTGACCAAAATCGACAGGTCCGGGGCTTAGGGAATTTCTCATATGCCACAAAACGGTTGAAGCTCCTGTTCAAAAATGATGCTCCGAAATCAACTTCTGTCACCTTAGTGATACATTTTGGGATAGTACCTAAAGTTTAAAGCTAAAATTGGGGCACTTTTGAAATTTTCATTTTTGACCAAAATCGACAGGTCCGGGGCTTAGGGAATTTCTCATATGCCACAAAACGGTTGAAGCTCCTGTTCAAAAATGATGCTATGAAATCAACTTCTGTCACCTTAGTGATACATTCTGGGATAGTACCTAAAGCTTAAAGCAGAAATTGGGGCACTTTTGAAATTTTCATTTTTGACCAAAATCGACAGGTCCGGGGCTTAGGGAATTTCTCATATGCCACAAAACAGTTGAAGCTCCTGTTCAAAAATGATGCTCCGAAATCAACTTCTGTCACCTTAGTGATACATTTTGGGATAGTACCTAAAGTTTAAAGCAGAAATTGGGGCACTTTTGATATTTTAGTTTTTGACCAAAATCGACAGGTCCGGGGCTTAGGGAATTTCTCATATGCCACAAAACGTTTGTAGCTCCTGTTCAAAAATGATGCTCCGAAATCAACTTCTGTCACCTTAGTGATACATTTTGGGATAGTACCTAAAGTTTAAAGCAGAAATTGGGGCAGTTTTGAAGTTTTCATTTTTGACCAAAATCGACAGGTCCGGGGCTTAGGGAATTTCTCATATGCCACAAAACGGTTGAAGCTCCTGTTCAAAAATGATGCTCCGAAATCAACTTCTGTCACCTTAGTGATACATTTTGGGATAGTACCTAAAGTTTAAAGCTGAAATTGGGACACTTTTGCAGTTTTCATTTTGGACCAAAATCGACAGGTCTGGGGCTTAGGGAATTTCTCATATGCCACAAAACGGTTGAAGCTCCTGTTCAAAAATAATGCTCCGAAATCAACTTCTGTCACCTTAGTGATACATTTTAGGATAGTACCTAAAGTTTAAAGCTGAAATTGGGGCACTTTTGAAATTTTCATTTTTGACCAAAATCGACAGGTCCGGGGCTTAGGGAATTTCTCATATGCCACAAAACGGTTGAAGCTCCTGTTCAAAAATGATGCTCCGAAATCAACTTCTGTCACCTTAGTGATACATTCTGGGATAGTACCTAAAGTTTAAAGCAGAAATTGGGGCACTTTTGAAATTTTCATTTTTGACCAAAATCGACAGGTCCGGGGCTTAGGGAATTTCTCATATGCCACAAAACGGTTGAAGCTCCTGTTCAAAAATGATGCTCCAAAATCAACTTCTGTCACCTTAGTGATACATTTTGGGATAGTACCTAAAGTTTAAAGCAGAAATTGGGGCACTTTTTATATTTTTATTTTTGACCAAAATCGACAGGTCCGGGGCTTAGGGAATTTCTCATATGCCACAAAACGTTTGAAGCTCCTGTTCAAAAATGATGCTCCGAAATCAACTTCTGTCACCTTAGTGATTCATTATGGGATAGTACCTAAAGTTTAAAGCAGAAATTGGGGCACTTTTGTAGTTTTCATTTTTGACCAAAATCGACAGGTCCGGGGCTTAGGGAATTTCTCATATGCCACAAAACGGTTGAAGCTCCTGTTCAAAAATGATGCTCCGAAATCAACTTCTGTCACCTTAGTGATACATTTTGGGATAGTACCTAAAGTTTAAAGCTAAAATTGGGGCACTTTTGAAATTTTCATTTTTGACCAAAATCGACAGGTCCAGGGCTTAGGGAATTTCTCATATGCCACAAAACGGTTGAAGCTCCTGTTCAAAAATGATGCTATGAAATCAACTTCTGTCACCTTAGTATTACATTCTGGGATAGTACCTAAAGTTTAAAGCAGAAATTGGGGCACTTTTGAAATTTTCATTTTTGACCAAAATCGACAGGTCCGGGGCTTAGGGAATTTCTCATATGCCACAAAACAGTTGAAGCTCCTGTTCAAAAATGATGCTCCGAAATCAACTTCTGTCACCTTAGTGATACATTTTAGGATAGTACCTAAAGTTTAAAGCAGAAATTGGGGCACTTTTTATATTTTTATTTTTGACCAAAATCGACAGGTCCGGGGCTTAGGGAATTTCTCATATGCCACAAAACGTTTGAAGCTCCTGTTCAAAAATGATGCTCCGAAATCAACTTCTGTCACCTTAGTGATTCATTATGGGATAGTACCTAAAGTTTAAAGCAGAAATTGGGGCACTTTTGTAGTTTTCATTTTTGACCAAAATCGACAGGTCCGGGGCTTAGGGAATTTCTCATATGCCACAAAACGGTTGAAGCTCCTGTTCAAAAATGATGCTCCGAAATCAACTTCTGTCACCTTAGTGATACATTTTGGGATAGTACCTAAAGTTTAAAGCTAAAATTGGGGCACTTTTGAAATTTTCATTTTTGACCAAAATCGACAGGTCCGGGGCTTAGGGAATTTCTCATATGCCACAAAACGGTTGAAGCTCCTGTTCAAAAATGATGCTATGAAATCAACTTCTGTCACCTTAGTATTACATTCTGGGATAGTACCTAAAGTTTAAAGCAGAAATTGGGGCACTTTTGAAATTTTCATTTTTGACCAAAATCGACAGGTCCGGGGCTTAGGGAATTTCTCATATGCCACAAAACAGTTGAAGCTCCTGTTCAAAAATGATGCTCCGAAATCAACTTCTGTCACCTTAGTGATACATTTTGGGATAGTACCTAAAGTTTAAAGCTGAAATTGGGACACTTTTGAAGTTTTCATTTTGGACCAAAATCGACAGGTCTGGGGCTTAGGGAATTTCTCATATGCCACAAAACGGTTGAAGCTCCTGTTCAAAAATAATGCTCCGAAATCAACTTCTGTCACCTTAGTGATACATTTTGGGATAGTACCTAAAGTTTAAAGCAGAAATTGGGGCACTTTTGAAGTTTTCATTTTTGACCAAAATCGACAGGTCCGGGGCTTAGGGAATTTCTCATATGCCACAAAACGGTTGAAGCTCCTGTTCAAAAATAATGCTCCGAAATCAACTTCTGTCACCTTAGTGATACATTTTAGGATAGTACCTAAAGTTTAAAGCTGAAATTGGGGCACTTTTGAAATTTTCATTTTTGACCAAAATCGACAGGTCCGGGGCTTAGGGAATTTCTCATATGCCACAAAACGGTTGAAGCTCCTGTTCAAAAATGATGCTCCGAAATCAACTTCTGTCACCTTAGTGATACATTTTGGGATAGTACCTAAAGTTTAAAGCTAAAATTGGGGCACTTTTGAAATTTTCATTTTTGACCAAAATCGACAGGTCCGGGGCTTAGGGAATTTCTCATATGCCACAAAACGGTTGAAGCTCCTGTTCAAAAATGATGCTATGAAATCAACTTCTGTCACCTTAGTGATACATTCTGGGATAGTACCTAAAGCTTAAAGCAGAAATTGGGGCACTTTTGAAATTTTCATTTTTGACCAAAATCGACAGGTCCGGGGCTTAGGGAATTTCTCATATGCCACAAAACAGTTGAAGCTCCTGTTCAAAAATGATGCTCCGAAATCAACTTCTGTCACCTTAGTGATACATTTTGGGATAGTACCTAAAGTTTAAAGCAGAAATTGGGGCACTTTTGATATTTTAGTTTTTGACCAAAATCGACAGGTCCGGGGCTTAGGGAATTTCTCATATGCCACAAAACGTTTGTAGCTCCTGTTCAAAAATGATGCTCCGAAATCAACTTCTGTCACCTTAGTGATACATTTTGGGATAGTACCTAAAGTTTAAAGCAGAAATTGGGGCAGTTTTGAAGTTTTCATTTTTGACCAAAATCGACAGGTCCGGGGCTTAGGGAATTTCTCATATGCCACAAAACGGTTGAAGCTCCTGTTCAAAAATGATGCTCCGAAATCAACTTCTGTCACCTTAGTGATACATTTTGGGATAGTACCTAAAGTTTAAAGCTGAAATTGGGACACTTTTGAAGTTTTCATTTTGGACCAAAATCGACAGGTCTGGGGCTTAGGGAATTTCTCATATGCCACAAAACGGTTGAAGCTCCTGTTCAAAAATAATGCTCCGAAATCAACTTCTGTCACCTTAGTGATACATTTTAGGATAGTACCTAAAGTTTAAAGCTGAAATTGGGGCACTTTTGAAATTTTCATTTTTGACCAAAATCGACAGGTCCGGGGCTTAGGGAATTTCTCATATGCCACAAAACGGTTGAAGCTCCTGTTCAAAAATGATGCTCCGAAATCAACTTCTGTCACCTTAGTGATACATTCTGGGATAGTACCTAAAGTTTAAAGCAGAAATTGGGGCACTTTTGAAATTTTCATTTTTGACCAAAATCGACAGGTCCGGGGCTTAGGGAATTTCTCATATGCCACAAAACGGTTGAAGCTCCTGTTCAAAAATGATGCTCCAAAATCAACTTCTGTCACCTTAGTGATACATTTTGGGATAGTACCTAAAGTTTAAAGCAGAAATTGGGGCACTTTTTATATTTTTATTTTTGACCAAAATCGACAGGTCCGGGGCTTAGGGAATTTCTCATATGCCACAAAACGTTTGAAGCTCCTGTTCAAAAATGATGCTCCGAAATCAACTTCTGTCACCTTAGTGATTCATTATGGGATAGTACCTAAAGTTTAAAGCAGAAATTGGGGCACTTTTGTAGTTTTCATTTTTGACCAAAATCGACAGGTCCGGGGCTTAGGGAATTTCTCATATGCCACAAAACGGTTGAAGCTCCTGTTCAAAAATGATGCTCCGAAATCAACTTCTGTCACCTTAGTGATACATTTTGGGATAGTACCTAAAGTTTAAAGCTAAAATTGGGGCACTTTTGAAATTTTCATTTTTGACCAAAATCGACAGGTCCAGGGCTTAGGGAATTTCTCATATGCCACAAAACGGTTGAAGCTCCTGTTCAAAAATGATGCTATGAAATCAACTTCTGTCACCTTAGTATTACATTCTGGGATAGTACCTAAAGTTTAAAGCAGAAATTGGGGCACTTTTGAAATTTTCATTTTTGACCAAAATCGACAGGTCCGGGGCTTAGGGAATTTCTCATATGCCACAAAACAGTTGAAGCTCCTGTTCAAAAATGATGCTCCGAAATCAACTTCTGTCACCTTAGTGATGCATTTTGGGATAGTACCTAAAGTTTAAAGCTGAAATTGGGACACTTTTGAAGTTTTCATTTTGGACCAAAATCGACAGGTCTGGGGCTTAGGGAATTTCTCATATGCCACAAAACGGTTGAAGCTCCTGTTCAAAAATAATGCTCCGAAATCAACTTCTGTCACCTTAGTGATACATTTTAGGATAGTACTTAAAGTTTAAAGCTGAAATTGGGGCACTTTTGAAGTTTTCATTTTTGACCAAAATCGACAGGTACGGGGCTTAGGGAATTTCTCATATGCCACATAACGGTTGAAGCTCCTGTTCAAAAATGATGCTCCGAAATCAACTTCTGTCACCTTAGTGATACATTTTGTGATAGCACCTAAAGTTTAAAGCAGAAATTGGGGCACTTTTGAAATTTTCATTTTTGACCAAAATCGAAAGGTCCGGGGCTTAGGGAATTTCTCATATTCCACAAAACGGTTGAAGCTCCTGTTCAAAAATAATGCTCCGAAATCAACTTCTGTCACCTTAGTGATACATTCTGGGATAGTACCTAAAGTTTAAAGCAGAAATTGGGGCACTTTTGAAATTTTCATTTTTGACCAAAATCGACAGGTCCGGGGCTTAGGGAATTTCTCATATGCCACAAAACGGTTGAAGCTCCTGTTCAAAAATGATGCTCCGAAATCAACTTCTGTCACCTTAGTGATACATTTTGGGATAGTACCTAAAGTTTAAAGCTGAAATTGGGACACTTTTGAAGTTTTCATTTTGGACCAAAATCGACAGGTCTGGGGCTTAGGGAATTTCTCATATGCCACAAAACGGTTGAAGCTCCTGTTCAAAAATAATGCTCCGAAATCAACTTCTGTCACCTTAGTGATACATTTTAGGATAGTACCTAAAGTTTAAAGCTGAAATTGGGGCACTTTTGAAATTTTCATTTTTGACCAAAATCGACAGGTCCGGGGCTTAGGGAATTTCTCATATGCCACAAAACGGTTGAAGCTCCTGTTCAAAAATGATGCTCCGAAATCAACTTCTGTCACCTTAGTGATACATTCTGGGATAGTACCTAAAGTTTAAAGCAGAAATTGGGGCACTTTTGAAATTTTCATTTTTGACCAAAATCGACAGGTTCGGGGCTTAGGGAATTTCTCATATGCCACAAAACGGTTGAAGCTCCTGTTCAAAAATGATGCTCCAAAATCAACTTCTGTCACCTTAGTGATACATTTTGGGATAGTACCTAAAGTTTAAAGCAGAAATTGGGGCACTTTTTATATTTTTATTTTTGACCAAAATCGACAGGTCCGGGGCTTAGGGAATTTCTCATATGCCACAAAACGTTTGAAGCTCCTGTTCAAAAATGATGCTCCGAAATCAACTTCTGTCACCTTAGTGATTCATTATGGGATAGTACCTAAAGTTTAAAGCAGAAATTGGGGCACTTTTGAAGTTTTCATTTTTGACCAAAATCGACAGGTCCGGGGCTTAGGGAATTTCTCATATGCCACAAAACGGTTGAAGCTCCTGTTCAAAAATGATGCTCCGAAATCAACTTCTGTCACCTTAGTGATACATTTTGGGATAGTACCTAAAGTTTAAAGCTAAAATTGGGGCACTTTTGAAATTTTCATTTTTGACCAAAATCGACAGGTCCGGGGCTTAGGGAATTTCTCATATGCCACAAAACGGTTGAAGCTCCTGTTAAAAAATGATGCTATGAAATCAACTTCTGTCACCTTAGTATTACATTCTGGGATAGTACCTAAAGTTTAAAGCAGAAATTGGGGCACTTTTGAAATTTTCATTTTTGACCAAAATCGACAGGTCCGGGGCTTAGGGAATTTCTCATATGCCACAAAACAGTTGAAGCTCCTGTTCAAAAATGATGCTCCGAAATCAACTTCTGTCACCTTAGTGATACATTTTGGGATAGTACCTAAAGTTTAAAGCAGAAATTGGGGCACTTTTGATATTTTCATTTTTGACCAAAATCGACAGGTCCGGGGCTTAGGGAATTTCTCATATGCCACAAAACGTTTGTAGCTCCTGTTCAAAAATGATGCTCCGAAATCAACTTCTGTCACCTTAGTGATACATTTTGGGATAGTACCTAAAGTTTAAAGCAGAAATTGGGGCTGTTTTGAAGTTTTCATTTTTGACCAAAATCGACAGGTCCGGGGCTTAGGGAATTTCTCATATGCCACATAACGGTTGAAGCTCCTGTTCAAAAATGATGCTCCGAAATCAACTTCTGTCACCTTAGTGATACATTTTGTGATAGCACCTAAAGTTTAAAGCAGAAATTGGGGCACTTTTAAAATTTTCATTTTTGACCAAAATCGAAAGGTCCGGGGCTTAGGGAATTTCTCATATTCCACAAAACGGTTGAAGCTCCTGTTCAAAAATAATGCTCCGAAATCAACTTCTGTCACCTTAGTGATACATTCTGGGATAGTACCTAAAGTTTAAAGCAGAAATTGGGGCACTTTTGAAATTTTCATTTTTGACCAAAATCGACAGGTCCGGGGCTTAGGGAATTTCTCATATGCCACAAAACGGTTGAAGCTCCTGTTCAAAAATAATGCTCCGAAATCAACTTCTGTCACCTTAGTGATACATTCTGGGATAGTACCTAAAGTTTAAAGCAGAAATTGGGGCACTTTTGAAATTTTCATTTTTGACCAAAATCGACAGGTCCGGGGCTTAGGGAATTTCTCATATGCCACAAAACGGTTGAAGCTCCTGTTCAAAAATAATGCTCCGAAATCAACTTCTGTCACCTTAGTGATACATTTTAGGATAGTACCTAAAGTTTAAAGCTGAAATTGGGGCACTTTTGAAATTTTCATTTTTGACCAAAATCGACAGGTCCGGGGCTTAGGGAATTTCTCATATGCCACAAAACGGTTGAAGCTCCTGTTCAAAAATGATGCTCCGAAATTAAATTCTGTCACCTTAGTGATACATTCTGGGATAGTACCTAAAGTTTAAAGCAGAAATTGGGGCACTTTTAAAATTTTCATTTTTGACCAAAATCGAAAGGTCCGGGGCTTAGGGAATTTCTCATATTCCACAAAACGGTTGAAGCTCCTGTTCAAAAATAATGCTCCGAAATCAACTTCTGTCACCTTAGTGATACATTCTGGGATAGTACCTAAAGTTTAAAGCAGAAATTGGGGCACTTTTGAAATTTTCATTTTTGACCAAAATCGACAGGTCCGGGGCTTAGGGAATTTCTCATATGCCACAAAACGGTTGAAGCTCCTGTTCAAAAATAATGCTCCGAAATCAACTTCTGTCACCTTAGTGATACATTCTGGGATAGTACCTAAAGTTTAAAGCAGAAATTGGGGCACTTTTGAAATTTTCATTTTTGACCAAAATCGACAGGTCCGGGGCTTAGGGAATTTCTCATATGCCACAAAACGGTTGAAGCTCCTGTTCAAAAATAATGCTCCGAAATCAACTTCTGTCACCTTAGTGATACATTTTAGGATAGTACCTAAAGTTTAAAGCTGAAATTGGGGCACTTTTGAAATTTTCATTTTTGACCAAAATCGACAGGTCCGGGGCTTAGGGAATTTCTCATATGCCACAAAACGGTTGAAGCTCCTGTTCAAAAATGATGCTCCGAAATCAACTTCTGTCACCTTAGTGATACATTCTGGGATAGTACCTAAAGTTTAAAGCAGAAATTGGGGCACTTTTGAAATTTTCATTTTTGACCAAAATCGACAGGTCCGGGGCTTAGGGAATTTCTCATATGCCACAAAACGGTTGAAGCTCCTGTTCAAAAATGATGCTCCAAAATCAACTTCTGTCACCTTAGTGATACATTTTGGGATAGTACCTAAAGTTTAAAGCAGAAATTAGGGCACTTTTGATATTTTCATTTTTGACCAAAATCGACAGGTCCGGGGCTTAGGGAATTTCTCATATGCCACAAAACGTTTGAAGCTCCTGTTCAAAAATGATGCTCCGAAATCAACTTCTGTCACCTTAGTGATTCATTATGGGATAGTACCTAAAGTTTAAAGCAGAAATTGGGGCACTTTTGAAGTTTTCATTTTTGACCAAAATCGACAGGTCCGGGGCTTAGGGAATTTCTCATATGCCACAAAACGGTTGAAGCTCCTGTTCAAAAATGATGCTCCGAAATCAACTTCTGTCACCTTAGTGATACATTTTGGGATAGTACCTAAAGTTTAAAGCAGAAATTGAGGCACTTTTGAAATTTTCATTTTTGACCAAAATCGACAGGTCCGGGGCTTAGGGAATTTCTCATATGCCACAAAACGGTTGAAGCTCCTGTTCAAAAATAATGCTCCGAAATCAACTTCTGTCACCTTAGTGATACATTCTGGGATAGTACCTAAAGTTTAAAGCAGAAATTGGGGCACTTTTGAAATTTTCATTTTTGACCAAAATCGACAGGTCCGGGGCTTAGGGAATTTCTCATATGCCACAAAACGGTTGAAGCTCCTGTTCAAAAATGATGCTCCGAAATCAACTTCTGTCACCTTAGTGATACATTTTGGGATAGTACCTAAAGTTTAAAGCAGAAATTGGGGCACTTTTGAAATTTTCATTTTTGACTAAAATTGACAGGTCCGGGGCTTAGGGAATTTCCTATATGCCACAAAACGGTTGAAGCTCCTGTTCAAAAATGATGCTCCGAAATCAACTTCTGTCACCTTAGTGATACATTTTGGGATAGTACCTAAAGTTTAAAGCAGAAATTGGGGCACTTTTGAAGTTTTCATTTTTGACCAAAATCGACAGGTCCGGGGCTTAGGGAATTTCTCATATGCCACAAAACGGTTGAAGCTCCTGTTCAAAAATGATGCTCCGAAATCAACTTCTGTCACCTTAGTGATACATTTTGGGATAGTACCTAAAGTTTAAAGCAGAAATTGGGGCACTTTTGAAGTTTTCATTTTTGACCAAAATCGACAGGTACGGGGCTTAGGGAATTTCTCATATGCCACAAAACGGTTGAAGCTCCTGTTCAAAAATGATGCTCCGAAATCAACTTCTGTCACCTTAGTGATACATTTTGGGATAGTACCTAAAGTTTAAAGCAGAAATTGGGGCTGTTTTGAAGTTTTCATTTTTGACCAAAATCGACAGGTCCGGGGCTTAGGGAATTTCTCATATGCCACATAACGGTTGAAGCTCCTGTTCAAAAATGATGCTCCGAAATCAACTTCTGTCACCTTAGTGATACATTTTGTGATAGCACCTAAAGTTTAAAGCAGAAATTGGGGCACTTTTAAAATTTTCATTTTTGACCAAAATCGAAAGGTCCGGGGCTTAGGGAATTTCTCATATTCCACAAAACGGTTGAAGCTCCTGTTCAAAAATAATGCTCCGAAATCAACTTCTGTCACCTTAGTGATACATTCTGGGATAGTACCTAAAGTTTAAAGCAGAAATTGGGGCACTTTTGAAATTTTCATTTTTGACCAAAATCGACAGGTCCGGGGCTTAGGGAATTTCTCATATGCCACAAAACGGTTGAAGCTCCTGTTCAAAAATAATGCTCCGAAATCAACTTCTGTCACCTTAGTGATACATTCTGGGATAGTACCTAAAGTTTAAAGCAGAAATTGGGGCACTTTTGAAATTTTCATTTTTGACCAAAATCGACAGGTCCGGGGCTTAGGGAATTTCTCATATGCCACAAAACGGTTGAAGCTCCTGTTCAAAAATAATGCTCCGAAATCAACTTCTGTCACCTTAGTGATACATTTTAGGATAGTACCTAAAGTTTAAAGCTGAAATTGGGGCACTTTTGAAATTTTCATTTTTGACCAAAATCGACAGGTCCGGGGCTTAGGGAATTTCTCATATGCCACAAAACGGTTGAAGCTCCTGTTCAAAAATGATGCTCCGAAATCAACTTCTGTCACCTTAGTGATACATTCTGGGATAGTACCTAAAGTTTAAAGCAGAAATTGGGGCACTTTTGAAATTTTCATTTTTGACCAAAATCGACAGGTCCGGGGCTTAGGGAATTTCTCATATGCCACAAAACGGTTGAAGCTCCTGTTCAAAAATGATGCTCCAAAATCAACTTCTGTCACCTTAGTGATACATTTTGGGATAGTACCTAAAGTTTAAAGCAGAAATTAGGGCACTTTTGATATTTTCATTTTTGACCAAAATCGACAGGTCCGGGGCTTAGGGAATTTCTCATATGCCACAAAACGTTTGAAGCTCCTGTTCAAAAATGATGCTCCGAAATCAACTTCTGTCACCTTAGTGATTCATTATGGGATAGTACCTAAAGTTTAAAGCAGAAATTGGGGCACTTTTGAAGTTTTCATTTTTGACCAAAATCGACAGGTCCGGGGCTTAGGGAATTTCTCATATGCCACAAAACGGTTGAAGCTCCTGTTCAAAAATGATGCTCCGAAATCAACTTCTGTCACCTTAGTGATACATTTTGGGATAGTACCTAAAGTTTAAAGCAGAAATTGAGGCACTTTTGAAATTTTCATTTTTGACCAAAATCGACAGGTCCGGGGCTTAGGGAATTTCTCATATGCCACAAAACGGTTGAAGCTCCTGTTCAAAAATAATGCTCCGAAATCAACTTCTGTCACCTTAGTGATACATTCTGGGATAGTACCTAAAGTTTAAAGCAGAAATTGGGGCACTTTTGAAATTTTCATTTTTGACCAAAATCGACAGGTCCGGGGCTTAGGGAATTTCCTATATGCCACAAAACGGTTGAAGCTCCTGTTCAAAAATGATGCTCCGAAATCAACTTCTGTCACCTTAGTGATACATTTTGGGATAGTACCTAAAGTTTAAAGCAGAAATTGGGGCACTTTTGAAGTTTTCATTTTTGACCAAAATCGACAGGTCCGGGGCTTAGGGAATTTCTCATATGCCACAAAACGGTTGAAGCTCCTGTTCAAAAATGATGCTCCGAAATCAACTTCTGTCACCTTAGTGATACATTTTGGGATAGTACCTAAAGTTTAAAGCAGAAATTGGGGCACTTTTGAAGTTTTCATTTTTGACCAAAATCGACAGGTACGGGGCTTAGGGAATTTCTCATATGCCACAAAACGGTTGAAGCTCCTGTTCAAAAATAATGCTCCGAAATCAACTTCTGTCACCTTAGTGATACATTTTAGGATAGTACCTAAAGTTTAAAGCTGAAATTGGGGCACTTTTGAAATTTTCATTTTTGACCAAAATCGACAGGTCCGGGGCTTAGGGAATTTCTCATATGCCACAAAACGGTTGAAGCTCCTGTTCAAAAATGATGCTCCGAAATCAACTTCTGTCACCTTAGTGATACATTCTGGGATAGTACCTAAAGTTTAAAGCAGAAATTGGGGCACTTTTGAAATTTTCATTTTTGACCAAAATCGACAGGTCCGGGCTTAGGGAATTTCTCATATGCCACAAAACGGTTGAAGCTCCTGTTCAAAAATAATGCTCCGAAATCAACTTCTGTCACCTTAGTGATACATTTTGGGATAGTACCTAAAGTTTAAAGCAGAAATTGGGGCACTTTTGATATTTTCATTTTTGACCAAAATCGACAGGTCCGGGGCTTAGGGAATTTCTCATATGCCACAAAACGTTTGTAGCTCCTGTTCAAAAATGATGCTCCGAAATCAACTTCTGTCACCTTAGTGATACATTTTGGGATAGTACCTAAAGTTTAAAGCAGAAATTGGGGCTGTTTTGAAGTTTTCATTTTTGACCAAAATCGACAGGTCCGGGGCTTAGGGAATTTCTCATATGCCACATAACGGTTGAAGCTCCTGTTCAAAAATGATGCTCCGAAATCAACTTCTGTCACCTTAGTGATACATTTTGTGATAGCACCTAAAGTTTAAAGCAGAAATTGGGGCACTTTTAAAATTTTCATTTTTGACCAAAATCGAAAGGTCCGGGGCTTAGGGAATTTCTCATATTCCACAAAACGGTTGAAGCTCCTGTTCAAAAATAATGCTCCGAAATCAACTTCTGTCACCTTAGTGATACATTCTGGGATAGTACCTAAAGTTTAAAGCAGAAATTGGGGCACTTTTGAAATTTTCATTTTTGACCAAAATCGACAGGTCCGGGGCTTAGGGAATTTCTCATATGCCACAAAACGGTTGAAGCTCCTGTTCAAAAATAATGCTCCGAAATCAACTTCTGTCACCTTAGTGATACATTCTGGGATAGTACCTAAAGTTTAAAGCAGAAATTGGGGCACTTTTGAAATTTTCATTTTTGACCAAAATCGACAGGTCCGGGGCTTAGGGAATTTCTCATATGCCACAAAACGGTTGAAGCTCCTGTTCAAAAATAATGCTCCGAAATCAACTTCTGTCACCTTAGTGATACATTTTAGGATAGTACCTAAAGTTTAAAGCTGAAATTGGGGCACTTTTGAAATTTTCATTTTTGACCAAAATCGACAGGTCCGGGGCTTAGGGAATTTCTCATATGCCACAAAACGGTTGAAGCTCCTGTTCAAAAATGATGCTCCGAAATCAACTTCTGTCACCTTAGTGATACATTCTGGGATAGTACCTAAAGTTTAAAGCAGAAATTGGGGCACTTTTGAAATTTTCATTTTTGACCAAAATCGACAGGTCCGGGGCTTAGGGAATTTCTCATATGCCACAAAACGGTTGAAGCTCCTGTTCAAAAATGATGCTCCAAAATCAACTTCTGTCACCTTAGTGATACATTTTGGGATAGTACCTAAAGTTTAAAGCAGAAATTAGGGCACTTTTGATATTTTCATTTTTGACCAAAATCGACAGGTCCGGGGCTTAGGGAATTTCTCATATGCCACAAAACGTTTGAAGCTCCTGTTCAAAAATGATGCTCCGAAATCAACTTCTGTCACCTTAGTGATTCATTATGGGATAGTACCTAAAGTTTAAAGCAGAAATTGGGGCACTTTTGAAGTTTTCATTTTTGACCAAAATCGACAGGTCCGGGGCTTAGGGAATTTCTCATATGCCACAAAACGGTTGAAGCTCCTGTTCAAAAATGATGCTCCGAAATCAACTTCTGTCACCTTAGTGATACATTTTGGGATAGTACCTAAAGTTTAAAGCAGAAATTGAGGCACTTTTGAAATTTTCATTTTTGACCAAAATCGACAGGTCCGGGGCTTAGGGAATTTCTCATATGCCACAAAACGGTTGAAGCTCCTGTTCAAAAATAATGCTCCGAAATCAACTTCTGTCACCTTAGTGATACATTCTGGGATAGTACCTAAAGTTTAAAGCAGAAATTGGGGCACTTTTGAAATTTTCATTTTTGACCAAAATCGACAGGTCCGGGGCTTAGGGAATTTCTCATATGCCACAAAACGGTTGAAGCTCCTGTTCAAAAATGATGCTCCGAAATCAACTTCTGTCACCTTAGTGATACATTTTGGGATAGTACCTAAAGTTTAAAGCAGAAATTGGGGCACTTTTGAAGTTTTCATTTTTGACCAAAATCGACAGGTCCGGGGCTTAGGGAATTTCTCATATGCCACATAACGGTTGAAGCTCCTGTTCAAAAATGATGCTCCGAAATCAACTTCTGTCACCTTAGTGATACATTTTGGGATAGTACCTAAAGTTTAAAGCAGAAATTGGGGCACTTTTGAAATTTTCATTTTTGACCAAAATCGACAGGTCCGGGGCTTAGGGAATTTCTCATATGCCACAAAACGGTTGAAGCTCCTGTTCAAAAATAATGCTCCGAAATCAACTTCTGTCACCTTAGTGATACATTCTGGGATAGTACCTAAAGTTTAAAGCAGAAATTGGGGCACTTTTGAAATTTTCATTTTTGACCAAAATTGACAGGTCCGGGGCTTAGGGAATTTCCTATATGCCACAAAACGGTTGAAGCTCCTGTTCAAAAATGATGCTCCGAAATCAACTTCTGTCACCTTAGTGATACATTTTGGGATAGTACCTAAAGTTTAAAGCAGAAATTGGGGCACTTTTGAAGTTTTCATTTTTGACCAAAATCGACAGGTCCGGGGCTTAGGGAATTTCTCATATGCCACAAAACGGTTGAAGCTCCTGTTCAAAAATGATGCTCCGAAATCAACTTCTGTCACCTTAGTGATACATTTTGGGATAGTACCTAAAGTTTAAAGCAGAAATTGGGGCACTTTTGAAGTTTTCATTTTTGACCAAAATCGACAGGTACGGGGCTTAGGGAATTTCTCATATGCCACAAAACGGTTGAAGCTCCTGTTCAAAAATAATGCTCCGAAATCAACTTCTGTCACCTTAGTGATACATTTTAGGATAGTACCTAAAGTTTAAAGCTGAAATTGGGGCACTTTTGAAATTTTCATTTTTGACCAAAATCGACAGGTCCGGGGCTTAGGGAATTTCTCATATGCCACAAAACGGTTGAAGCTCCTGTTCAAAAATGATGCTCCGAAATCAACTTCTGTCACCTTAGTGATACATTCTGGGATAGTACCTAAAGTTTAAAGCAGAAATTGGGGCACTTTTGAAATTTTCATTTTTGACCAAAATCGACAGGTCCGGGCTTAGGGAATTTCTCATATGCCACAAAACGGTTGAAGCTCCTGTTCAAAAATAATGCTCCGAAATCAACTTCTGTCACCTTAGTGATACATTCTGGGATAGTACCTAAAGTTTAAAGCAGAAATTGGGGCACTTTTGAAATTTTCATTTTTGACCAAAATCGACAGGTCCGGGGCTTAGGGAATTTCTCATATGCCACAAAACGGTTGAAGCTCCTGTTCAAAAATGATGCTCCGAAATCAACTTCTGTCACCTTAGTGATACATTTTGGGATAGTACCTAAAGTTTAAAGCAGAAATTGGGGCACTTTTGAAGTTTTCATTTTTGACCAAAATCGACAGGTCCGGGGCTTAGGGAATTTCTCATATGCCACATAACGGTTGAAGCTCCTGTTCAAAAATGATGCTCCGAAATCAACTTCTGTCACCTTAGTGATACATTTTGGGATAGTACCTAAAGTTTAAAGCAGAAATTGGGGCACTTTTGAAATTTTCATTTTTGACCAAAATCGACAGGTCCGGGGCTTAGGGAATTTCTCATATGCCACAAAACGGTTGAAGCTCCTGTTCAAAAAATAATGCTCCGAAATCAACTTCTGTCACCTTAGTGATACATTCTGGGATAGTACCTAAAGTTTAAAGCAGAAATTGGGGCACTTTTGAAATTTTCATTTTTGACCAAAATTGACAGGTCCGGGGCTTAGGGAATTTCCTATATGCCACAAAACGGTTGAAGCTCCTGTTCAAAAATGATGCTCCGAAATCAACTTCTGTCACCTTAGTGATACATTTTGGGATAGTACCTAAAGTTTAAAGCAGAAATTGGGGCACTTTTGAAGTTTTCATTTTTGACCAAAATCGACAGGTCCGGGGCTTAGGGAATTTCTCATATGCCACAAAACGGTTGAAGCTCCTGTTCAAAAATGATGCTCCGAAATCAACTTCTGTCACCTTAGTGATACATTTTGGGATAGTACCTAAAGTTTAAAGCAGAAATTGGGGCACTTTTGAAGTTTTCATTTTTGACCAAAATCGACAGGTACGGGGCTTAGGGAATTTCATATATGCCACAAAACGGTTGAAGCTCCTGTTCAAAAATAATGCTCCGAAATCAACTTCTGTCACCTTAGTGATACATTTTAGGATAGTACCTAAAGTTTAAAGCTGAAATTGGGGCACTTTTGAAATTTTCATTTTTGACCAAAATCGACAGGTCCGGGGCTTAGGGAATTTCTCATATGCCACAAAACGGTTGAAGCTCCTGTTCAAAAATGATGCTCCGAAATCAACTTCTGTCACCTTAGTGATACATTCTGGGATAGTACCTAAAGTTTAAAGCAGAAATTGGGGCACTTTTGAAATTTTCATTTTTGACCAAAATCGACAGGTCCGGGCTTAGGGAATTTCTCATATGCCACAAAACGGTTGAAGCTCCTGTTCAAAAATAATGCTCCGAAATCAACTTCTGTCACCTTAGTGATACATTTTGGGATAGTACCTAAAGTTTAAAGCTGAAATTGGAGCACTTTTGAAATTTTCATTTTTGACCAAAATCGACAGGTCCGGGGCTTAGGGAATTTCTCATATGCCACAAAACGGTTGAAGCTCCTGTTCAAAAATAATGCTCCGAAATCAACTTCTGTCACCTTAGTGATACATTTTGGGATAGTACCTAAAGTTTAAAGCAGAAATTGGGGTACTTTTGAAATTTTCATTTTTGACCAAAATCGACAGGTCCGGGGCTTAGGGAATTTCTCATATGCCACATAACGGTTGAAGCTCCTGTTCAAAAATGATGCTCCGAAATCAACTTCTGTCACCTTAGTGATACATTTTGGGATAGTACCTAAAGTTTAAAGCCGAAATTGGGGCACTTTTGAAATTTTCATTTTTGACCAAAATCGACAGGTCCGGGGCTTAGGGAATTTCTCATATGCCACAAAACGGTTGAAGCTCCTGTTCAAAAATGATGCTCCGAAATCAACTTCTGTCACCTTAGTGATACATTTTGGAATAGTACCTAAAGTTTAAAGCAGAAATTGGGGCACTTTTGATATTTTCATTTTTGACCAAAATCGACAGGTCCGGGGCTTAGGGAATTTCTCATATGCCACAAAATGGTTGAAGCTCCTGTTCAAAAATGATGCTCCGAAATCAACTTCTGTCACCTTAGTGATTCATTTTGGGATAGTACCTAAAGTTTAAAGCAGAAATTGGGGCACTTTTGAAGTTTTCATTTTTGACCAAAATCGACAGGTCCGGGGCTTAGGGAATTTCTCATATGCCACAAAACGGTTGAAGCTCCTGTTCAAAAATAATGCTCCGAAATCAACTTCTGTCACTTTAGTGATACATTTTAGGATAGTACCTAAAGTTTAAAGCTGAATTTGGGGCACTTTTGAAATTTTCATTTTTGACCAAAATCGACAGGTCCGGGGCTTAGGGAATTTCTCATATGCCACAAAACGGTTGAAGCTCCTGTTCAAAAATGATGCTCCGAAATCAACTTCTGTCACCTTAGTGATACATTTTAGGATAGTACATAAAGTTTAAAGCTGAAATTGGGGCACTTTTGACATTTTCATTTTTGACCAAAATCGACAGGTCCAGGGCTTAGGGAATTTCTCATATGCCACAAAACGGTTGAAGCTCCTGTTCAAAAATAATGCTCCGAAATCAACTTTTGTCACCTTAGTGATACATTTTAGGATAGTACCTAAAGTTTAAAGCTGAAATTGGGGCACTTTGAAATTTTCATTTTTGACCAAAATCGACAGGTCCGGGGCTTAGGGAATTTCTCATATGCCACAAAACGGTTGAAGCTCCTGTTCAAAAATGATGCTCCGAAATCAACTTCTGTCACCTTAGTGATACATTTTGGGATAGTACCTAAAGTTTAAAGCTGAAATTGGGACACTTTTGAAGTTTTCATTTTGGACCAAAATCGACAGGTCTGGGGCTTAGGGAATTTCTCATATGCCACAAAACGGTTGAAGCTCCTGTTCAAAAATAATGCTCCGAAATCAACTTCTGTCACCTTAGTGATACATTTTAGGATAGTACCTAAAGTTTAAAGCTGAAATTGGGGCACTTTTGAAATTTTCATTTTTGACCAAAATCGACAGGTCCGGGCTTAGGGAATTTCTCATATGCCACAAAACGGTTGAAGCTCCTGTTCAAAAATGATGCTCCGAAATCAACTTCTGTCACCTTAGTGATACATTCTGGGATAGTACCTAAAGTTTAAAGCAGAAATTGGGGCACTTTTGAAATTTTCATTTTTGACCAAAATCGAAAGGTCCGGGGCTTAGGGAATTTCTCATATGCCACAAAACGGTTGAAGCTCCTGTTCAAAAATAATGCTCCGAAATCAACTTCTGTCACCTTAGTGATACATTCTGGGATAGTACCTAAAGTTTAAAGCAGAAATTGGGGGCACTTTTGAAATTTTCATTTTTGACCAAAATCGACAGGTCTGGGGCTTAGGGAATTTCTCATATGCCACAAAACGGTTGAAGCTCCTGTTCAAAAATAATGCTCCGAAATCAACTTCTGTCACCTTAGTGATACATTTTAGGATAGTACCTAAAGTTTAAAGCTGAAATTGGGGCACTTTTGAAATTTTCATTTTTGACCAAAATCGACAGGTCCGGGGCTTAGGGAATTTCTCATATGCCACAAAACGGTTGAAGCTCCTGTTCAAAAATGATGCTCCGAAATCAACTTCTGTCACCTTAGTGATACATTCTGGGATAGTACCTAAAGTTTAAAGCAGAAATTGGGGCACTTTTGAAATTTTCATTTTTGACCAAAATCGACAGGTCCGGGGCTTAGGGAATTTCTCATATGCCACAAAACGGTTGAAGCTCCTGTTCAAAAATGATGCTCCAAAATCAACTTCTGTCACCTTAGTGATACATTTTGGGATAGTACCTAAAGTTTAAAGCAGAAATTGGGGCACTTTTGATATTTTCATTTTTGACCAAAATCGACAGGTCCGGGGGCTTAGGGAATTTCTCATATGCCACAAAACGTTTGAAGCTCCTGTTCAAAAATGATGCTCCGAAATCAACTTCTGTCACCTTAGTGATTCATTATGGGATAGTACCTAAAGTTTAAAGCAGAAATTGAGGCACTTTTGAAATTTTCATTTTTGACCAAAATCGACAGGTCCGGGGCTTAGGGAATTTCTCATATGCCACAAAACGGTTGAAGCTCCTGTTCAAAAATAATGCTCCGAAATCAACTTCTGTCACCTTAGTGATACATTCTGGGATAGTACCTAAAGTTTAAAGCAGAAATTGGGGCACTTTTGAAATTTTCATTTTTGACCAAAATCGACAGGTCCGGGGCTTAGGGAATTTCTCATATGCCACAAAACGGTTGAAGCTCCTGTTCAAAAATGATGCTCCGAAATCAACTTCTGTCACCTTAGTGATACATTTTGGGATAGTACCTAAAGTTTAAAGCAGAAATTGGGGCACTTTTGAAGTTTTCATTTTTGACCAAAATCGACAGGTCCGGGGCTTAGGGAATTTCTCATATGCCACATAATGGTTGAAGCTCCTGTTCAAAAATGATGCTCCGAAATCAACTTCTGTCACCTTAGTGATACATTTTGGGATAGTACCTAAAGTTTAAAGCAGAAATTGGGGCACTTTTGAAATTTTCATTTTTGACCAAAATCGACAGGTCCGGGGCTTAGGGAATTTCTCATATGCCACAAAACGGTTGAAGCTCCTGTTCAAAAATAATGCTCCGAAATCAACTTCTGTCACCTTAGTGATACATTCTGGGATAGTACCTAAAGTTTAAAGCAGAAATTGGGGCACTTTTGAAATTTTCATTTTTGACCAAAATTGACAGGTCCGGGGCTTAGGGAATTTCCTATATGCCACAAAACGGTTGAAGCTCCTGTTCAAAAATGATGCTCCGAAATCAACTTCTGTCACCTTAGTGATACATTTTGGGATAGTACCTAAAGTTTAAAGCAGAAATTGGGGCACTTTTGAAGTTTTCATTTTTGACCAAAATCGACAGGTACGGGGCTTAGGGAATTTCTCATATGCCACAAAACGGTTGAAGCTCCTGTTCAAAAATAATGCTCCGAAATCAACTTCTGTCACCTTAGTGATACATTTTAGGATAGTACCTAAAGTTTAAAGCTGAAATTGGGGCACTTTTGAAATTTTCATTTTTGACCAAAATCGACAGGTACGGGGCTTAGGGAATTTCTCATATGCCACAAAACGGTTGAAGCTCCTGTTCAAAAATGATGCTCCGAAATCAACTTCTGTCACCTTAGTGATTCATTTTGGGATAGTACCTAAAGTTTAAAGCAGAAATTGGGGCACTTTTGAAGTTTTCATTTTTGACCAAAATCGACAGGTCCGGGGCTTAGGGAATTTCTCATATGCCACAAAACGGTTGAAGCTCCTGTTCAAAAATAATGCTCCGAAATCAACTTCTGTCACTTTAGTGATACATTTTAGGATAGTACCTAAAGTTTAAAGCTGAATTTGGGGCACTTTTGAAATTTTCATTTTTGACCAAAATCGACAGGTCCGGGGCTTAGGGAATTTCTCATATGCCACAAAACGGTTGAAGCTCCTGTTCAAAAATGATGCTCCGAAATCAACTTCTGTCACCTTAGTGATACATTTTAGGATAGTACATAAAGTTTAAAGCTGAAATTGGGGCACTTTTGACATTTTCATTTTTGACCAAAATCGACAGGTCCGGGGCTTAGGGAATTTCTCATATGCCACAAAACGGTTGAAGCTCCTGTTCAAAAATAATGCTCCGAAATCAACTTTTGTCACCTTAGTGATACATTTTAGGATAGTACCTAAAGTTTAAAGCTGAAATTGGGGCACTTTTGAAATTTTCATTTTTGACCAAAATCGACAGGTCCGGGGCTTAGGGAATTTTTCATATGCCACAAAACGGTTGAAGCTCCTGTTCAAAAATGATGCTCCGAAATCAACTTCTGTCACCTTAGTGATACATTTTGGGATAGTACCTAAAGTTTAAAGCTGAAATTGGGACACTTTTGAAGTTTTCATTTTGGACCAAAATCGACAGGTCCGGGGCTTAGGGAATTTCTCATATGCCACAAAACGGTTGAAGCTCCTGTTCAAAAATGATGCTCCGAAATCAACTTCTGTCACCTTAGTGATACATTTTGGGATAGTACCTAAAGTTTAAAGCAGAAATTGGGGCACTTTTGAAGTTTTCATTTTTGACCAAAATCGACAGGTCCGGGGCTTAGGGAATTTCTCATATGCCACATAACGGTTGAAGCTCCTGTTCAAAAATGATGCTCCGAAATCAACTTCTGTCACCTTAGTGATACATTTTGGGATAGTACCTAAAGTTTAAAGCAGAAATTGGGGCACTTTTGAAATTTTCATTTTTGACCAAAATCGACAGGTCCGGGGCTTAGGGAATTTCTCATATGCCACAAAACGGTTGAAGCTCCTGTTCAAAAATAATGCTCCGAAATCAACTTCTGTCACCTTAGTGATACATTCTGGGATAGTACCTAAAGTTTAAAGCAGAAATTGGGGCACTTTTGAAATTTTCATTTTTGACCAAAATTGACAGGTCCGGGGCTTAGGGAATTTCCTATATGCCACAAAACGGTTGAAGCTCCTGTTCAAAAATGATGCTCCGAAATCAACTTCTGTCACCTTAGTGATACATTTTAGGATAGTACCTAAAGTTTAAAGCTGAAATTGGGGCACTTTTGAAATTTTCATTTTTGACCAAAATCGACAGGTCCGGGGCTTAGGGAATTTCTCATATGCCACAAAACGGTTGAAGCTCCTGTTCAAAAATGATGCTCCGAAATCAACTTCTGTCACCTTAGTGATACATTCTGGGATAGTACCTAAAGTTTAAAGCAGAAATTGGGGCACTTTTGAAATTTTCATTTTTGACCAAAATCGACAGGTCCGGGGCTTAGGGAATTTCTCATATGCCACAAAACAGTTGAAGCTCCTGTTCAAAAATGATGCTCCGAAATCAACTTCTGTCACCTTAGTGATACATTTTGGGATAGTACCTAAAGTTTAAAGCAGAAATTGGGGCACATTTGAAATTTTCATTTTTGACCAAAATCGACAGGTCCGGGCTTAGGGAATTTCTCATATGCCACAAAACGGTTGAAGCTCCTGTTCAAAAATAATGCTCCGAAATCAACTTCTGTCACCTTAGTGATACATTTTGGGATAGTACCTAAAGTTTAAAGCTGAAATTGGAGCACTTTTGAAATTTTCATTTTTGACCAAAATCGACAGGTCCGGGGCTTAGGGAATTTCTCATATGCCACAAAACGGTTGAAGCTCCTGTTCAAAAATAATGCTCCGAAATCAACTTCTGTCACCTTAGTGATACATTTTGGGATAGTACCTAAAGTTTAAAGCAGAAATTGGGGTACTTTTGAAATTTTCATTTTTGACCAAAATCGACAGGTCCGGGGCTTAGGGAATTTCTCATATGCCACAAAACGGTTGAAGCTCCTGTTCAAAAATGATGCTCCGAAATCAACTTCTGTCACCTTAGTGATACATTTTAGGATAGTACATAAAGTTTAAAGCTGAAATTGGGGCACTTTTGACATTTTCATTTTTGACCAAAATCGACAGGTCCGGGGCTTAGGGAATTTCTCATATGCCACAAAACGGTTGAAGCTCCTGTTCAAAAATAATGCTCCGAAATCAACTTTTGTCACCTTAGTGATACATTTTAGGATAGTACCTAAAGTTTAAAGCTGAAATTGGGGCACTTTTGAAATTTTCATTTTTGACCAAAATCGACAGGTCCGGGGCTTAGGGAATTTCTCATATGCCACAAAACGGTTGAAGCTCCTGTTCAAAAATGATGCTCCGAAATCAACTTCTGTCACCTTAGTGATACATTTTGGGATAGTACCTAAAGTTTAAAGCTGAAATTGGGACACTTTTGAAGTTTTCATTTTGGACCAAAATCGACAGGTCTGGGGCTTAGGGAATTTCTCATATGCCACAAAACGGTTGAAGCTCCTGTTCAAAAATAATGCTCCGAAATCAACTTCTGTCACCTTAGTGATACATTTTAGGATAGTACCTAAAGTTTAAAGCTGAAATTGGGGCACTTTTGAAATTTTCATTTTTGACCAAAATCGACAGGTCCGGGGCTTAGGGAATTTCTCATATGCCACAAAACGGTTGAAGCTCCTGTTCAAAAATGATGCTCCGAAATCAACTTCTGTCACCTTAGTGATACATTCTGGGATAGTACCTAAAGTTTAAAGCAGAAATTGGGGCACTTTTGAAATTTTCATTTTTGACCAAAATCGACAGGTCCGGGGCTTAGGGAATTTCTCATATGCCACATAACGGTTGAAGCTCCTGTTCAAAAATGATGCTCCGAAATCAACTTCTGTCACCTTAGTGATACATTTTGTGATAGCACCTAAAGTTTAAAGCAGAAATTGGGGCACTTTTGAAATTTTCATTTTTGACCAAAATCGAAAGGTCCGGGGCTTAGGGAATTTCTCATATTCCACAAAACGGTTGAAGCTCCTGTTCAAAAATAATGCTCCGAAATCAACTTCTGTCACCTTAGTGATACATTCTGGGATAGTACCTAAAGTTTAAAGCAGAAATTGGGGCACTTTTGAAATTTTCATTTTTGACCAAAATCGACAGGTCTGGGGCTTAGGGAATTTCTCATATGCCACAAAACGGTTGAAGCTCCTGTTCAAAAATAATGCTCCGAAATCAACTTCTGTCACCTTAGTGATACATTTTAGGATAGTACCTAAAGTTTAAAGCTGAAATTGGGGCACTTTTGAAATTTTCATTTTTGACCAAAATCGACAGGTCCGGGGCTTAGGGAATTTCTCATATGCCACAAAACGGTTGAAGCTCCTGTTCAAAAATGATGCTCCGAAATCAACTTCTGTCACCTTAGTGATACATTCTGGGATAGTACCTAAAGTTTAAAGCAGAAATTGGGGCACTTTTGAAATTTTCATTTTTGACCAAAATCGACAGGTCCGGGGCTTAGGGAATTTCTCATATGCCACAAAACGGTTGAAGCTCCTGTTCAAAAATGATGCTCCAAAATCAACTTCTGTCACCTTAGTGATACATTTTGGGATAGTACCTAAAGTTTAAAGCAGAAATTGGGGCACTTTTTATATTTTTATTTTTGACCAAAATCGACAGGTCCGGGGCTTAGGGAATTTCTCATATGCCACAAAACGGTTGAAGCTCCTGTTCAAAAATGATGCTCCGAAATCAACTTCTGTCACCTTAGTGATACATTCTGGGATAGTACCTAAAGTTTAAAGCAGAAATTGGGGCACTTTTGAAATTTTCATTTTTGACCAAAATCGACAGGTCCGGGGCTTAGGGAATTTCTCATATGCCACAAAACGGTTGAAGCTCCTGTTCAAAAATGATGCTCCAAAATCAATTTCTGTCACCTTAGTGATACATTTTGGGATAGTACCTAAAGTTTAAAGCAGAAATTGGGGCACTTTTGATATTTTCATTTTTGACCAAAATCGACAGGTCCGGGGCTTAGGGAATTTCTCATATGCCACAAAACGTTTGAAGCTCCTGTTCAAAAATGATGCTCCGAAATCAACTTCTGTCACCTTAGTGATTCATTATGGGATAGTACCTAAAGTTTAAAGCAGAAATTGGGGCACTTTTGAAGTTTTCATTTTTGACCAAAATCGACAGGTCCGGGGCTTAGGGAATTTCTCATATGCCACAAAACGGTTGAAGCTCCTGTTCAAAAATGATGCTCCGAAATCAACTTCTGTCACCTTAGTGATACATTTTGGGATAGTACCTAAAGTTTAAAGCAGAAATTGAGGCACTTTTGAAATTTTCATTTTTGACCAAAATCGACAGGTCCGGGGCTTAGGGAATTTCTCATATGCCACAAAACGGTTGAAGCTCCTGTTCAAAAATAATGCTCCGAAATCAACTTCTGTCACCTTAGTGATACATTCTGGGATAGTACCTAAAGTTTAAAGCAGAAATTGGGGCACTTTTGAAATTTTCATTTTTGACCAAAATCGACAGGTCCGGGGCTTAGGGAATTTCTCATATGCCACAAAACGGTTGAAGCTCCTGTTCAAAAATGATGCTCCGAAATCAACTTCTGTCACCTTAGTGATACATTTTGGGATAGTACCTAAAGTTTAAAGCAGAAATTGGGGCACTTTTGAAGTTTTCATTTTTGACCAAAATCGACAGGTCCGGGGCTTAGGGAATTTCTCATATGACACATAACGGTTGAAGCTCCTGTTCAAAAATGATGCTCCGAAATCAACTTCTGTCACCTTAGTGATACATTCTGGGATAGTACCTAAAGTTTAAAGCAGAAATTGGGGCACTTTTGAAGTTTTCATTTTTGACCAAAATCGACAGGTACGGGGCTTAGGGAATTTCTCATATGCCACAAAACGGTTGAAGCTCCTGTTCAAAAATAATGCTCCGAAATCAACTTCTGTCACCTTAGTGATACATTTTAGGATAGTACCTAAAGTTTAAAGCTGAAATTGGGGCACTTTTGAAATTTTCATTTTTGACCAAAATCGACAGGTCCGGGGCTTAGGGAATTTCTCATATGCCACAAAACGGTTGAAGCTCCTGTTCAAAAATGATGCTCCGAAATCAACTTCTGTCACCTTAGTGATACATTCTGGGATAGTACCTAAAGTTTAAAGCAGAAATTGGGGCACTTTTGAAATTTTCATTTTTGACCAAAATCGACAGGTCCGGGGCTTAGGGAATTTCTCATATGCCACAAAACAGTTGAAGCTCCTGTTCAAAAATGATGCTCCGAAATCAACTTCTGTCACCTTAGTGATACATTTTGGGATAGTACCTAAAGTTTAAAGCAGAAATTGGGGCACATTTGAAATTTTCATTTTTGACCAAAATCGACAGGTCCGGGCTTAGGGAATTTCTCATATGCCACAAAACGGTTGAAGCTCCTGTTCAAAAATAATGCTCCGAAATCAACTTCTGTCACCTTAGTGATACATTTTGGGATAGTACCTAAAGTTTAAAGCTGAAATTGGAGCACTTTTGAAATTTTCATTTTTGACCAAAATCGACAGGTCCGGGGCTTAGGGAATTTCTCATATGCCACAAAACGGTTGAAGCTCCTGTTCAAAAATAATGCTCCGAAATCAACTTCTGTCACCTTAGTGATACATTTTGGGATAGTACCTAAAGTTTAAAGCAGAAATTGGGGTACTTTTGAAATTTTCATTTTTGACCAAAATCGACAGGTCCGGGGCTTAGGGAATTTCTCATATGCCACATAACGGTTGAAGCTCCTGTTCAAAAATGATGCTCCGAAATCAACTTCTGTCACCTTAGTGATACATTTTGGGATAGTACCTAAAGTTTAAAGCTGAAATTGGGGCACTTTTGAAATTTTCATTTTTGACCAAAATCGACAGGTCCGGGGCTTAGGGAATTTCTCATATGCCACAAAACGGTTGAAGCTCCTGTTCAAAAATGATGCTCCGAAATCAACTTCTGTCACCTTAGTGATACATTTTGGGATAGTACCTAAAGTTTAAAGCAGAAATTGGGGCACTTTTGATATTTTCATTTTTGACCAAAATCGACAGGTCCGGGGCTTAGGGAATTTCTCATATGCCACAAAATGGTTGAAGCTCCTGTTCAAAAATGATGCTCCGAAATCAACTTCTGTCACCTTAGTGATTCATTTTGGGATAGTACCTAAAGTTTAAAGCAGAAATTGGGGCACTTTTGAAGTTTTCATTTTTGACCAAAATCGACAGGTCCGGGGCTTAGGGAATTTCTCATATGCCACAAAACGGTTGAAGCTCCTGTTCAAAAATAATGCTCCGAAATCAACTTCTGTCACTTTAGTGATACATTTTAGGATAGTACCTAAAGTTTAAAGCTGAATTTGGGGCACTTTTGAAATTTTCATTTTTGACCAAAATCGACAGGTCCGGGGCTTAGGGAATTTCTCATATGCCACAAAACGGTTGAAGCTCCTGTTCAAAAATGATGCTCCGAAATCAACTTCTGTCACCTTAGTGATACATTTTAGGATAGTACATAAAGTTTAAAGCTGAAATTGGGGCACTTTTGACATTTTCATTTTTGACCAAAATCGACAGGTCCGGGGCTTAGGGAATTTCTCATATGCCACAAAACGGTTGAAGCTCCTGTTCAAAAATGATGCTCCGAAATCAACTTCTGTCACCTTAGTGATACATTTTGGGATAGTACCTAAAGTTTAAAGCTAAAATTGGGGCACTTTTGAAATTTTCATTTTTGACCAAAATCGACAGCTCCGGGGCTTAGGGAATTTCTCATATGCCACAAAACGGTTGAAGCTCCTGTTCAAAAATGATGCTATGAAATCAACTTCTGTCACCTTAGTATTACATTCTGGGATAGTACCTAAAGTTTAAAGCAGAAATTGGGGCACTTTTGAAATTTTCATTTTTGACCAAAATCGACAGGTCCGGGGCTTAGGGAATTTCTCATATGCCACAAAACAGTTGAAGCTCCTGTTCAAAAATGATGCTCCGAAATCAACTTCTGTCACCTTAGTGATACATTTTGGGATAGTACCTAAAGTTTAAAGCAGAAATTGGGGCACTTTTGATATTTTCATTTTTGACCAAAATCGACAGGTCCGGGGCTTAGGGAATTTCTCATATGCCACAAAACGTTTGTAGCTCCTGTTAAAAAATGATGCTCCGAAATCAACTTCTGTCACCTTAGTGATACATTTTGGGATAGTACCTAAAGTTTAAAGCAGAAATTGGGGCTGTTTTGAAGTTTTCATTTTTGACCAAAATCGACAGGTCCGGGGCTTAGGGAATTTCTCATATGCCACAAAACGGTTGAAGCTCCTGTTCAAAAATGATGCTCCGAAATCAACTTCTGTCACCTTAGTGATACATTTTGGGATAGTACCTAAAGTTTAAAGCAGAAATTGGGGCACATTTGAAATTTTCATTTTTGACCAGAATCGACAGGTCCGGGCTTAGGGAATTTCTCATATGCCACAAAACGGTTGAAGCTCCTGATCAAAAATGATGCTCCGAAATCAACTTCTGTCACCTTAGTGATACATTTTGTGATAGCACCTAAAGTTTAAAGCAGAAATTGGGGCACTTTTAAAATTTTCATTTTTGACCAAAATCGAAAGGTCCGGGGCTTAGGGAATTTCTCATATTCCACAAAACGGTTGAAGCTCCTGTTCAAAAATAATGCTCCGAAATCAACTTCTGTCACCTTAGTGATACATTCTGGGATAGTACCTAAAGTTTAAAGCAGAAATTGGGGCACTTTTGAAATTTTCATTTTTGACCAAAATCGACAGGTCCGGGGCTTAGGGAATTTCTCATATGCCACAAAACGGTTGAAGCTCCTGTTCAAAAATAATGCTCCGAAATCAACTTCTGTCACCTTAGTGATACATTTTAGGATAGTACCTAAAGTTTAAAGCTGAAATTGGGGCACTTTTGAAATTTTCATTTTTGACCAAAATCGACAGGTCCGGGGCTTAGGGAATTTCTCATATGCCACAAAACGGTTGAAGCTCCTGTTCAAAAATGATGCTCCGAAATCAACTTCTGTCACCTTAATGATACATTCTGGGATAGTACCTAAAGTTTAAAGCAGAAATTGGGGCACTTTTGAAATTTTCATTTTTGACCAAAATCGACAGGTCCGGGGCTTAGGGAATTTCTCATATGCCACAAAACGGTTGAAGCTCCTGTTCAAAAATGATGCTCCAAAATCAACTTCTGTCACCTTAGTGATACATTTTGGGATAGTACCTAAAGTTTAAAGCAGAAATTGGGGCACTTTTGATATTTTCATTTTTGACCAAAATCGACAGGTCCGGGGCTTAGGGAATTTCTCATATGCCACAAAACGTTTGAAGCTCCTGTTCAAAAATGATGCTCCGAAATCAACTTCTGTCACCTTAGTGATTCATTATGGGATAGTACCTAAAGTTTAAAGCAGAAATTGGGGCACTTTTGAAATTTTCATTTTTGACCAAAATCGACAGGTCCGGGGCTTAGGGAATTTCTCATATGCCACAAAACGGTTGAAGCTCCTGTTCAAAAATGATGCTCCGAAATCAACTTCTGTCACCTTAGTGATACATTTTGGGATAGTACCTAAAGTTTAAAGCAGAAATAGAGGCACTTTTGAAATTTTCATTTTTGACCAAAATCGACAGGTCCGGGGCTTAGGGAATTTCTCATATGCCACAAAACGGTTGAAGCTCCTGTTCAAAAATAATGCTCCGAAATCAACTTCTGTCACCTTAGTGATACATTCTGGGATAGTACCTAAAGTTTAAAGCAGAAATTGGGGCACTTTTGAAATTTTCATTTTTGACCAAAATCGACAGGTCCGGGGCTTAGGGAATTTCTCATATGCCACAAAACGGCTGAAGCTCCTGTTCAAAAATGATGCTCCGAAATCAACTTCTGTCACCTTAGTGATACATTTTGGGATAGTACCTAAAGTTTAAAGCAGAAATTGGGGCACTTTTGAAATTTTCATTTTTGACCAAAATTGACAGGTCCGGGGCTTAGGGAATTTCTCATATGCCACAAAACGGTTGAAGCTCCTGTTCAAAAATGATGCTCCGAAATCAACTTCTGTCACCTTAGTGATACATTTTAGGATAGTACCTAAAGTTTAAAGCTGAATTTGGGGCACTTTTGAAATTTTCATTTTTGACCAAAATCGACAGGTCCGGGGCTTAGGGAATTTCTCATATGCCACAAAACGGTTGAAGCTCCTGTTCAAAAATGATGCTCCGAAATCAACTTCTGTCACCTTAGTGATACATTTTAGGATAGTACATAAAGTTTAAAGCTGAAATTGGGGCACTTTTGACATTTTCATTTTTGACCAAAATCGACAGGTCCGGGGCTTAGGGAATTTCTCATATGCCACAAAACGGTTGAAGCTCCTGTTCAAAAATGATGCTCCGAAATCAACTTCTGTCACCTTAGTGATACATTTTGGGATAGTACCTAAAGTTTAAAGCTAAAATTGGGGCACTTTTGAAATTTTCTTTTTTGACCAAAATCGACAGCTCCGGGGCTTAGGGAATTTCTCATATGCCACAAAACGGTTGAAGCTCCTGTTCAAAAATGATGCTATGAAATCAACTTCTGTCACCTTAGTATTACATTCTGGGATAGTACCTAAAGTTTAAAGCAGAAATTGGGGCACTTTTGAAATTTTCATTTTTGACCAAAATCGACAGGTCCGGGGCTTAGGGAATTTCTCATATGCCACAAAACAGTTGAAGCTCCTGTTCAAAAATGATGCTCCGAAATCAACTTCTGTCACCTTAGTGATACATTTTGGGATAGTACCTAAAGTTTAAAGCAGAAATTGGGGCACTTTTGATATTTTCATTTTTGACCAAAATCGACAGGTCCGGGGCTTAGGGAATTTCTCATATGCCACAAAACGTTTGTAGCTCCTGTTAAAAAATGATGCTCCGAAATCAACTTCTGTCACCTTAGTGATACATTTTGGGATAGTACCTAAAGTTTAAAGCAGAAATTGGGGCTGTTTTGAAGTTTTCATTTTTGACCAAAATCGACAGGTCCGGGGCTTAGGGAATTTCTCATATGCCACAAAACGGTTGAAGCTCCTGTTCAAAAATGATGCTCCGAAATCAACTTCTGTCACCTTAGTGATACATTTTGGGATAGTACCTAAAGTTTAAAGCAGAAATTGGGGCACATTTGAAATTTTCATTTTTGACCAGAATCGACAGGTCCGGGCTTAGGGAATTTCTCATATGCCACAAAACGGTTGAAGCTCCTGATCAAAAATGATGCTCCGAAATCAACTTCTGTCACCTTAGTGATACATTTTGTGATAGCACCTAAAGTTTAAAGCAGAAATTGGGGCACTTTTAAAATTTTCATTTTTGACCAAAATCGAAAGGTCCGGGGCTTAGGGAATTTCTCATATTCCACAAAACGGTTGAAGCTCCTGTTCAAAAATAATGCTCCGAAATCAACTTCTGTCACCTTAGTGATACATTCTGGGATAGTACCTAAAGTTTAAAGCAGAAATTGGGGCACTTTTGAAATTTTCATTTTTGACCAAAATCGACAGGTCCGGGGCTTAGGGAATTTCTCATATGCCACAAAACGGTTGAAGCTCCTGTTCAAAAATAATGCTCCGAAATCATCTTCTGTCACCTTAGTGATACATTTTAGGATAGTACCTAAAGTTTAAAGCTGAAATTGGGGCACTTTTGAAATTTTCATTTTTGACCAAAATCGACAGGTCCGGGGCTTAGGGAATTTCTCATATGCCACAAAACGGTTGAAGCTCCTGTTCAAAAATGATGCTCCGAAATCAACTTCTGTCACCTTAATGATACATTCTGGGATAGTACCTAAAGTTTAAAGCAGAAATTGGGGCACTTTTGAAATTTTCATTTTTGACCAAAATCGACAGGTCCGGGGCTTAGGGAATTTCTCATATGCCACAAAACGGTTGAAGCTCCTGTTCAAAAATGATGCTCCAAAATCAACTTCTGTCACCTTAGTGATACATTTTGGGATAGTACCTAAAGTTTAAAGCAGAAATTGGGGCACTTTTGATATTTTCATTTTTGACCAAAATCGACAGGTCCGGGGCTTAGGGAATTTCTCATATGCCACAAAACGTTTGAAGCTCCTGTTCAAAAATGATGCTCCGAAATCAACTTCTGTCACCTTAGTGATTCATTATGGGATAGTACCTAAAGTTTAAAGCAGAAATTGGGGCACTTTTGAAATTTTCATTTTTGACCAAAATCGACAGGTCCGGGGCTTAGGGAATTTCTCATATGCCACAAAACGGTTGAAGCTCCTGTTCAAAAATGATGCTCCGAAATCAACTTCTGTCACCTTAGTGATACATTTTGGGATAGTACCTAAAGTTTAAAGCAGAAATTGAGGCACTTTTGAAATTTTCATTTTTGACCAAAATCGACAGGTCCGGGGCTTAGGGAATTTCTCATATGCCACAAAACGGTTGAAGCTCCTGTTCAAAAATAATGCTCCGAAATCAACTTCTGTCACCTTAGTGATACATTCTGGGATAGTACCTAAAGTTTAAAGCAGAAATTGGGGCACTTTTGAAATTTTCATTTTTGACCAAAATCGACAGGTCCGGGGCTTAGGGAATTTCTCATATGCCACAAAACGGTTGAAGCTCCTGTTCAAAAATGATGCTCCGAAATCAACTTCTGTCACCTTAGTGATACATTTTGGGATAGTACCTAAAGTTTAAAGCAGAAATTGGGGCACTTTTGAAATTTTCATTTTTGACCAAAATTGACAGGTCCGGGGCTTAGGGAATTTCTCATATGCCACAAAACGGTTGAAGCTCCTGTTCAAAAATGATGCTCCGAAATCAACTTCTGTCACCTTAGTGATACATTTTGGGATAGTACCTAAAGTTTAAAGCAGAAATTGGGGCACTTTTGAAGTTTTCATTTTTGACCAAAATCGACAGGTCCGGGGCTTAGGGAATTTCTCATATGCCACAAAACGGTTGAAGCTCCTGTTCAAAAATGATGCTCCGAAATCAACTTCTGTCACCTTAGTGATACATTTTGGGATAGTACCTAAAGTTTAAAGCAGAAATTGGGGCACTTTTGAAGTTTTCATTTTTGACCAAAATCGACAGGTACGGGGCTTAGGGAATTTCTCATATGCCACAAAACGGTTGAAGCTCCTGTTCAAAAATAATGCTCCGAAATCAACTTCTGTCACCTTAGTGATACATTTTAGGATAGTACCTAAAGTTTAAAGCTGAAATTGGGGCACTTTTGAAATTTTCATTTTTGACCAAAATCGACAGGTCCGGGGCTTAGGGAATTTCTCATATGCCACAAAACGGTTGAAGCTCCTGTTCAAAAATGATGCTCCGAAATCAACTTCTGTCACCTTAGTGATACATTCTGGGATAGTACCTAAAGTTTAAAGCAGAAATTGGGGCACTTTTGAAATTTTCATTTTTGACCAAAATCGACAGGTCCAGGGCTTAGGGAATTTCTCATATGCCACAAAACAGTTGAAGCTCCTGTTCAAAAATGATGCTCCGAAATCAACTTCTGTCACCTTAGTGATACATTTTGGGATAGTACCTAAAGTTTAAAGCAGAAATTGGGGCACTTTTGATATTTTCATTTTTGACCAAAATCGACAGGTCCGGGGCTTAGGGAATTTCTCATATGCCACAAAACGTTTGTAGCTCCTGTTCAAAAATGATGCTCCGAAATCAACTTCTGTCACCTTAGTGATACATTTTGGGATAGTACCTAAAGTTTAAAGCAGAAATTGGGGCACTTTTGAAATTTTCATTTTTGACCAAAATCGACAGGTCCGGGGCTTAGGGAATTTCTCATATGCCACAAAACAGTTGAAGCTCCTGTTCAAAAATGATGCTCCGAAATCAACTTCTGTCACCTTAGTGATACATTTTGGGATAGTACCTAAAGTTTAAAGCAGAAATTGGGGCACTTTTGATATTTTCATTTTTGACCAAAATCGACAGGTCCGAGGCTTAGGGAATTTCTCATATGCCACAAAACGGTTGAAGCTCCTGTTCAAAAATAATGCTCCGAAATCAACTTCTGTCACCTTAGTGATACATTTTGGGATAGTACCTAAAGTTTAAAGCAGAAATTGGGGTACTTTTGAAATTTTCATTTTTGACCAAAATCGACAGGTCCGGGGCTTAGGGAATTTCTCATATGCCACATAACGGTTGAAGCTCCTGTTCAAAAATGATGCTCCGAAATCAACTTCTGTCACCTTAGTGATACATTTTGGGATAGTACCTAAAGTTTAAAGCAGAAATTGGGGCACTTTTGAAGTTTACATTTTTGACCAAAATCGACAGGTCCGGGGCTTAGGGAATTTCTCATATGCCACAAAACGGTTTAAGCTCCTGTTCAAAAATGATGCTCCGAAATCAACTTCTGTCACCTTAGTGATACATTTTAGGATAGTACCTAAAGTTTAAAGCTGAAATTGGGGCACTTTTGAAATTTTCATTTTTGACCAAAATCGACAGGTCCGGGGCTTAGGGAATTTCTCATATGCCACAAAACGGTTGAAGCTCCTGTTCAAAAATGATGCTCCGAAATCAACTTCTGTCACCTTAGTGATACATTCTTGGATAGTACCTAAAGTTTAAAGCAGAAATTGGGGCACTTTTGAAATTTTCATTTTTGACCAAAATCGACAGGTCCGGGGCTTAGGGAATTTCTCATATGCCACAAAACAGTTGAAGCTCCTGTTCAAAAATGATGCTCCGAAATCAACTTCTGTCACCTTAGTGATACATTTTGGGATAGTACCTAAAGTTTAAAGCAGAAATTGGGGCACTTTTGATATTTTCATTTTTGACCAAAATCGACAGGTCCGGGGCTTAGGGAATTTCTCATATGCCACAAAACGTTTGTAGCTCCTGTTCAAAAATGATGCTCCGAAATCAACTTCTGTCACCTTAGTGATACATTTTGGGATAGTACCTAAAGTTTAAAGCAGAAATTGGGGCACTTTTGAAATTTTCATTTTTGACCAAAATCGACAGGTCCGGGGCTTAGGGAATTTCTCATATGCCACAAAACAGTTGAAGCTCCTGTTCAAAAATGATGCTCCGAAATCAACTTCTGTCACCTTAGTGATACATTTTGGGATAGTACCTAAAGTTTAAAGCAGAAATTGGGGCACTTTTGATATTTTCATTTTTGACCAAAATCGACAGGTCCGGGGCTTAGGGAATTTCTCATATGCCACAAAACGGTTGAAGCTCCTGTTCAAAAATAATGCTCCGAAATCAACTTCTGTCACCTTAGTGATACATTTTGGGATAGTACCTAAAGTTTAAAGCAGAAATTGGGGTACTTTTGAAATTTTCATTTTTGACCAAAATCGACAGGTCCGGGGCTTAGGGAATTTCTCATATGCCACATAACGGTTGAAGCTCCTGTTCAAAAATGATGCTCCGAAATCAACTTCTGTCACCTTAGTGATACATTTTGGGATAGTACCTAAAGTTTAAAGCTGAAATTGGGACACTTTTGAAGTTTTCATTTTGGACCAAAATCGACAGGTCCGGGGCTTAGGGAATTTCTCATATGCCACAAAACGGTTGAAGCTCCTGTTCAAAAATGATGCTCCGAAATCAACTTCTGTCACCTTAGTGATACATTTTGGGATAGTACCTAAAGTTTAAAGCAGAAATTGGGGCACTTTTGAAGTTTTCATTTTTGACCAAAATCGACAGGTCCGGGGCTTAGGGAATTTCTCATATGCCACATAACGGTTGAAGCTCCTGTTCAAAAATGATGCTCCGAAATCAACTTCTGTCACCTTAGTGATACATTTTGGGATAGTACCTAAAGTTTAAAGCAGAAATTGGGGCACTTTTGAAATTTTCATTTTTGACCAAAATCGACAGGTCCGGGGCTTAGGGAATTTCTCATATGCCACAAAACGGTTGAAGCTCCTGTTCAAAAATAATGCTCCGAAATCAACTTCTGTCACCTTAGTGATACATTCTGGGATAGTACCTAAAGTTTAAAGCAGAAATTGGGGCACTTTTGAAATTTTCATTTTTGACCAAAATTGACAGGTCCGGGGCTTAGGGAATTTCCTATATGCCACAAAACGGTTGAAGCTCCTGTTCAAAAATGATGCTCCGAAATCAACTTCTGTCACCTTAGTGATACATTTTAGGATAGTACCTAAAGTTTAAAGCTGAAATTGGGGCACTTTTGAAATTTTCATTTTTGACCAAAATCGACAGGTCCGGGGCTTAGGGAATTTCTCATATGCCACAAAACGGTTGAAGCTCCTGTTCAAAAATGATGCTCCGAAATCAACTTCTGTCACCTTAGTGATACATTCTGGGATAGTACCTAAAGTTTAAAGCAGAAATTGGGGCACTTTTGAAATTTTCATTTTTGACCAAAATCGACAGGTCCGGGGCTTAGGGAATTTCTCATATGCCACAAAACAGTTGAAGCTCCTGTTCAAAAATGATGCTCCGAAATCAACTTCTGTCACCTTAGTGATACATTTTGGGATAGTACCTAAAGTTTAAAGCAGAAATTGGGGCACATTTGAAATTTTCATTTTTGACCAAAATCGACAGGTCCGGGCTTAGGGAATTTCTCATATGCCACAAAACGGTTGAAGCTCCTGTTCAAAAATAATGCTCCGAAATCAACTTCTGTCACCTTAGTGATACATTTTGGGATAGTACCTAAAGTTTAAAGCTGAAATTGGAGCACTTTTGAAATTTTCATTTTTGACCAAAATCGACAGGTCCGGGGCTTAGGGAATTTCTCATATGCCACAAAACGGTTGAAGCTCCTGTTCAAAAATAATGCTCCGAAATCAACTTCTGTCACCTTAGTGATACATTTTGGGATAGTACCTAAAGTTTAAAGCAGAAATTGGGGTACTTTTGAAATTTTCATTTTTGACCAAAATCGACAGGTCCGGGGCTTAGGGAATTTCTCATATGCCACAAAACGGTTGAAGCTCCTGTTCAAAAATGATGCTCCGAAATCAACTTCTGTCACCTTAGTGATACATTTTAGGATAGTACATAAAGTTTAAAGCTGAAATTGGGGCACTTTTGACATTTTCATTTTTGACCAAAATCGACAGGTCCGGGGCTTAGGGAATTTCTCATATGCCACAAAACGGTTGAAGCTCCTGTTCAAAAATAATGCTCCGAAATCAACTTTTGTCACCTTAGTGATACATTTTAGGATAGTACCTAAAGTTTAAAGCTGAAATTGGGGCACTTTTGAAATTTTCATTTTTGACCAAAATCGACAGGTCCGGGGCTTAGGGAATTTCTCATATGCCACAAAACGGTTGAAGCTCCTGTTCAAAAATGATGCTCCGAAATCAACTTCTGTCACCTTAGTGATACATTTTGGGATAGTACCTAAAGTTTAAAGCTGAAATTGGGACACTTTTGAAGTTTTCATTTTGGACCAAAATCGACAGGTCTGGGGCTTAGGGAATTTCTCATATGCCACAAAACGGTTGAAGCTCCTGTTCAAAAATAATGCTCCGAAATCAACTTCTGTCACCTTAGTGATACATTTTAGGATAGTACCTAAAGTTTAAAGCTGAAATTGGGGCACTTTTGAAATTTTCATTTTTGACCAAAATCGACAGGTCCGGGGCTTAGGGAATTTCTCATATGCCACAAAACGGTTGAAGCTCCTGTTCAAAAATGATGCTCCGAAATCAACTTCTGTCACCTTAGTGATACATTCTGGGATAGTACCTAAAGTTTAAAGCAGAAATTGGGGCACTTTTGAAATTTTCATTTTTGACCAAAATCGACAGGTCCGGGGCTTAGGGAATTTCTCATATGCCACATAACGGTTGAAGCTCCTGTTCAAAAATGATGCTCCGAAATCAACTTCTGTCACCTTAGTGATACATTTTGTGATAGCACCTAAAGTTTAAAGCAGAAATTGGGGCACTTTTGAAATTTTCATTTTTGACCAAAATCGAAAGGTCCGGGGCTTAGGGAATTTCTCATATTCCACAAAACGGTTGAAGCTCCTGTTCAAAAATAATGCTCCGAAATCAACTTCTGTCACCTTAGTGATACATTCTGGGATAGTACCTAAAGTTTAAAGCAGAAATTGGGGCACTTTTGAAATTTTCATTTTTGACCAAAATCGACAGGTCTGGGGCTTAGGGAATTTCTCATATGCCACAAAACGGTTGAAGCTCCTGTTCAAAAATAATGCTCCGAAATCAACTTCTGTCACCTTAGTGATACATTTTAGGATAGTACCTAAAGTTTAAAGCTGAAATTGGGGCACTTTTGAAATTTTCATTTTTGACCAAAATCGACAGGTCCGGGGCTTAGGGAATTTCTCATATGCCACAAAACGGTTGAAGCTCCTGTTCAAAAATGATGCTCCGAAATCAACTTCTGTCACCTTAGTGATACATTCTGGGATAGTACCTAAAGTTTAAAGCAGAAATTGGGGCACTTTTGAAATTTTCATTTTTGACCAAAATCGACAGGTCCGGGGCTTAGGGAATTTCTCATATGCCACAAAACGGTTGAAGCTCCTGTTCAAAAATGATGCTCCAAAATCAACTTCTGTCACCTTAGTGATACATTTTGGGATAGTACCTAAAGTTTAAAGCAGAAATTGGGGCACTTTTTATATTTTTATTTTTGACCAAAATCGACAGGTCCGGGGCTTAGGGAATTTCTCATATGCCACAAAACGGTTGAAGCTCCTGTTCAAAAATGATGCTCCGAAATCAACTTCTGTCACCTTAGTGATACATTCTGGGATAGTACCTAAAGTTTAAAGCAGAAATTGGGGTACTTTTGAAATTTTCATTTTTGACCAAAATCGACAGGTCCGGGGCTTAGGGAATTTCTCATATGCCACATAACGGTTGAAGCTCCTGTTCAAAAATGATGCTCCGAAATCAACTTCTGTCACCTTAGTGATACATTTTGGGATAGTACCTAAAGTTTAAAGCTGAAATTGGGACACTTTTGAAGTTTTCATTTTGGACCAAAATCGACAGGTCCGGGGCTTAGGGAATTTCTCATATGCCACAAAACGGTTGAAGCTCCTGTTCAAAAATGATGCTCCGAAATCAACTTCTGTCACCTTAGTGATACATTTTGGGATAGTACCTAAAGTTTAAAGCAGAAATTGGGGCACTTTTGAAGTTTTCATTTTTGACCAAAATCGACAGGTCCGGGGCTTAGGGAATTTCTCATATGCCACATAACGGTTGAAGCTCCTGTTCAAAAATGATGCTCCGAAATCAACTTCTGTCACCTTAGTGATACATTTTGGGATAGTACCTAAAGTTTAAAGCAGAAATTGGGGCACTTTTGAAATTTTCATTTTTGACCAAAATCGACAGGTCCGGGGCTTAGGGAATTTCTCATATGCCACAAAACGGTTGAAGCTCCTGTTCAAAAATAATGCTCCGAAATCAACTTCTGTCACCTTAGTGATACATTCTGGGATAGTACCTAAAGTTTAAAGCAGAAATTGGGGCACTTTTGAAATTTTCATTTTTGACCAAAATTGACAGGTCCGGGGCTTAGGGAATTTCCTATATGCCACAAAACGGTTGAAGCTCCTGTTCAAAAATGATGCTCCGAAATCAACTTCTGTCACCTTAGTGATACATTTTAGGATAGTACCTAAAGTTTAAAGCTGAAATTGGGGCACTTTTGAAATTTTCATTTTTGACCAAAATCGACAGGTCCGGGGCTTAGGGAATTTCTCATATGCCACAAAACGGTTGAAGCTCCTGTTCAAAAATGATGCTCCGAAATCAACTTCTGTCACCTTAGTGATACATTCTGGGATAGTACCTAAAGTTTAAAGCAGAAATTGGGGCACTTTTGAAATTTTCATTTTTGACCAAAATCGACAGGTCCGGGGCTTAGGGAATTTCTCATATGCCACAAAACAGTTGAAGCTCCTGTTCAAAAATGATGCTCCGAAATCAACTTCTGTCACCTTAGTGATACATTTTGGGATAGTACCTAAAGTTTAAAGCAGAAATTGGGGCACATTTGAAATTTTCATTTTTGACCAAAATCGACAGGTCCGGGCTTAGGGAATTTCTCATATGCCACAAAACGGTTGAAGCTCCTGTTCAAAAATAATGCTCCGAAATCAACTTCTGTCACCTTAGTGATACATTTTGGGATAGTACCTAAAGTTTAAAGCTGAAATTGGAGCACTTTTGAAATTTTCATTTTTGACCAAAATCGACAGGTCCGGGGCTTAGGGAATTTCTCATATGCCACAAAACGGTTGAAGCTCCTGTTCAAAAATAATGCTCCGAAATCAACTTCTGTCACCTTAGTGATACATTTTGGGATAGTACCTAAAGTTTAAAGCAGAAATTGGGGTACTTTTGAAATTTTCATTTTTGACCAAAATCGACAGGTCCGGGGCTTAGGGAATTTCTCATATGCCACAAAACGGTTGAAGCTCCTGTTCAAAAATAATGCTCCGAAATCAACTTTTGTCACCTTAGTGATACATTTTAGGATAGTACCTAAAGTTTAAAGCTGAAATTGGGGCACTTTTGACATTTTCATTTTTGACCAAAATCGACAGGTCCGGGGCTTAGGGAATTTCTCATATGCCACAAAACGGTTGAAGCTCCTGTTCAAAAATGATGCTCCGAAATCAACTTCTGTCACCTTAGTGATACATTTTGGGATAGTACCTAAAGTTTAAAGCTGAAATTGGGACACTTTTGAAGTTTTCATTTTGGACCAAAATCGACAGGTCTGGGGCTTAGGGAATTTCTCATATGCCACAAAACGGTTGAAGCTCCTGTTCAAAAATAATGCTCCGAAATCAACTTCTGTCACCTTAGTGATACATTTTAGGATAGTACCTAAAGTTTAAAGCTGAAATTGGGGCACTTTTGAAATTTTCATTTTTGACCAAAATCGACAGGTCCGGGGCTTAGGGAATTTCTCATATGCCACAAAACGGTTGAAGCTCCTGTTCAAAAATGATGCTCCGAAATCAACTTCTGTCACCTTAGTGATACATTCTGGGATAGTACCTAAAGTTTAAAGCAGAAATTGGGGCACTTTTGAAATTTTCATTTTTGACCAAAATCGACAGGTCCGGGGCTTAGGGAATTTCTCATATGCCACATAACGGTTGAAGCTCCTGTTCAAAAATGATGCTCCGAAATCAACTTCTGTCACCTTAGTGATACATTTTGTGATAGCACCTAAAGTTTAAAGCAGAAATTGGGGCACTTTTGAAATTTTCATTTTTGACCAAAATCGAAAGGTCCGGGGCTTAGGGAATTTCTCATATTCCACAAAACGGTTGAAGCTCCTGTTCAAAAATAATGCTCCGAAATCAACTTCTGTCACCTTAGTGATACATTCTGGGATAGTACCTAAAGTTTAAAGCAGAAATTGGGGCACTTTTGAAATTTTCATTTTTGACCAAAATCGACAGGTCTGGGGCTTAGGGAATTTCTCATATGCCACAAAACGGTTGAAGCTCCTGTTCAAAAATAATGCTCCGAAATCAACTTCTGTCACCTTAGTGATACATTTTAGGATAGTACCTAAAGTTTAAAGCTGAAATTGGGGCACTTTTGAAATTTTCATTTTTGACCAAAATCGACAGGTCCGGGGCTTAGGGAATTTCTCATATGCCACAAAACGGTTGAAGCTCCTGTTCAAAAATGATGCTCCGAAATCAACTTCTGTCACCTTAGTGATACATTCTGGGATAGTACCTAAAGTTTAAAGCAGAAATTGGGGCACTTTTGAAATTTTCATTTTTGACCAAAATCGACAGGTCCGGGGCTTAGGGAATTTCTCATATGCCACAAAACGGTTGAAGCTCCTGTTCAAAAATGATGCTCCAAAATCAACTTCTGTCACCTTAGTGATACATTTTGGGATAGTACCTAAAGTTTAAAGCAGAAATTGGGGCACTTTTTATATTTTTATTTTTGACCAAAATCGACAGGTCCGGGGCTTAGGGAATTTCTCATATGCCACAAAACGGTTGAAGCTCCTGTTCAAAAATGATGCTCCGAAATCAACTTCTGTCACCTTAGTGATACATTCTGGGATAGTACCTAAAGTTTAAAGCAGAAATTGGGGCACTTTTGAAATTTTCATTTTTGACCAAAATCGACAGGTCCGGGGCTTAGGGAATTTCTCATATGCCACAAAACGGTTGAAGCTCCTGTTCAAAAATGATGCTCCAAAATCAATTTCTGTCACCTTAGTGATACATTTTGGGATAGTACCTAAAGTTTAAAGCAGAAATTGGGGCACTTTTGATATTTTCATTTTTGACCAAAATCGACAGGTCCGGGGCTTAGGGAATTTCTCATATGCCACAAAACGTTTGAAGCTCCTGTTCAAAAATGATGCTCCGAAATCAACTTCTGTCACCTTAGTGATTCATTATGGGATAGTACCTAAAGTTTAAAGCAGAAATTGGGGCACTTTTGAAGTTTTCATTTTTGACCAAAATCGACAGGTCCGGGGCTTAGGGAATTTCTCATATGCCACAAAACGGTTGAAGCTCCTGTTCAAAAATGATGCTCCGAAATCAACTTCTGTCACCTTAGTGATACATTTTGGGATAGTACCTAAAGTTTAAAGCAGAAATTGAGGCACTTTTGAAATTTTCATTTTTGACCAAAATCGACAGGTCCGGGGCTTAGGGAATTTCTCATATGCCACAAAACGGTTGAAGCTCCTGTTCAAAAATAATGCTCCGAAATCAACTTCTGTCACCTTAGTGATACATTCTGGGATAGTACCTAAAGTTTAAAGCAGAAATTGGGGCACTTTTGAAATTTTCATTTTTGACCAAAATCGACAGGTCCGGGGCTTAGGGAATTTCTCATATGCCACAAAACGGTTGAAGCTCCTGTTCAAAAATGATGCTCCGAAATCAACTTCTGTCACCTTAGTGATACATTTTGGGATAGTACCTAAAGTTTAAAGCAGAAATTGGGGCACTTTTGAAGTTTTCATTTTTGACCAAAATCGACAGGTCCGGGGCTTAGGGAATTTCTCATATGACACATAACGGTTGAAGCTCCTGTTCAAAAATGATGCTCCGAAATCAACTTCTGTCACCTTAGTGATACATTCTGGGATAGTACCTAAAGTTTAAAGCAGAAATTGGGGCACTTTTAAAATTTTCATTTTTGACCAAAATCGAAAGGTCCGGGGCTTAGGGAATTTCTCATATTCCACAAAACGGTTGAAGCTCCTGTTCAAAAATAATGCTCCGAAATCAACTTCTGTCACCTTAGTGATACATTCTGGGATAGTACCTAAAGTTTAAAGCAGAAATTGGGGCACTTTTGAAATTTTCATTTTTGACCAAAATCGACAGGTCCGGGGCTTAGGGAATTTCTCATATGCCACAAAACGGTTGAAGCTCCTGTTCAAAAATAATGCTCCGAAATCAACTTCTGTCACCTTAGTGATACATTTTAGGATAGTACCTAAAGTTTAAAGCTGAAATTGGGGTACTTTTGAAATTTTCATTTTTGACCAAAATCGACAGGTCCGGGGCTTAGGGAATTTCTCATATGCCACAAAACGGTTGAAGCTCCTGTTCAAAAATGATGCTCCGAAATCAACTTCTGTCACCTTAATGATACATTCTGGGATAGTACCTAAAGTTTAAAGCAGAAATTGGGGCACTTTTGAAATTTTCATTTTTGACCAAAATCGACAGGTCCGGGGCTTAGGGAATTTCTCATATGCCACAAAACGGTTGAAGCTCCTGTTCAAAAATGATGCTCCAAAATCAACTTCTGTCACCTTAGTGATACATTTTGGGATAGTACCTAAAGTTTAAAGCAGAAATTGGGGCACTTTTGATATTTTCATTTTTGACCAAAATCGACAGGTCCGGGGCTTAGGGAATTTCTCATATGCCACAAAACGTTTGAAGCTCCTGTTCAAAAATGATGCTCCGAAATCAACTTCTGTCACCTTAGTGATTCATTATGGGATAGTACCTAAAGTTTAAAGCAGAAATTGGGGCACTTTTGAAATTTTCATTTTTGACCAAAATCGACAGGTCCGGGGCTTAGGGAATTTCTCATATGCCACAAAACGGTTGAAGCTCCTGTTCAAAAATGATGCTCCGAAATCAACTTCTGTCACCTTAGTGATACATTTTGGGATAGTACCTAAAGTTTAAAGCAGAAATTGAGGCACTTTTGAAATTTTCATTTTTGACCAAAATCGACAGGTCCGGGGCTTAGGGAATTTCTCATATGCCACAAAACGGTTGAAGCTCCTGTTCAAAAATAATGCTCCGAAATCAACTTCTGTCACCTTAGTGATACATTCTGGGATAGTACCTAAAGTTTAAAGCAGAAATTGGGGCACTTTTGAAATTTTCATTTTTGACCAAAATCGACAGGTCCGGGGCTTAGGGAATTTCTCATATGCCACAAAACGGCTGAAGCTCCTGTTCAAAAATGATGCTCCGAAATCAACTTCTGTCACCTTAGTGATACATTTTGGGATAGTACCTAAAGTTTAAAGCAGAAATTGGGGCACTTTTGAAATTTTCATTTTTGACCAAAATTGACAGGTCCGGGGCTTAGGGAATTTCTCATATGCCACAAAACGGTTGAAGCTCCTGTTCAAAAATGATGCTCCGAAATCAACTTCTGTCACCTTAGTGATACATTTTAGGATAGTACCTAAAGTTTAAAGCTGAATTTGGGGCACTTTTGAAATTTTCATTTTTGACCAAAATTGACAGGTCCGGGGCTTAGGGAATTTCTCATATGCCACAAAACGGTTGAAGCTCCTGTTCAAAAATGATGCTCCGAAATCAACTTCTGTCACCTTAGTGATACATTTTAGGATAGTACATAAAGTTTAAAGCTGAAATTGGGGCACTTTTGACATTTTCATTTTTGACCAAAATCGACAGGTCCGGGGCTTAGGGAATTTCTCATATGCCACAAAACGGTTGAAGCTCCTGTTCAAAAATGATGCTCCGAAATCAACTTCTGTCACCTTAGTGATACATTTTGGGATAGTACCTAAAGTTTAAAGCTAAAATTGGGGCACTTTTGAAATTTTCTTTTTTGACCAAAATCGACAGCTCCGGGGCTTAGGGAATTTCTCATATGCCACAAAACGGTTGAAGCTCCTGTTCAAAAATGATGCTATGAAATCAACTTCTGTCACCTTAGTATTACATTCTGGGATAGTACCTAAAGTTTAAAGCAGAAATTGGGGCACTTTTGAAATTTTCATTTTTGACCAAAATCGACAGGTGTGGGGCTTAGGGAATTTCTCATATGCCACAAAACAGTTGAAGCTCCTGTTCAAAAATGATGCTCCGAAATCAACTTCTGTCACCTTAGTGATACATTTTGGGATAGTACCTAAAGTTTAAAGCAGAAATTGGGGCACTTTTGATATTTTCATTTTTGACCAAAATCGACAGGTCCGGGGCTTAGGGAATTTCTCATATGCCACAAAACGTTTGTAGCTCCTGTTAAAAAATGATGCTCCGAAATCAACTTCTGTCACCTTAGTGATACATTTTGGGATAGTACCTAAAGTTTAAAGCAGAAATTGGGGCTGTTTTGAAGTTTTCATTTTTGACCAAAATCGACAGGTCCGGGGCTTAGGGAATTTCTCATATGCCACAAAACGGTTGAAGCTCCTGTTCAAAAATGATGCTCCGAAATCAACTTCTGTCACCTTAGTGATACATTTTGGGATAGTACCTAAAGTTTAAAGCAGAAATTGGGGCACATTTGAAATTTTCATTTTTGACCAGAATCGACAGGTCCGGGCTTAGGGAATTTCTCATATGCCACAAAACGGTTGAAGCTCCTGATCAAAAATGATGCTCCGAAATCAACTTCTGTCACCTTAGTGATACATTTTGTGATAGCACCTAAAGTTTAAAGCAGAAATTGGGGCACTTTTAAAATTTTCATTTTTGACCAAAATCGAAAGGTCCGGGGCTTAGGGAATTTCTCATATTCCACAAAACGGTTGAAGCTCCTGTTCAAAAATAATGCTCCGAAATCAACTTCTGTCACCTTAGTGATACATTCTGGGATAGTACCTAAAGTTTAAAGCAGAAATTGGGGCACTTTTGAAATTTTCATTTTTGACCAAAATCGACAGGTCCGGGGCTTAGGGAATTTCTCATATGCCACAAAACGGTTGAAGCTCCTGTTCAAAAATAATGCTCCGAAATCATCTTCTGTCACCTTAGTGATACATTTTAGGATAGTACCTAAAGTTTAAAGCTGAAATTGGGGCACTTTTGAAATTTTCATTTTTGACCAAAATCGACAGGTCCGGGGCTTAGGGAATTTCTCATATGCCACAAAACGGTTGAAGCTCCTGTTCAAAAATGATGCTCCGAAATCAACTTCTGTCACCTTAATGATACATTCTGGGATAGTACCTAAAGTTTAAAGCAGAAATTGGGGCACTTTTGAAATTTTCATTTTTGACCAAAATCGACAGGTCCGGGGCTTAGGGAATTTCTCATATGCCACAAAACGGTTGAAGCTCCTGTTCAAAAATGATGCTCCAAAATCAACTTCTGTCACCTTAGTGATACATTTTGGGATAGTACCTAAAGTTTAAAGCAGAAATTGGGGCACTTTTGATATTTTCATTTTTGACCAAAATCGACAGGTCCGGGGCTTAGGGAATTTCTCATATGCCACAAAACGTTTGAAGCTCCTGTTCAAAAATGATGCTCCGAAATCAACTTCTGTCACCTTAGTGATTCATTATGGGATAGTACCTAAAGTTTAAAGCAGAAATTGGGGCACTTTTGAAATTTTCATTTTTGACCAAAATCGACAGGTCCGGGGCTTAGGGAATTTCTCATATGCCACAAAACGGTTGAAGCTCCTGTTCAAAAATGATGCTCCGAAATCAACTTCTGTCACCTTAGTGATACATTTTGGGATAGTACCTAAAGTTTAAAGCAGAAATTGAGGCACTTTTGAAATTTTCATTTTTGACCAAAATCGACAGGTCCGGGGCTTAGGGAATTTCTCATATGCCACAAAACGGTTGAAGCTCCTGTTCAAAAATAATGCTCCGAAATCAACTTCTGTCACCTTAGTGATACATTCTGGGATAGTACCTAAAGTTTAAAGCAGAAATTGGGGCACTTTTGAAATTTTCATTTTTGACCAAAATCGACAGGTCCGGGGCTTAGGGAATTTCTCATATGCCACAAAACGGTTGAAGCTCCTGTTCAAAAATGATGCTCCGAAATCAACTTCTGTCACCTTAGTGATACATTTTGGGATAGTACCTAAAGTTTAAAGCAGAAATTGGGGCACTTTTGAAATTTTCATTTTTGACCAAAATTGACAGGTCCGGGGCTTAGGGAATTTCTCATATGCCACAAAACGGTTGAAGCTCCTGTTCAAAAATGATGCTCCGAAATCAACTTCTGTCACCTTAGTGATACATTTTGGGATAGTACCTAAAGTTTAAAGCAGAAATTGGGGCACTTTTGAAGTTTTCATTTTTGACCAAAATCGACAGGTCCGGGGCTTAGGGAATTTCTCATATGCCACAAAACGGTTGAAGCTCCTGTTCAAAAATGATGCTCCGAAATCAACTTCTGTCACCTTAGTGATACATTTTGGGATAGTACCTAAAGTTTAAAGCAGAAATTGGGGCACTTTTGAAGTTTTCATTTTTGACCAAAATCGACAGGTACGGGGCTTAGGGAATTTCTCATATGCCACAAAACGGTTGAAGCTCCTGTTCAAAAATAATGCTCCGAAATCAACTTCTGTCACCTTAGTGATACATTTTAGGATAGTACCTAAAGTTTAAAGCTGAAATTGGGGCACTTTTGAAATTTTCATTTTTGACCAAAATCGACAGGTCTGGGGCTTAGGGAATTTCTCATATGCCACAAAACGGTTGAAGCTCCTGTTCAAAAATGATGCTCCGAAATCAACTTCTGTCACCTTAGTGATACATTCTGGGATAGTACCTAAAGTTTAAAGCAGAAATTGGGGCACTTTTGAAATTTTCATTTTTGACCAAAATCGACAGGTCCAGGGCTTAGGGAATTTCTCATATGCCACAAAACAGTTGAAGCTCCTGTTCAAAAATGATGCTCCGAAATCAACTTCTGTCACCTTAGTGATACATTTTGGGATAGTACCTAAAGTTTAAAGCAGAAATTGGGGCACTTTTGATATTTTCATTTTTGACCAAAATCGACAGGTCCGGGGCTTAGGGAATTTCTCATATGCCACAAAACGTTTGTAGCTCCTGTTCAAAAATGATGCTCCGAAATCAACTTCTGTCACCTTAGTGATACATTTTGGGATAGTACCTAAAGTTTAAAGCAGAAATTGGGGCACTTTTGAAATTTTCATTTTTGACCAAAATCGACAGGTCCGGGGCTTAGGGAATTTCTCATATGCCACAAAACAGTTGAAGCTCCTGTTCAAAAATGATGCTCCGAAATCAACTTCTGTCACCTTAGTGATACATTTTGGGATAGTACCTAAAGTTTAAAGCAGAAATTGGGGCACTTTTGATATTTTCATTTTTGACCAAAATCGACAGGTCCGAGGCTTAGGGAATTTCTCATATGCCACAAAACGGTTGAAGCTCCTGTTCAAAAATAATGCTCCGAAATCAACTTCTGTCACCTTAGTGATACATTTTGGGATAGTACCTAAAGTTTAAAGCAGAAATTGGGGTACTTTTGAAATTTTCATTTTTGACCAAAATCGACAGGTCCGGGGCTTAGGGAATTTCTCATATGCCACATAACGGTTGAAGCTCCTGTTCAAAAATGATGCTCCGAAATCAACTTCTGTCACCTTAGTGATACATTTTGGGATAGTACCTAAAGTTTAAAGCAGAAATTGGGGCACTTTTGAAGTTTACATTTTTGACCAAAATCGACAGGTCCGGGGCTTAGGGAATTTCTCATATGCCACAAAACGGTTTAAGCTCCTGTTCAAAAATGATGCTCCGAAATCAACTTCTGTCACCTTAGTGATACATTTTAGGATAGTACCTAAAGTTTAAAGCTGAAATTGGGGCACTTTTGAAATTTTCATTTTTGACCAAAATCGACAGGTCCGGGGCTTAGGGAATTTCTCATATGCCACAAAACGGTTGAAGCTCCTGTTCAAAAATGATGCTCCGAAATCAACTTCTGTCACCTTAGTGATACATTCTTGGATAGTACCTAAAGTTTAAAGCAGAAATTGGGGCACTTTTGAAATTTTCATTTTTGACCAAAATCGACAGGTCCGGGGCTTAGGGAATTTCTCATATGCCACAAAACAGTTGAAGCTCCTGTTCAAAAATGATGCTCCGAAATCAACTTCTGTCACCTTAGTGATACATTTTGGGATAGTACCTAAAGTTTAAAGCAGAAATTGGGGCACTTTTGATATTTTCATTTTTGACCAAAATCGACAGGTCCGGGGCTTAGGGAATTTCTCATATGCCACAAAACGTTTGTAGCTCCTGTTCAAAAATGATGCTCCGAAATCAACTTCTGTCACCTTAGTGATACATTTTGGGATAGTACCTAAAGTTTAAAGCAGAAATTGGGGCACTTTTGAAATTTTCATTTTTGACCAAAATCGACAGGTCCGGGGCTTAGGGAATTTCTCATATGCCACAAAACAGTTGAAGCTCCTGTTCAAAAATGATGCTCCGAAATCAACTTCTGTCACCTTAGTGATACATTTTGGGATAGTACCTAAAGTTTAAAGCAGAAATTGGGGCACTTTTGATATTTTCATTTTTGACCAAAATCGACAGGTCCGGGGCTTAGGGAATTTCTCATATGCCACAAAACGGTTGAAGCTCCTGTTCAAAAATAATGCTCCGAAATCAAATTCTGTCACCTTAGTGATACATTTTGGGATAGTACCTAAAGTTTAAAGCAGAAATTGGGGTACTTTTGAAATTTTCATTTTTGACCAAAATCGACAGGTCCGGGGCTTAGGGAATTTCTCATATGCCACATAACGGTTGAAGCTCCTGTTCAAAAATGATGCTCCGAAATCAACTTCTGTCACCTTAGTGATACATTTTGGGATAGTACCTAAAGTTTAAAGCAGAAATTGGGGCACTTTTGAAGTTTACATTTTTGACCAAAATCGACAGGTCCGGGGCTTAGGGAATTTCTCATATGCCACAAAACGGTTTAAGCTCCTGTTCAAAAATGATGCTCCGAAATCAACTTCTGTCACCTTAGTGATACATTTTGGGATAGTACCTAAAGTTTAAAGAAGAAATTGGGGCACATTTGAAATTTTCATTTTTGACCAAAATCGACAGGTCCGGGCTTAGGGAATTCCTCATATGCCACAAAACGGTTGAAGCTCCTGTTCAAAAATAATGCTCCGAAATCAACTTCTGTCACCTTAGTGATACATTTTGGGATAGTACATAAAGTTTAAAGCTGAAATTGGGGCACTTTTGACATTTTCATTTTTGACCAAAATCGACAGGTCCGGGGCTTAGGGAATTTCTCATATGCCACAAAACGGTTGAAGCTCCTGTTCAAAAATGATGCTCCGAAATCAACTTCTGTCACCTTAGTGATACATTTTGGGATAGTACCTAAAGTTTAAAGCAGAAATTGGGGCACTTTTGAAATTTTCATTTTTGACCAAAATCGACAGGTCCGGGGCTTAGGGAATTTCTCATATGCCACATAACGGTTGAAGCTCCTGTTCAAAAATGATGCTCCGAAATCAACTTCTGTCACCTTAGTGATACATTTTGTGATAGCACCTAAAGTTTAAAGCAGAAATTGGGGCACTTTTGAAATTTTCATTTTTGACCAAAATCGAAAGGTCCGGGGCTTAGGGAATTTCTCATATTCCACAAAACGGTTGAAGCTCCTGTTCAAAAATAATGCTCCGAAATCAACTTCTGTCACCTTAGTGATACATTTTGGGATAGTACCTAAAGTTTAAAGCAGAAATTGGGGCACTTTTGATATTTTCATTTTTGACCAAAATCGACAGGTCCGGGGCTTAGGGAATTTCTCATATGCCACAAAATGTTTGAAGCTCCTGTTCAAAAATGATGCTCCGAAATCAACTTCTGTCACCTTAGTGATACATTTTGGGATAGTACCTAAAGTTTAAAGCAGAAATTGGGGCACTTTTGAAGTTTTCATTTTTGACCAAAATCGACAGGTACGGGGCTTAGGGAATTTCTCATATGCCACAAAACGGTTGAAGCTCCTGTTCAAAAATAATGCTCCGAAATCAACTTCTGTCACCTTAGTGATACATTTTAGGATAGTACCTAAAGTTTAAAGCAGAAATTGGGGCACTTTTGAAATTTTCATTTTTGACCAAAATCGACAGGTCCGGGGCTTAGGGAATTTCTTATATGCCACAAAACGTTTGTAGCTCCTGTTCAAAAATGATGCTCCGAAATCAACTTCTGTCACCCTAGTGATACATTTTGGGATAGTACCTAAAGTTTAAAGCAGAAATTGGGGCACTTTTGAAATTTTCATTTTTGACCAAAATCGACAGGTCCGGGGCTTAGGGAATTTCTCATATGCCACAAAACAGTTGAAGCTCCTGTTCAAAAATGATGCTCCGAAATCAACTTCTGTCACCTTAGTGATACATTTTGGGATAGTACCTAAAGTTTAAAGCAGAAATTGGGGCACTTTTGAAATTTTCATTTTTGACCAAAATCGACAGGTCCGGGGCTTAGGGAATTTCTCATATGCCACAAAACAGTTGAAGCTCCTGTTCAAAAATGATGCTCCGAAATCAACTTCTGTCACCTTAGTGATACATTTTGGGATAGTACCTAAAGTTTAAAGCAGAAATTGGGGCACTTTTGATATTTTCATTTTTGACCAAAATCGACAGGTCCGGGGCTTAGGGAATTTCTCATATGCCACAAAACGGTTGAAGCTCCTGTTCAAAAATAATGCTCCGAAATCAACTTCTGTCACCTTAGTGATACATTTTGGGATAGTACCTAAAGTTTAAAGCAGAAATTGGGGTACTTTTGAAATTTTCATTTTTGACCAAAATCGACAGGTCCGGGGCTTAGGGAATTTCTCATATGCCACATAACGGTTGAAGCTCCTGTTCAAAAATGATGCTCCGAAATCAACTTCTGTCACCTTAGTGATACATTTTGGGATAGTACCTAAAGTTTAAAGCAGAAATTGGGGCACTTTTGAAGTTTACATTTTTGACCAAAATCGACAGGTCCGGGGCTTAGGGAATTTCTCATATGCCACAAAACGGTTTAAGCTCCTGTTCAAAAATGATGCTCCGAAATCAACTTCTGTCACCTTAGTGATACATTTTGGGATAGTACCTAAAGTTTAAAGAAGAAATTGGGGCACATTTGAAATTTTCATTTTTGACCAAAATCGACAGGTCCGGGCTTAGGGAATTTCTCATATGCCACAAAACGGTTGAAGCTCCTGTTCAAAAATAATGCTCCGAAATCAACTTCTGTCACCTTAGTGATACATTTTGGGATAGTACATAAAGTTTAAAGCTGAAATTGGGGCACTTTTGACATTTTCATTTTTGACCAAAATCGACAGGTCCGGGGCTTAGGGAATTTCTCATATGCCACATAACGGTTGAAGCTCCTGTTCAAAAATGATGCTCCGAAATCAACTTCTGTCACCTTAGTGATACATTTTGTGATAGCACCTAAAGTTTAAAGAAGAAATTGGGGCACTTTTGAAATTTTCATTTTTGACCAAAATCGAAAGGTCCGGGGCTTAGGGAATTTCTCATATGCCACAAAACGGTTGAAGCTCCTGTTCAAAAATAATGCTCCGAAATCAACTTCTGTCACCTTAGTGATACATTCTGGGATAGTACCTAAAGTTTAAAGCAGAAATTGGGGCACTTTTGAAATTTTCATTTTTGACCAAAATCGACAGGTCCGGGGCTTAGGGAATTTCTCATATGCCACAAAACGGTTGAAGCTCCTGTTCAAAAATGATGCTCCGAAATCAACTTCTGTCACCTTAGTGATACATTTTGGGATAGTACCTAAAGTTTAAAGCTGAAATTGGGACACTTTTGAAGTTTTCATTTTGGACCAAAATCGACAGGTCCGGGGCTTAGGGAATTTCTCATATGCCACAAAACGGTTGAAGCTCCTGTTCAAAAATGATGCTCCGAAATCAACTTCTGTCACCTTAGTGATACATTTTGTGATAGCACCTAAAGTTTAAAGCAGAAATTGGGGCACTTTTGAAATTTTCATTTTTGACCAAAATCGAAAGGTCCGGGGCTTAGGGAATTTCTCATATTCCACAAAACGGTTGAAGCTCCTGTTCAAAAATAATGCTCCGAAATCAACTTCTGTCACCTTAGTGATACATTCTGGGATAGTACCTAAAGTTTAAAGCAGAAATTGGGGCACTTTTGAAATTTTCATTTTTGACCAAAATCGACAGGTCCGGGGCTTAGGGAATTTCTCATATGCCACAAAACGGTTGAAGCTCCTGTTCAAAAATGATGCTCCGAAATCAACTTCTGTCACCTTAGTGATACATTTTGGGATAGTACCTAAAGTTTAAAGCTGAAATTGGGACACTTTTGAAGTTTTCATTTTGGACCAAAATCGACAGGTCTGGGGCTTAGGGAATTTCTCATATGCCACAAAACGGTTGAAGCTCCTGTTCAAAAATGATGCTCCGAAATCAACTTCTGTCACCTTAGTGATACATTTTGGGATAGTACCTAAAGTTTAAAGCAGAAATTGGGGCTGTTTTGAAGTTTTCATTTTTGACCAAAATCGACAGGTCCGGGGCTTAGGGAATTTCTCATATGCCACAAAACGGTTGAAGCTCCTGTTCAAAAATGATGCTCCGAAATCAACTTCTGTCACCTTAGTGATACATTTTGGGATAGTACCTAAAGTTTAAAGCAGAAATTGGGGCACATTTGAAATTTTCATTTTTGACCAGAATCGACAGGTCCGGGCTTAGGGAATTTCTCATATGCCACAAAACGGTTGAAGCTCCTGTTCAAAAATGATGCTCCGAAATCAACTTCTGTCACCTTAGTGATACATTTTGTGATAGCACCTAAAGTTTAAAGCAGAAATTGGGGCACTTTTAAAATTTTCATTTTTGACCAAAATCGAAAGGTCCGGGGCTTAGGGAATTTCTCATATTCCACAAAACGGTTGAAGCTCCTGTTCAAAAATAATGCTCCGAAATCAACTTCTGTCACCTTAGTGATACATTCTGGGATAGTACCTAAAGTTTAAAGCAGAAATTGGGGCACTTTTGAAATTTTCATTTTTGACCAAAATCGACAGGTCCGGGGCTTAGGGAATTTCTCATATGCCACAAAACGGTTGAAGCTCCTGTTCAAAAATAATGCTCCGAAATCAACTTCTGTCACCTTATTGATACATTTTAGGATAGTACCTAAAGTGTAAAGCTGAAATTGGGGCACTTTTGAAATTTTCATTTTTGACCAAAATCGACAGGTCCGGGGCTTAGGGAATTTCTCATATGCCACAAAACGTTTGAAGCTCCTGTTCAAAAATGATGCTCCGAAATCAACTTCTGTCACCTTAGTGATTCATTATGGGATAGTACCTAAAGTTTAAAGCAGAAATTGGGGCACTTTTGAAGTTTTCATTTTTGACCAAAATCGACAGGTCCGGGGCTTAGGGAATTTCTCATATGCCACAAAACGGTTGAAGCTCCTGTTCAAAAATGATGCTCCGAAATCAACTTCTGTCACCTTAGTGATACATTTTGGGATAGTACCTAAAGTTTAAAGCAGAAATTGAGGCACTTTTGAAATTTTCATTTTTGACCAAAATCGACAGGTCCGGGGCTTAGGGAATTTCTCATATGCCACAAAACGGTTGAAGCTCCTGTTCAAAAATGATGCTCCGAAATCAACTTCTGTCACCTTAGTGATACATTTTGGGATAGTACCTAAAGTTTAAAGCTGAAATTGGGACACTTTTGAAGTTTTCATTTTGGACCAAAATCGACAGGTCTGGGGCTTAGGGAATTTCTCATATGCCACAAAACGGTTGAAGCTCCTGTTCAAAAATGATGCTCCGAAATCAACTTCTGTCACCTTAGTGATACATTTTGGGATAGTACCTAAAGTTTAAAGCAGAAATTGGGGCTGTTTTGAAGTTTTCATTTTTGACCAAAATCGACAGGTCCGGGGCTTAGGGAATTTCTCATATGCCACAAAACGGTTGAAGCTCCTGTTCAAAAATGATGCTCCGAAATCAACTTCTGTCACCTTAGTGATACATTTTGGGATAGTACCTAAAGTTTAAAGCAGAAATTGGGGCACATTTGAAATTTTCATTTTTGACCAGAATCGACAGGTCCGGGCTTAGGGAATTTCTCATATGCCACAAAACGGTTGAAGCTCCTGTTCAAAAATGATGCTCCGAAATCAACTTCTGTCACCTTAGTGATACATTTTGTGATAGCACCTAAAGTTTAAAGCAGAAATTGGGGCACTTTTAAAATTTTCATTTTTGACCAAAATCGAAAGGTCCGGGGCTTAGGGAATTTCTCATATTCCACAAAACGGTTGAAGCTCCTGTTCAAAAATAATGCTCCGAAATCAACTTCTGTCACCTTAGTGATACATTCTGGGATAGTACCTAAAGTTTAAAGCAGAAATTGGGGCACTTTTGAAATTTTCATTTTTGACCAAAATCGACAGGTCCGGGGCTTAGGGAATTTCTCATATGCCACAAAACGGTTGAAGCTCCTGTTCAAAAATGATGCTCCGAAATCAACTTCTGTCACCTTAATGATACATTCTGGGATAGTACCTAAAGTTTAAAGCAGAAATTGGGGCACTTTTGAAATTTTCATTTTTGACCAAAATCGACAGGTCCGGGGCTTAGGGAATTTCTCATATGCCACAAAACGGTTGAAGCTCCTGTTCAAAAATGATGCTCCGAAATCAACTTCTGTCACCTTAGTGATACATTTTGGGATAGTACCTAAAGTTTAAAGCTGAAATTGGGACACTTTTGAAGTTTTCATTTTGGACCAAAATCGACAGGTCCGGGGCTTAGGGAATTTCTCATATGCCACAAAACGGTTGAAGCTCCTGTTCAAAAATGATGCTCCGAAATCAACTTCTGTCACCTTAGTGATACATTTTGTGATAGCACCTAAAGTTTAAAGCAGAAATTGGGGCACTTTTGAAATTTTCATTTTTGACCAAAATCGAAAGGTCCGGGGCTTAGGGAATTTCTCATATTCCACAAAACGGTTGAAGCTCCTGTTCAAAAATAATGCTCCGAAATCAACTTCTGTCACCTTAGTGATACATTCTGGGATAGTACCTAAAGTTTAAAGCAGAAATTGGGGCACTTTTGAAATTTTCATTTTTGACCAAAATCGACAGGTCCGGGGCTTAGGGAATTTCTCATATGCCACAAAACGGTTGAAGCTCCTGTTCAAAAATGATGCTCCGAAATCAACTTCTGTCACCTTAGTGATACATTTTGGGATAGTACCTAAAGTTTAAAGCTGAAATTGGGACACTTTTGAAGTTTTCATTTTGGACCAAAATCGACAGGTCTGGGGCTTAGGGAATTTCTCATATGCCACAAAACGGTTGAAGCTCCTGTTCAAAAATGATGCTCCGAAATCAACTTCTGTCACCTTAGTGATACATTTTGGGATAGTACCTAAAGTTTAAAGCAGAAATTGGGGCTGTTTTGAAGTTTTCATTTTTGACCAAAATCGACAGGTCCGGGGCTTAGGGAATTTCTCATATGCCACAAAACGGTTGAAGCTCCTGTTCAAAAATGATGCTCCGAAATCAACTTCTGTCACCTTAGTGATACATTTTGGGATAGTACCTAAAGTTTAAAGCAGAAATTGGGGCACATTTGAAATTTTCATTTTTGACCAGAATCGACAGGTCCGGGCTTAGGGAATTTCTCATATGCCACAAAACGGTTGAAGCTCCTGTTCAAAAATGATGCTCCGAAATCAACTTCTGTCACCTTAGTGATACATTTTGTGATAGCACCTAAAGTTTAAAGCAGAAATTGGGGCACTTTTAAAATTTTCATTTTTGACCAAAATCGAAAGGTCCGGGGCTTAGGGAATTTCTCATATTCCACAAAACGGTTGAAGCTCCTGTTCAAAAATAATGCTCCGAAATCAACTTCTGTCACCTTAGTGATACATTCTGGGATAGTACCTAAAGTTTAAAGCAGAAATTGGGGCACTTTTGAAATTTTCATTTTTGACCAAAATCGACAGGTCCGGGGCTTAGGGAATTTCTCATATGCCACAAAACGGTTGAAGCTCCTGTTCAAAAATAATGCTCCGAAATCAACTTCTGTCACCTTATTGATACATTTTAGGATAGTACCTAAAGTTTAAAGCTGAAATTGGGGCACTTTTGAAATTTTCATTTTTGACCAAAATCGACAGGTCCGGGGCTTAGGGAATTTCTCATATGCCACAAAACGGTTGAAGCTCCTGTTCAAAAATGATGCTCCGAAATCAACTTCTGTCACCTTAATTATACATTCTGGGATAGTACCTAAAGTTTAAAGCAGAAATTGGGGCACTTTTTAAATTTTCATTTTTGACCAAAATCGACAGGTCCGGGGCTTAGGGAATTTCTCATATGCCACAAAACGGTTGAAGCTCCTGTTCAAAAATGATGCTCCAAAATCAACTTCTGTCACCTTAGTGATACATTTTGGGATAGTACCTAAAGTTTAAAGCAGAAATTGGGGCACTTTTGATATTTTCATTTTTGACCAAAATCGACAGGTCCGGGGCTTAGGGAATTTCTCATATGCCACAAAACGTTTGAAGCTCCTGTTCAAAAATGATGCTCCGAAATCAACTTCTGTCACCTTAGTGATTCATTATGGGATAGTACCTAAAGTTTAAAGCAGAAATTGGGGCACTTTTGAAGTTTTCATTTTTGACCAAAATCGACAGGTCCGGGGCTTAGGGAATTTCTCATATGCCACAAAACGGTTGAAGCTCCTGTTCAAAAATGATGCTCCGAAATCAACTTCTGTCACCTTAGTGATACATTTTGGGATAGTACCTAAAGTTTAAAGCAGAAATTGAGGCACTTTTGAAATTTTCATTTTTGACCAAAATCGACAGGTCCGGGGCTTAGGGAATTTCTCATATGCCACAAAACGGTTGAAGCTCCTGTTCAAAAATGATGCTCCGAAATCAACTTCTGTCACCTTAGTGATACATTTTGGGATAGTACCTAAAGTTTAAAGCTGAAATTGGGACACTTTTGAAGTTTTCATTTTGGACCAAAATCGACAGGTCTGGGGCTTAGGGAATTTCTCATATGCCACAAAACGGTTGAAGCTCCTGTTCAAAAATGATGCTCCGAAATCAACTTCTGTCACCTTAGTGATACATTTTGGGATAGTACCTAAAGTTTAAAGCAGAAATTGGGGCTGTTTTGAAGTTTTCATTTTTGACCAAAATCGACAGGTCCGGGGCTTAGGGAATTTCTCATATGCCACAAAACGGTTGAAGCTCCTGTTCAAAAATGATGCTCCGAAATCAACTTCTGTCACCTTAGTGATACATTTTGGGATAGTACCTAAAGTTTAAAGCAGAAATTGGGGCACATTTGAAATTTTCATTTTTGACCAGAATCGACAGGTCCGGGCTTAGGGAATTTCTCATATGCCACAAAACGGTTGAAGCTCCTGTTCAAAAATGATGCTCCGAAATCAACTTCTGTCACCTTAGTGATACATTTTGTGATAGCACCTAAAGTTTAAAGCAGAAATTGGGGCACTTTTAAAATTTTCATTTTTGACCAAAATCGAAAGGTCCGGGGCTTAGGGAATTTCTCATATTCCACAAAACGGTTGAAGCTCCTGTTCAAAAATAATGCTCCGAAATCAACTTCTGTCACCTTAGTGATACATTCTGGGATAGTACCTAAAGTTTAAAGCAGAAATTGGGGCACTTTTGAAATTTTCATTTTTGACCAAAATCGACAGGTCCGGGGCTTAGGGAATTTCTCATATGCCACAAAACGGTTGAAGCTCCTGTTCAAAAATGATGCTCCGAAATCAACTTCTGTCACCTTAATGATACATTCTGGGATAGTACCTAAAGTTTAAAGCAGAAATTGGGGCACTTTTTAAATTTTCATTTTTGACCAAAATCGACAGGTCCGGGGCTTAGGGAATTTCTCATATGCCACAAAACGGTTGAAGCTCCTGTTCAAAAATGATGCTCCAAAATCAACTTCTGTCACCTTAGTGATACATTTTGGGATAGTACCTAAAGTTTAAAGCAGAAATTGGGGCACTTTTGATATTTTCATTTTTGACCAAAATCGACAGGTCCGGGGCTTAGGGAATTTCTCATATGCCACAAAACGTTTGAAGCTCCTGTTCAAAAATGATGCTCCGAAATCAACTTCTGTCACCTTAGTGATTCATTATGGGATAGTACCTAAAGTTTAAAGCAGAAATTGGGGCACTTTTGAAGTTTTCATTTTTGACCAAAATCGACAGGTCCGGGGCTTAGGGAATTTCTCATTTGCCACAAAACGGTTGAAGCTCCTGTTCAAAAATGATGCTCCGAAATCAACTTCTGTCACCTTAGTGATACATTTTGGGATAGTACCTAAAGTTTAAAGCAGAAATTGAGGCACTTTTGAAATTTTCATTTTTGACCAAAATCGACAGGTCCGGGGCTTAGGGAATTTCTCATATGCCACAAAACGGTTGAAGCTCCTGTTCAAAAATGATGCTCCGAAATCAACTTCTGTCACCTTAGTGATACATTTTGGGATAGTACCTAAAGTTTAAAGCTGAAATTGGGACACTTTTGAAGTTTTCATTTTGGACCAAAATCGACAGGTCTGGGGCTTAGGGAATTTCTCATATGCCACAAAACGGTTGAAGCTCCTGTTCAAAATTGATGCTCCGAAATCAACTTCTGTCACCTTAGTGATACATTTTGGGATAGTACCTAAAGTTTAAAGCAGAAATTGGGGCTGTTTTGAAGTTTTCATTTTTGACCAAAATCGACAGGTCCGGGGCTTAGGGAATTTCTCATATGCCACAAAACGGTTGAAGCTCCTGTTCAAAAATGATGCTCCGAAATCAACTTCTGTCACCTTAGTGATACATTTTGTGATAGCACCTAAAGTTTAAAGCAGAAATTGGGGCACTTTTAAAATTTTCATTTTTGACCAAAATCGAAAGGTCCGGGGCTTAGGGAATTTCTCATATTCCACAAAACGGTTGAAGCTCCTGTTCAAAAATAATGCTCCGAAATCAACTTCTGTCACCTTAGTGATACATTCTGGGATAGTACCTAAAGTTTAAAGCAGAAATTGGGGCACTTTTGAAATTTTCATTTTTGACCAAAATCGACAGGTCCGGGGCTTAGGGAATTTCTCATATGCCACAAAACGGTTGAAGCTCCTGTTCAAAAATAATGCTCTGAAATCAACTTCTGTCACCTTATTGATACATTTTAGGATAGTACCTAAAGTTTAAAGCTGAAATTGGGGCACTTTTGAAATTTTCATTTTTGACCAAAATCGACAGGTCCGGGGCTTAGGGAATTTCTCATATGCCACAAAACGGTTGAAGCTCCTGTTCAAAAATGATGCTCCGAAATTAACTTCTGTCACCTTAATGATACATTCTGGGATAGTACCTAAAGTTTAAAGCAGAAATTGGGGCACTTTTTAAATTTTCATTTTTGACCAAAATCGACAGGTCCGGGGCTTAGGGAATTTCTCATATGCCACAAAACGGTTGAAGCTCCTGTTCAAAAATGATGCTCCAAAATCAACTTCTGTCACCTTAGTGATACATTTTGGGATAGTACCTAAAGTTTAAAGCAGAAATTGGGGCACTTTTGATATTTTCATTTTTGACCAAAATCGACAGGTCCGGGGCTTAGGGAATTTCTCATATGCCACAAAACGTTTGAAGCTCCTGTTCAAAAATGATGCTCCGAAATCAACTTCTGTCACCTTAGTGATTCATTATGGGATAGTACCTAAAGTTTAAAGCAGAAATTGGGGCACTTTTGAAGTTTTCATTTTTGACCAAAATCGACAGGTCCGGGGCTTAGGGAATTTCTCATATGCCACAAAACGGTTGAAGCTCCTGTTCAAAAATGATGCTCCGAAATCAACTTCTGTCACCTTAGTGATACATTTTGGGATAGTACCTAAAGTTTAAAGCAGAAATTGAGGCACTTTTGAAATTTTCATTTTTGACCAAAATCGACAGGTCCGGGGCTTAGGGAATTTCTCATATGCCACAAAACGGTTGAAGCTCCTGTTCAAAAATGATGCTCCGAAATCAACTTCTGTCACCTTAGTGATACATTTTGGGATAGTACCTAAAGTTTAAAGCAGAAATTGGGGCACTTTTGAAGTTTTCATTTTTGACCAAAATCGACAGGTACCGGGCTTAGGGAATTTCTCATATGCCACAAAACGGTTGAAGCTCCTGTTCAAAAATAATGCTCCGAAATCAACTTCTGTCACCTTAGTGATACATTCTGGGATAGTACCTAAAGTTTAAAGCAGAAATTGGGGCACTTTTGAAATTTTCATTTTTGACCAAAATCGACAGGTCCGGGGCTTAGGGAATTTCTCATATGCCACAAAACAGTTGAAGCTCCTGTTCAAAAATGATGCTCCGAAATCAACTTCTGTCACCTTAGTGATACATTTTGGGATAGTACCTAAAGTTTAAAGCAGAAATTGGGGCACTTTTGAAATTTTCATTTTTGACCAAAATCGACAGGTCCGGGGCTTAGGGAATTTCTCATATGCCACAAAACGTTTGTAGCTCCTGTTCAAAAATGATGCTCCGAAATCAACTTCTGTCACCTTAGTGATACATTTTGGGATAGTACCTAAAGTTTAAAGCAGAAATTGGGGCACTTTTGACATTTTCATTTTTGACCAAAATCGACAGGTCCGGGGCTTAGGGAATTTCTCATATGCCACAAAACAGTTGAAGCTCCTGTTCAAAAATAATGCTCCAAAATCAACTTCTGTCACCTTAGTGATACATTTTGGGATAGTACCTAAAGTTTAAAGCAGAAATTGGGGCACTTTTGATATTTTCATTTTTGACCAAAATCGACAGGTCCGGGGCTTAGGGAATTTCTCATATGCCACAAAACAGTTGAAGCTCCTGTTCAAAAATGATGCTCCGAAATCAACTTCTGTCACCTTAGTGATACATTTTGGGATAGTACCTAAAGTTTAAAGCAGAAATTGGGGCACTTTTGATATTTTCATTTTTGACCAAAATCGACAGGTCCGGGGCTTAGGGAATTTCTCATATGCCACAAAACGGTTGAAGCTCCTGTTCAAAAATAATGCTCCGAAATCAACTTCTGTCACCTTAGTGATACATTTTGGGATAGTACCTAAAGTTTAAAGCAGAAATTGGGGTACTTTTGAAATTTTCATTTTTGACCAAAATCGACAGGTCCGGGGCTTAGGGAATTTCTCATATGCCACATAACGGTTGAAGCTCCTGTTCAAAAATGATGCTCCGAAATCAACTTCTGTCACCTTAGTGACACATTTTGGGATAGTACCTAAAGTTTAAAGCAGAAATTGGGGCACTTTTGAAGTTTACATTTTTGACCAAAATCGACAGGTCCGGGGCTTAGGGAATTTCTCATATGCCACAAAACGGTTGAAGCTCCTGTTCAAAAATGATGCTCCGAAATCAACTTCTGTCACCTTAGTGATACATTCTGGGATAGTACCTAAAGTTTAAAGCAGAAATTGGGGCACTTTTGAAATTTTCATTTTTGACCAAAATCGACAGGTCCGGGGCTTAGGGAATTTCTCATATGCCACAAAACAGTTGAAGCTCCTGTTCAAAAATGATGCTCCGAAATCAACTTCTGTCACCTTAGTGATACATTTTGGGATAGTACCTAAAGTTTAAAGCAGAAATTGGGGCACTTTTGATATTTTCATTTTTGACCAAAATCGACAGGTCCGGGGCTTAGGGAATTTCTCATATGCCACAAAACGTTTGTAGCTCCTGTTCAAAAATGATGCTCCGAAATCAACTTCTGTCACCTTAGTGATACATTTTGGGATAGTACCTAAAGTTTAAAGCAGAAATTGGGGCACTTTTGAAATTTTCATTTTTGACCAAAATCGACAGGTCCGGGGCTTAGGGAATTTCTCATATGCCACAAAACAGTTGAAGCTCCTGTTCAAAAATGATGCTCCGAAATCAACTTCTGTCACCTTAGTGATACATTTTGGGATAGTACCTAAAGTTTAAAGCAGAAATTGGGGCACTTTTGAAATTTTCATTTTTGACCAAAATCGACAGGTCCGGGGCTTAGGGAATTTCTCATATGCCACAAAACAGTTGAAGCTCCTGTTCAAAAATGATGCTCCGAAATCAACTTCTGTCACCTTAGTGATACATTTTGGGATAGTACCTAAAGTTTAAAGCAGAAATTGGGGCACTTTTGATATTTTCATTTTTGACCAAAATCGACAGGTCCGGGGCTTAGGGAATTTCTCATATGCCACAAAACGGTTGAAGCTCCTGTTCAAAAATAATGCTCCGAAATCAACTTCTGTCACCTTAGTGATACATTTTGGGATAGTACCTAAAGTTTAAAGCAGAAATTGGGGTACTTTTGAAATTTTCATTTTTGACCAAAATCGACAGGTCCGGGGCTTAGGGAATTTCTCATATGCCACATAACGGTTGAAGCTCCTGTTCAAAAATGATGCTCCGAAATCAACTTCTGTCACCTTAGTGATACATTTTGGGATAGTACCTAAAGTTTAAAGCAGAAATTGGGGCACTTTTGAAGTTTACATTTTTGACCAAAATCGACAGGTCCGGGGCTTAGGGAATTTCTCATATGCCACAAAACGGTTTAAGCTCCTGTTCAAAAATGATGCTCCGAAATCAACTTCTGTCACCTTAGTGATACATTTTGGGATAGTACCTAAAGTTTAAAGAAGAAATTGGGGCACATTTGAAATTTTCATTTTTGACCAAAATCGACAGGTCCGGGCTTAGGGAATTTCTCATATGCCACAAAACGGTTGAAGCTCCTGTTCAAAAATAATGCTCCGAAATCAACTTCTGTCACCTTAGTGATACATTTTGGGATAGTACATAAAGTTTAAAGCTGAAATTGGGGCACTTTTGACATTTTCATTTTTGACCAAAATCGACAGGTCCGGGGCTTAGGGAATTTCTCATATGCCACAAAACGGTTTAAGCTCCTGTTCAAAAATGATGCTCCGAAATCAACTTCTGTCACCTTAGTGATACATTTTGGGATAGTACCTAAAGTTTAAAGCAGAAATTGGGGCACTTTTGATATTTTCATTTTTGACCAAAATCGACAGGTCCGGGGCTTAGGGAATTTCTCATATGCCACAAAATGTTTGAAGCTCCTGTTCAAAAATGATGCTCCGAAATCAACTTCTGTCACCTTAGTGATACATTTTGGGATAGTACCTAAAGTTTAAAGCAGAAATTGGGGCACTTTTGAAGTTTTCATTTTTGACCAAAATCGACAGGTACGGGGCTTAGGGAATTTCTCATATGCCACAAAACGGTTGAAGCTCCTGTTCAAAAATGATGCTCCGAAATCAACTTCTGTCACCTTAGTGATACATTTTGGGATAGTACCTAAAGTTTAAAGCAGAAATTGGGGCACTTTTGATATTTTCATTTTTGACCAAAATCGACAGGTCCGGGGCTTAGGGAATTTCTCATATGCCACAAAACGTTTGTAGCTCCTGTTCAAAAATGATGCTCCGAAATCAACTTCTGTCACCTTAGTGATACATTTTGGGATAGTACCTAAAGTTTAAAGCAGAAATTGGGGCACTTTTGAAATTTTCATTTTTGACCAAAATCGACAGGTCCGGGGCTTAGGGAATTTCTCATATGCCACAAAACAGTTGAAGCTCCTGTTCAAAAATGATGCTCCGAAATCAACTTCTGTCACCTTAGTGATACATTTTGGGATAGTACCTAAAGTTTAAAGCAGAAATTGGGGCACTTTTGAAATTTTCATTTTTGACCAAAATCGACAGGTCCGGGGCTTAGGGAATTTCTCATATGCCACAAAACAGTTGAAGCTCCTGTTCAAAAATGATGCTCCGAAATCAACTTCTGTCACCTTAGTGATACATTTTGGGATAGTACCTAAAGTTTAAAGCAGAAATTGGGGCACTTTTGATATTTTCATTTTTGACCAAAATCGACAGGTCCGGGGCTTAGGGAATTTCTCATATGCCACAAAACGGTTGAAGCTCCTGTTCAAAAATAATGCTCCGAAATCAACTTCTGTCACCTTAGTGATACATTTTGGGATAGTACCTAAAGTTTAAAGCAGAAATTGGGGCACTTTTGAAATTTTCATTTTTGACCAAAATCGACAGGTCCGGGGCTTAGGGAATTTCTCATATGCCACATAACGGTTGAAGCTCCTGTTCAAAAATGATGCTCCGAAATCAACTTCTGTCACCTGAGTGATACATTTTGGGATAGTACCTAAAGTTTAAAGCAGAAATTGGGGCACTTTTGAAGTTTACATTTTTGACCAAAATCGACAGGTCCGGGGCTTAGGGAATTTCTCATATGCCACAAAACGGTTTAAGCTCCTGTTCAAAAATGATGCTCCGAAATCAACTTCTGTCACCTTAGTGATACATTTTGGGATAGTACCTAAAGTTTAAATAAGAAATTGGGGCACATTTGAAATTTTCATTTTTGACCAAAATCGACAGGTCCGGGCTTAGGGAATTTCTCATATGCCACAAAACGGTTGAAGCTCCTGTTCAAAAATAATGCTCCGAAATCAACTTCTGTCACCTTAGTGATACATTTTGGGATAGTACATAAAGTTTAAAGCTGAAATTGGGGCACTTTTGACATTTTCATTTTTGACCAAAATCGACAGGTCCGGGGCTTAGGGAATTTCTCATATGCCACAAAACGGTTGAAGCTCCTGTTCAAAAATGATGCTCCGAAATCAACTTCTGTCACCTTAGTGATACATTTTGGGATAGTACCTAAAGTTTAAAGCAGAAATTGGGGCACTTTTGAAATTTTCATTTTTGACCAAAATCGACAGGTCCGGGGCTTAGGGAATTTCTCATATGCCACATAACGGTTGAAGCTCCTGTTCAAAAATGATGCTCCGAAATCAACTTCTGTCACCTTAGTGATACATTTTGTGATAGCACCTAAAGTTTAAAGCAGAAATTGGGGCACTTTTGAAATTTTCATTTTTGACCAAAATCGAAAGGTCCGGGGCTTAGGGAATTTCTCATATTCCACAAAACGGTTGAAGCTCCTGTTCAAAAATAATGCTCCGAAATCAACTTCTGTCACCTTAGTGATACATTTTGGGATAGTACCTAAAGTTTAAAGCAGAAATTGGGGCACTTTTGATATTTTCATTTTTGACCAAAATCGACAGGTCCGGGGCTTAGGGAATTTCTCATATGCCACAAAATGTTTGAAGCTCCTGTTCAAAAATGATGCTCCGAAATCAACTTCTGTCACCTTAGTGATACATTTTGGGATAGTACCTAAAGTTTAAAGCAGAAATTGGGGCACTTTTGAAGTTTTCATTTTTGACCAAAATCGACAGGTACGGGGCTTAGGGAATTTCTCATATGCCACAAAACGGTTGAAGCTCCTGTTCAAAAATAATGCTCCGAAATCAACTTCTGTCACCTTAGTGATACATTTTAGGATAGTACCTAAAGTTTAAAGCTGAAATTGGGGCACTTTTGAAATTTTCATTTTTGACCAAAATCGACAGGTCCGGGGCTTAGGGAATTTCTCATATGCCACAAAACGGTTGAAGCTCCTGTTCAAAAATGATGCTCCGAAATCAACTTCTGTCACCTTAGTGATACATTCTGGGATAGTACCTAAAGTTTAAAGCAGAAATTGGGGAACTTTTGAAATTTTCATTTTTGACCAAAATCGACATGTCCGGGGCTTAGGGAATTTCTCATATGCCACAAAACAGTTGAAGCTCCTGTTCAAAAATGATGCTCCGAAATCAACTTCTGTCACCTTAGTGATACATTTTGGGATAGTACCTAAAGTTTAAAGCAGAAATTGGGGCACTTTTGATATTTTCATTTTTGACCAAAATCGACAGGTCCGGGGCTTAGGGAATTTCTCATATGCCACAAAACGTTTGTAGCTCCTGTTCAAAAATGATGCTCCGAAATCAACTTCTGTCACCTTAGTGATACATTTTGGGATAGTACCTAAAGTTTAAAGCAGAAATTGGGGCACTTTTGAAATTTTCATTTTTGACCAAAATCGACAGGTCCGGGGCTTAGGGAATTTCTCATATGCCACAAAACAGTTGAAGCTCCTGTTCAAAAATGATGCTCCGAAATCAACTTCTGTCACCTTAGTGATACATTTTGGGATAGTACCTAAAGTTTAAAGCAGAAATTGGGGCACTTTTGAAATTTTCATTTTTGACCAAAATCGACAGGTCCGGGGCTTAGGGAATTTCTCATATGCCACAAAACAGTTGAAGCTCCTGTTCAAAAATGATGCTCCGAAATCAACTTCTGTCACCTTAGTGATACATTTTGGGATAGTACCTAAAGTTTAAAGCAGAAATTGGGGCACTTTTGATATTTTCATTTTTGACCAAAATCGACAGGTCCGGGGCTTAGGGAATTTCTCATATGCCACAAAACGGTTGAAGCTCCTGTTCAAAAATGATGCTCCGAAATCAACTTCTGTCACCTTAGTGATACATTTTGGGATAGTACCTAAAGTTTAAAGCAGAAATTGGGGCACTTTTGAAATTTTCATTTTTGACCAAAATCGACAGGTCCGGGGCTTAGGGAATTTCTCATATTCCACAAAACGGTTGAAGCTCCTGTTCAAAAATAATGCTCCGAAATCAACTTCTGTCACCTTAGTGATACATTTTGGGATAGTACCTAAAGTTTAAAGCAGAAATTGGGGCACTTTTGATATTTTCATTTTTGACCAAAATCGACAGGTCCGGGGCTTAGGGAATTTCTCATATGCCACAAAATGTTTGAATCTCCTGTTCAAAAATGATGCTCCGAAATCAACTTCTGTCACCTTAGTGATACATTTTGGGATAGTACCTAAAGTTTAAAGCAGAAATTGGGGCACTTTTGAAGTTTTCATTTTTGACCAAAATCGACAGGTACGGGGCTTAGGGAATTTCTCATATGCCACAAAACGGTTGAAGCTCCTGTTCAAAAATGATGCTCCGAAATCAACTTCTGTCACCTTAGTGATACATTTTGGGATAGTACCTAAAGTTTAAAGCAGAAATTGGGGCACTTTTGATATTTTCATTTTTGACCAAAATCGACAGGTCCGGGGCTTAGGGAATTTCTCATATGCCACAAAACGTTTGTAGCTCCTGTTCAAAAATGATGCTCCGAAATCAACTTCTGTCACCTTAGTGATACATTTTGGGATAGTACCTAAAGTTTAAAGCAGAAATTGGGGCACTTTTGATATTTTCATTTTTGACCAAAATCGACAGGTCCGGGGCTTAGGGAATTTCTCATATGCCACAAAACAGTTGAAGCTCCTGTTCAAAAATGATGCTCCGAAATCAACTTCTGTCACCTTAGTGATACATTTTGGGATAGTACCTAAAGTTTAAAGCAGAAATTGGGGCACTTTTGAAATTTTCATTTTTGACCAAAATCGACAGGTCCGGGGCTTAGGGAATTTCTCATATGCCACAAAACAGTTGAAGCTCCTGTTCAAAAATGATGCTCCGAAATCAACTTCTGTCACCTTAGTGATACATTTTGGGATAGTACCTAAAGTTTAAAGCAGAAATTGGGGCACTTTTGATATTTTCATTTTTGACCAAAATCGACAGGTCCGGGGCTTAGGGAATTTCTCATATGCCACATAACGGTTGAAGCTCCTGTTCAAAAATGATGCTCCGAAATCAACTTCTGTCACCTTAGTGATACATTTTGGGATAGTACCTAAAGTTTAAAGCAGAAATTGGGGCACTTTTGAAGTTTACATTTTTGACCAAAATCGACAGGTCCGGGACTTAGGGAATTTCTCATATGCCACATAACGGTTGAAGCTCCTGTTCAAAAATGATGCTCCGAAATCAACTTCTGTCACCTTAGTGATACATTTTGGGATAGTACCTAAAGTTTAAAGCAGAAATTGGGGCACTTTTGAAGTTTACATTTTTGACCAAAATCGACAGGTCCGGGGCTTAGGGAATTTCTCATATGCCACAAAACGGTTTAAGCTCCTGTTCAAAAATGATGCTCCGAAATCAACTTCTGTCACCTTAGTGATACATTTTGGGATAGTACCTAAAGTTTAAAGAAGAAATTGGGGCACATTTGAAATTTTCATTTTTGACCAAAATCGACAGGTCCGGGCTTAGGGAATTTCTCATATGCCACAAAACGGTTGAAGCTCCTGTTCAAAAATAATGCTCCGAAATCAACTTCTGTCACCTTAGTGATACATTTTGGGATAGTACATAAAGTTTAAAGCTGAAATTGGGGCACTTTTGACATTTTCATTTTTGACCAAAATCGACAGGTCCGGGGCTTAGGGAATTTCTCATATGCCACAAAACGGTTGAAGCTCCTGTTCAAAAATGATGCTCCGAAATCAACTTCTGTCACCTTAGTGATACATTTTGGGATAGTACCTAAAGTTTAAAGCAGAAATTGGGGCACTTTTGACATTTTCATTTTTGACCAAAATCGACAGGTCCGGGGCTTAGGGAATTTCTCATATGCCACATAACGGTTGAAGCTCCTGTTCAAAAATGATGCTCCGAAATCAACTTCTGTCACCTTAGTGATACATTTTGTGATAGCACCTAAAGTTTAAAGCAGAAATTGGGGCACTTTTGAAATTTTCATTTTTGACCAAAATCGAAAGGTCCGGGGCTTAGGGAATTTCTCATATTCCACAAAACGGATGAAGCTCCTGTTCAAAAATAATGCTCCGAAATCAACTTCTGTCACCTTAGTGATACATTTTGGGATAGTACCTAAAGTTTAAAGCAGAAATTGGGGCACTTTTGATATTTTCATTTTTGACCAAAATCGACAGGTCCGGGGCTTAGGGAATTTCTCATATGCCACAAAATGTTTGAAGCTCCTGTTCAAAAATGATGCTCCGAAATCAACTTCTGTCACCTTAGTGATACATTTTGGGATAGTACCTAAAGTTTAAAGCAGAAATTGGGGCACTTTTGAAGTTTTCATTTTTGACCAAAATCGACAGGTACGGGGCTTAGGGAATTTCTCATATGCCACAAAACGGTTGAAGCTCCTGTTCAAAAATAATGCTCCGAAATCAACTTCTGTCACCTTAGTGATACATTTTAGGATAGTACCTAAAGTTTAAAGCTGAAATTGGGGCACTTTTGAAATTTTCATTTTTGACCAAAATCGACAGGTCCGGGGCTTAGGGAATTTCTCATATGCCACAAAACGGTTGAAGCTCCTGTTCAAAAATGATGCTCCGAAATCAACTTCTGTCACCTTAGTGATACATTCTGGGATAGTACCTAAAGTTTAAAGCAGAAATTGGGGAACTTTTGAAATTTTCATTTTTGACCAAAATCGACATGTCCGGGGCTTAGGGAATTTCTCATATGCCACAAAACAGTTGAAGCTCCTGTTCAAAAATGATGCTCCGAAATCAACTTCTGTCACCTTAGTGATACATTTTGGGATAGTACCTAAAGTTTAAAGCAGAAATTGGGGCACTTTTGATATTTTCATTTTTGACCAAAATCGACAGGTCCGGGGCTTAGGGAATTTCTCATATGCCACAAAACGTTTGTAGCTCCTGTTCAAAAATGATGCTCCGAAATCAACTTCTGTCACCTTAGTGATACATTTTGGGATAGTACCTAAAGTTTAAAGCAGAAATTTGGGCACTTTTGAAATTTTCATTTTTGACCAAAATCGACAGGTCCGGGGCTTAGGGAATTTCTCATATGCCACAAAACAGTTGAAGCTCCTGTTCAAAAATGATGCTCCGAAATCAACTTCTGTCACCTTAGTGATACATTTTGGGATAGTACCTAAAGTTTAAAGCAGAAATTGGGGCACTTTTGAAATTTTCATTTTTGACCAAAATCGACAGGTCCGGGGCTTAGGGAATTTCTCATATGCCACAAAACAGTTGAAGCTCCTGTTCAAAAATGATGCTCCGAAATCAACTTCTGTCACCTTAGTGATACATTTTGGGATAGTACCTAAAGTTTAAAGCAGAAATTGGGGCACTTTTGATATTTTCATTTTTGACCAAAATCGACAGGTCCGGGGCTTAGGGAATTTCTCATATGCCACAAAACGGTTGAAGCTCCTGTTCAAAAATAATGCTCCGAAATCAACTTCTGTCACCTTAGTGATACATTTTGGGATAGTACCTAAAGTTTAAAGCAGAAATTGGGGTACTTTTGAAATTTTCATTTTTGACCAAAATCGACAGGTCCGGGGCTTAGGGAATTTCTCATATGCCACATAACGGTTGAAGCTCCTGTTCAAAAATGATGCTCCGAAATCAACTTCTGTCACCTTAGTGATACATTTTGGGATAGTACCTAAAGTTTAAAGCAGAAATTGGGGCACTTTTGAAGTTTACATTTTTGACCAAAATCGACAGGTCCGGGGCTTAGGGAATTTCTCATATGCCACAAAACGGTTTAAGCTCCTGTTCAAAAATGATGCTCCGAAATCAACTTCTGTCACCTTAGTGATACATTTTGGGATAGTACCTAAAGTTTAAAGAAGAAATTGGGGCACATTTGAAATTTTCATTTTTGACCAAAATCGACAGGTCCGGGCTTAGGGAATTTCTCATATGCCACAAAACGGTTGAAGCTCCTGTTCAAAAATAATGCTCCGAAATCAACTTCTGTCACCTTAGTGATACATTTTGGGATAGTACATAAAGTTTAAAGCTGAAATTGGGGCACTTTTGACATTTTCATTTTTGACCAAAATCGACAGGTCCGGGGCTTAGAGAATTTCTCATATGCCACATAACGGTTGAAGCTCCTGTTCAAAAATGATGCTCCGAAATCAACTTCTGTCACCTTAGTGATACATTTTGGGATAGTACCTAAAGTTTAAAGCAGAAATTGGGGCACTTTTGAAATTTTCATTTTTGACCAAAATCGACAGGTCCGGGGCTTAGGGAATTTCTCATATGCCACATAACGGTTGAAGCTCCTGTTCAAAAATGATGCTCCGAAATCAACTTCTGTCACCTTAGTGATACATTTTGTGATAGCACCTAAAGTTTAAAGCAGAAATTGGGGCACTTTTGAAATTTTCATTTTTGACCAAAATCGAAAGGTCCGGGGCTTAGGGAATTTCTCATATTCCACAAAACGGTTGAAGCTCCTGTTCAAAAATAATGCTCCGAAATCAACTTCTGTCACCTTAGTGATACATTTTGGGATAGTACCTAAAGTTTAAAGCAGAAACTGGGGCACTTTTGATATTTTCATTTTTGACCAAAATCGACAGGTCCGGGGCTTAGGGAATTTCTCATATGCCACAAAATGTTTGAAGCTCCTGTTCAAAAATGATGCTCCGAAATCAACTTCTGTCACCTTAGTGATACATTTTGGGATAGTACCTAAAGTTTAAAGCAGAAATTGGGGCACTTTTGAAATTTTCATTTTTGACCAAAATCGACAGGTCCGGGGCTTAGGGAATTTCTCATATGCCACAAAACAGTTGAAGCTCCTGTTCAAAAATGATGCTCCGAAATCAACTTCTGTCACCTTAGTGATACATTTTGGGATAGTACCTAAAGTTTAAAGCAGAAATTGGGGCACTTTTGATATTTTCATTTTTGACCAAAATCGACAGGTCCGGGGCTTAGGGAATTTCTCATATGCCACAAAACGGTTGAAGCTCCTGTTCAAAAACAATGCTCCGAAATCAACTTCTGTCACCTTAGTGATACATTTTGGGATAGTACCTAAAGTTTAAAGAAGAAATTGGGGCACATTTGAAATTTTCATTTTTGACCAAAATCGACAGGTCCGGGCTTAGGGAATTTCTCATATGCCACAAAACGGTTGAAGCTCCTGTTCAAAAATAATGCTCCGAAATCAACTTCTGTCACCTTAGTGATACATTTTGGGATAGTACATAAAGTTTAAAGCTGAAATTGGGGCACTTTTGACATTTTCATTTTTGACCAAAATCGACAGGTCCGGGGCTTAGGGAATTTCTCATATGCCACAAAACAGTTGAAGCTCCTGTTCAAAAATGATGCTCCGAAATCAACTTCTGTCACCTTAGTGATACATTTTGGGATAGTACCTAAAGTTTAAAGCAGAAATTGGGGCACTTTTGATATTTTCATTTTTGACCAAAATCGACAGGTCCGGGGCTTAGGGAATTTCTCATATGCCACAAAACGGTTGAAGCTCCTGTTCAAAAATAATGCTCCGAAATCAACTTCTGTCACCTTAGTGATACATTTTGGGATAGTACCTAAAGTTTAAAGCAGAAATTGGGGTACTTTTGAAATTTTCATTTTTGACCAAAATCGACAGGTCCGGGGCTTAGGGAATTTCTCATATGCCACAAAACGGTTGAAGCTCCTGTTCAAAAATAATGCTCCGAAATCAACTTCTGTCACCTTAGTGATACATTTTGGGATAGTACATAAAGTTTAAAGCTGAAATTGGGGCACTTTTGACATTTTCATTTTTGACCAAAATCGACAGGTCCGGGGCTTAGGGAATTTCTCATATGCCACAAAACGGTTGAAGCTCCTGTTCAAAAATGATGCTCCGAAATCAACTTCTGTCACCTTAGTGATACATTTTGGGATAGTACCTAAAGTTTAAAGCAGAAATTGGGGCACTTTTGAAATTTTCATTTTTGACCAAAATCGACAGGTCCGGGGCTTAGGGAATTTCTCATATGCCACATAACGGTTGAAGCTCCTGTTCAAAAATGATGCTCCGAAATCAACTTCTGTCACCTTAGTGATACATTTTGTGATAGCACCTAAAGTTTAAAGCAGAAATTGGGGCACTTTTGAAATTTTCATTTTTGACCAAAATCGAAAGGTCCGGGGCTTAGGGAATTTCTCAAATTCCACAAAACGGTTGAAGCTCCTGTTCAAAAATAATGCTCCGAAATCAACTTCTGTCACCTTAGTGATACATTTTGGGATAGTACCTAAAGTTTAAAGCAGAAATTGGGGCACTTTTGATATTTTCATTTTTGACCAAAATCGACAGGTCCGGGGCTTAGGGAATTTCTCATATGCCACAAAATGTTTGAAGCTCCTGTTCAAAAATGATGCTCCGAAATCAACTTCTGTCACCTTAGTGATACATTTTGGGATAGTACCTAAAGTTTAAAGCAGAAATTGGGGCACTTTTGAAGTTTTCATTTTTGACCAAAATCGACAGGTACGGGGCTTAGGGAATTTCTCATATGCCACAAAACGGTTGAAGCTCCTGTTCAAAAATAATGCTCCGAAATCAACTTCTGTCACCTTAGTGATACATTTTAGGATAGTACCTAAAGTTTAAAGCTGAAATTGGGGCACTTTTGAAATTTTCATTTTTGACCAAAATCGACAGGTCCGGGGCTTAGGGAATTTCTCATATGCCACAAAACGGTTGAAGCTCCTGTTCAAAAATGATGCTCCGAAATCAACTTCTGTCACCTTAGTGATACATTCTGGGATAGTACCTAAAGTTTAAAGCAGAAATTGGGGAACTTTTGAAATTTTCATTTTTGACCAAAATCGACATGTCCGGGGCTTAGGGAATTTCTCATATGCCACAAAACAGTTGAAGCTCCTGTTCAAAAATGATGCTCCGAAATCAACTTCTGTCACCTTAGTGATACATTTTGGGATAGTACCTAAAGTTTAAAGCAGAAATTGGGGCACTTTTGATATTTTCATTTTTGACCAAAATCGACAGGTCCGGGGCTTAGGGAATTTCTCATATGCCACAAAACGTTTGTAGCTCCTGTTCAAAAATGATGCTCCGAAATCAACTTCTGTCACCTTAGTGATACATTTTGGGATAGTACCTAAAGTTTAAAGCAGAAATTGGGGCACTTTTGAAATTTTCATTTTTGACCAAAATCGACAGGTCCGGGGCTTAGGGAATTTCTCATATGCCACAAAACAGTTGAAGCTCCTGTTCAAAAATGATGCTCCGAAATCAACTTCTGTCACCTTAGTGATACATTTTGGGATAGTACCTAAAGTTTAAAGCAGAAATTGGGGCACTTTTGAAATTTTCATTTTTGACCAAAATCGACAGGTCCGGGGCTTAGGGAATTTCTCATATGCCACAAAACAGTTGAAGCTCCTGTTCAAAAATGATGCTCCGAAATCAACTTCTGTCACCTTAGTGATACATTTTGGGATAGTACCTAAAGTTTAAAGCAGAAATTGGGGCACTTTTGATATTTTCATTTTTGACCAAAATCGACAGGTCCGGAGCTTAGGGAATTTCTCATATGCCACAAAACGGTTGAAGCTCCTGTTCAAAAATAATGCTCCGAAATCAACTTCTGTCACCTTAGTGATACATTTTGGGATAGTACCTAAAGTTTAAAGCAGAAATTGGGGTACTTTTGAAATTTTCATTTTTGACCAAAATCGACAGGTCCGGGGCTTAGGGAATTTCTCATATGCCACAAAACAGTTGAAGCTCCTGTTCAAAAATGATGCTCCGAAATCAACTTCTGTCACCTTAGTGATACATTTTGGGATAGTACCTAAAGTTTAAAGCAGAAATTGGGGCACTTTTGATATTTTCATTTTTGACCAAAATCGACAGGTCCGGGGCTTAGGGAATTTCTCATATGCCACAAAACGTTTGTAGCTCCTGTTCAAAAATGATGCTCCGAAATCAACTTCTGTCACCTTAGTGATACATTTTGGGATAGTACCTAAAGTTTAAAGCAGAAATTGGGGCACTTTTGAAATTTTCATTTTTGACCAAAATCGACAGGTCCGGGGCTTAGGGAATTTCTCATATGCCACAAAACAGTTGAAGCTCCTGTTCAAAAATGATGCTCCGAAATCAACTTCTGTCACCTTAGTGATACATTTTGGGATAGTACCTAAAGTTTAAAGCAGAAATTGGGGCACTTTTGAAATTTTCATTTTTGACCAAAATCGACAGGTCCGGGGCTTAGGGAATTTCTCATATGCCACAAAACAGTTGAAGCTCCTGTTCAAAAATGATGCTCCGAAATCAACTTCTGTCACCTTAGTGATACATTTTGGGATAGTACCTAAAGTTTAAAGCAGAAATTGGGGCACTTTTGATATTTTCATTTTTGACCAAAATCGACAGGTCCGGGGCTTAGGGAATTTCTCATATGCCACAAAACGGTTGAAGCTCCTGTTCAAAAATAATGCTCCGAAATCAACTTCTGTCACCTTAGTGATACATTTTGGGATAGTACCTAAAGTTTAAAGCAGAAATTGGGGTACTTTTGAAATTTTCATTTTTGACCAAAATCGACAGGTCCGGGGCTTAGGGAATTTCTCATATGCCACATAACGGTTGAAGCTCCTGTTCAAAAATGATGCTCCGAAATCAACTTCTGTCACCTTAGTGATACATTTTGGGATAGTACCTAAAGTTTAAAGCAGAAATTGGGGCACTTTTGAAGTTTACATTTTTGACCAAAATCGACAGGTCCGGGGCTTAGGGAATTTCTCATATGCCACAAAACGGTTTAAGCTCCTGTTCAAAAATGATGCTCCGAAATCAACTTCTGTCACCTTAGTGATACATTTTGGGATAGTACCTAAAGTTTAAAGAAGAAATTGGGGCACATTTGAAATTTTCATTTTTGACCAAAATCGACAGGTCCGGGCTTAGGGAATTTCTCATATGCCACAAAACGGTTGAAGCTCCTGTTCAAAAATAATGCTCCGAAATCAACTTCTGTCACCTTAGTGATACATTTTGGGATAGTACATAAAGTTTAAAGCTGAAATTGGGGCACTTTTGACATTTTCATTTTTGACCAAAATCGACAGGTCCGGGGCTTAGGGAATTTCTCATATGCCACATAACGGTTGAAGCTCCTGTTCAAAAATGATGCTCCGAAATCAACTTCTGTCACCTTAGTGATACATTTTGTGATAGCACCTAAAGTTTAAAGCAGAAATTGGGGCACTTTTGAAATTTTCATTTTTGACCAAAATCGAAAGGTCCGGGGCTTAGGGAATTTCTCATATTCCACAAAACGGTTGAAGCTCCTGTTCAAAAATAATGCTCCGAAATCAACTTCTGTCACCTTAGTGATACATTCTGGGATAGTACCTAAAGTTTAAAGCAGAAATTGGGGCACTTTTGAAATTTTCATTTTTGACCAAAATCGACAGGTCCGGGGCTTAGGGAATTTCTCATATGCCACAAAACGGTTGAAGCTCCTGTTCAAAAAGATGCTCCGAAATCAACTTCTGTCACCTTAGTGATACATTTTGGGATAGTACCTAAAGTTTAAAGCTGAAATTGGGACACTTTTGAAGTTTTCATTTTGGACCAAAATCGACAGGTCCGGGGCTTAGGGAATTTCTCATATGCCACAAAACGGTTGAAGCTCCTGTTCAAAAATGATGCTCCGAAATCAACTTCTGTCACCTTAGTGATACATTTTGTGATAGCACCTAAAGTTTAAAGCAGAAATTGGGGCACTTTTGAAATTTTCATTTTTGACCAAAATCGAAAGGTCCGGGGCTTAGGGAATTTCTCATATTCCACAAAACGGTTGAAGCTCCTGTTCAAAAATAATGCTCCGAAATCAACTTCTGTCACCTTAGTGATACATTCTGGGATAGTACCTAAAGTTTAAAGCAGAAATTGGGGCACTTTTGAAATTTTCATTTTTGACCAAAATCGACAGGTCCGGGGCTTAGGGAATTTCTCATATGCCACAAAACGGTTGAAGCTCCTGTTCAAAAATGATGCTCCGAAATCAACTTCTGTCACCTTAGTGATACATTTTGGGATAGTACCTAAAGTTTAAAGCTGAAATTGGGACACTTTTGAAGTTTTCATTTTGGACCAAAATCGACAGGTCCGGGGCTTAGGGAATTTCTCATATGCCACAAAACGGTTGAAGCTCCTGTTCAAAAATGATGCTCCGAAATCAACTTCTGTCACCTTAGTGATACATTTTGTGATAGCACCTAAAGTTTAAAGCAGAAATTGGGGCACTTTTTGAAATTTTCATTTTTGACCAAAATCGAAAGGTCCGGGGCTTAGGGAATTTCTCATATTCCACAAAACGGTTGAAGCTCCTGTTCAAAAATAATGCTCCGAAATCAACTTCTGTCACCTTAGTGATACATTCTGGGATAGTACCTAAAGTTTAAAGCAGAAATTGGGGCACTTTTGAAATATTCATTTTTGACCAAAATCGACAGGTCCGGGGCATAGGGAATTTCTCATATGCCACAAAACGGTTGAAGCTCCTGTTCAAAAATGATGCTCCGAAATCAACTTCTGTCACCTTAGTGATACATTTTGGGATAGTACCTAAAGTTTAAAGCTGAAATTGGGACACTTTTGAAGTTTTCATTTTGGACCAAAATCGACAGGTCTGGGGCTTAGGGAATTTCTCATATGCCACAAAACGGTTGAAGCTCCTGTTCAAAAATGATGCTCCGAAATCAACTTCTGTCACCTTAGTGATACATTTTGGGATAGTACCTAAAGTTTAAAGCAGAAATTGGGGCTGTTTTGAAGTTTTCATTTTTGACCAAAATCGACAGGTCCGGGGCTTAGGGAATTTCTCATATGCCACAAAACGGTTGAAGCTCCTGTTCAAAAATGATGCTCCGAAATCAACTTCTGTCACCTTAGTGATACATTTTGGGATAGTACCTAAAGTTTAAAGCAGAAATTGGGGCACATTTGAAATTTTCATTTTTGACCAGAATCGACAGGTCCGGGCTTAGGGAATTTCTCATATGCCACAAAACGGTTTGAAGCTCCTGTTCAAAAATGATGCTCCGAAATCAACTTCTGTCACCTTAGTGATACATTTTGGGATAGTACCTAAAGTTTAAAGCAGAAATTGGGGCACTTTTGAAATTTTCATTTTTGACCAAAATCGACAGGTCCGGGGCTTAGGGAATTTCTCATATGCCACATAACGGTTGAAGCTCCTGTTCAAAAATGATGCTCCGAAATCAACTTCTGTCACCTTAGTGATACATTTTGTGATAGCACCTAAAGTTTAAAGCAGAAATTGGGGCACTTTTAAAATTTTCATTTTTGACCAAAATCGAAAGGTCCGGGGCTTAGGGAATTTCTCATATTCCACAAAACGGTTGAAGCTCCTGTTCAAAAATAATGCTCCGAAATCAACTTCTGTCACCTTAGTGATACATTCTGGGATAGTACCTAAAGTTTAAAGCAGAAATTGGGGCACTTTTGAAATTTTCATTTTTGACCAAAATCGACAGGTCCGGGGCTTAGGGAATTTCTCATATGCCACAAAACGGTTGAAGCTCCTGTTCAAAAATGATGCTCCAAAATCAACTTCTGTCACCTTAGTGATACATTTTTGGATAGTACCTAAAGTTTAAAGCAGAAATTGGGGCACTTTTGATATTTTCATTTTTGACCAAAATCGACAGTATCGGGGCTTAGGGAATTTCTCATATGCCACAAAACGTTTGAAGCTCCTGTTCAAAAATGATGCTCCGAAATCAACTTCTGTCACCTTAGTGATTCATTATGGGATAGTACCTAAAGTTTAAAGCAGAAATTGGGGCACTTTTGAAGTTTTCATTTTTGACCAAAATCGACAGGTCCGGGGCTTAGGGAATTTCTCATATGCCACAAAACGGTTGAAGCTCCTGTTCAAAAATAATGCTCCGAAATCAACTTCTGTCACCTTAGTGATACATTCTGGGATAGTACCTAAAGTTTAAAGCAGAAATTGGGGCACTTTTGAAATTTTCATTTTTGACCAAAATTGACAGGTCCGGGGCTTAGGGAATTTCTCATATGCCACAAAACGGTTGAAGCTCCTGTAAAAAAATGATGCTCCGAAATCAACTTCTGTCACCTTAGTGATACATTTTGGGATAGTACCTAAAGTTTAAAGCAGAAATTGGGGCACTTTTGAAATTTTCATTTTTGACCAAAATCGACAGGTCCGGGGCTTAGGGAATTTCTCATATGCCACAAAACGGTTGAAGCTCCTGTTAAAAAATGATGCTCCGAAATCAACTTCTGTCACCTTAGTGATACATTTTGGGATAGTACCTAAAGTTTAAAGCAGAAATTGGGGCACTTTTGATATTTTCATTTTTGACCAAAATCGACAGGTCCGGGGCTTAGGGAATTTCTCATATGCCACAAAACGTTTGTAGCTCCTGTTCAAAAATGATGCTCCGAAATCAACTTCTGTCACCTTAGTGATACATTTTGGGATAGTACCTAAAGTTTAAAGCAGAAATTTGGGCACTTTTGAAATTTTCATTTTTGACCAAAATCGACAGGTCCGGGGCTTAGGGAATTTCTCATATGCCACAAAACAGTTGAAGCTCCTGTTCAAAAATGATGCTCCGAAATCAACTTCTGTCACCTTAGTGATACATTTTGGGATAGTACCTAAAGTTTAAAGCAGAAATTGGGGCACTTTTGAAATTTTCATTTTTGACCAAAATCGACAGGTCCGGGGCTTAGGGAATTTCTCATATGCCACAAAACAGTTGAAGCTCCTGTTCAAAAATGATGCTCCGAAATCAACTTCTGTCACCTTAGTGATACATTTTGGGATAGTACCTAAAGTTTAAAGCAGAAATTGGGGCACTTTTGATATTTTCATTTTTGACCAAAATCGACAGGTCCGGGGCTTAGGGAATTTCTCATATGCCACAAAACGGTTGAAGCTCCTGTTCAAAAATAATGCTCCGAAATCAACTTCTGTCACCTTAGTGATACATTTTGGGATAGTACCTAAAGTTTAAAGCAGAAATTGGGGTACTTTTGAAATTTTCATTTTTGACCAAAATCGACAGGTCCGGGGCTTAGGGAATTTCTCATATGCCACATAACGGTTGAAGCTCCTGTTCAAAAATGATGCTCCGAAATCAACTTCTGTCACCTTAGTGATACATTTTGGGATAGTACCTAAAGTTTAAAGCAGAAATTGGGGCACTTTTGAAGTTTACATTTTTGACCAAAATCGACAGGTCCGGGGCTTAGGGAATTTCTCATATGCCACAAAACGGTTTAAGCTCCTGTTCAAAAATGATGCTCCGAAATCAACTTCTGTCACCTTAGTGATACATTTTGGGATAGTACCTAAAGTTTAAAGAAGAAATTGGGGCACATTTGAAATTTTCATTTTTGACCAAAATCGACAGGTCCGGGCTTAGGGAATTTCTCATATGCCACAAAACGGTTGAAGCTCCTGTTCAAAAATAATGCTCCGAAATCAACTTCTGTCACCTTAGTGATACATTTTGGGATAGTACATAAAGTTTAAAGCTGAAATTGGGGCACTTTTGACATTTTCATTTTTGACCAAAATCGACAGGTCCGGGGCTTAGGGAATTTCTCATATGCCACATAACGGTTGAAGCTCCTGTTCAAAAATGATGCTCCGAAATCAACTTCTGTCACCTTAGTGATACATTTTGGGATAGTACCTAAAGTTTAAAGCAGAAATTGGGGCACTTTTGAAATTTTCATTTTTGACCAAAATCGACAGGTCCGGGGCTTAGGGAATTTCTCATATTCCACAAAACGGTTGAAGCTCCTGTTCAAAAATAATGCTCCGAAATCAACTTCTGTCACCTTAGTGATACATTTTGGGATAGTACCTAAAGTTTAAAGCAGAAATTGGGGCACTTTTGATATTTTCATTTTTGACCAAAATCGACAGGTCCGGGGCTTAGGGAATTTCTCATATGCCACAAAACGGTTGAAGCTCCTGTTCAAAAATAATGCTCCGAAATCAACTTCTGTCACCTTAGTGATACATTTTGGGATAGTACCTAAAGTTTAAAGCAGAAATTGGGGCACTTTTGATATTTTCATTTTTGACCAAAATCGACAGGTCCGGGGCTTAGGGAATTTCTCATATGCCACAAAACGGTTGAAGCTCCTGTTCAAAAATAATGCTCCGAAATCAACTTCTGTCACCTTAGTGATACATTTTGGGATAGTACATAAAGTTTAAAGCTGAAATTGGGGCACTTTTGACATTTTCATTTTTGACCAAAATCGACAGGTCCGGGGCTTAGGGAATTTCTCATATGCCACAAAACGGTTGAAGCTCCTGTTCAAAAATGATGCTCCGAAATCAACTTCTGTCACCTTAGTGATACATTTTGGGATAGTACCTAAAGTTTAAAGCAGAAATTGGGGCACTTTTGAAATTTTCATTTTTGACCAAAATCGACAGGTCCGGGGCTTAGGGAATTTCTCATATGCCACATAACGGTTGAAGCTCCTGTTCAAAAATGATGCTCCGAAATCAACTTCTGTCACCTTAGTGATACATTTTGTGATAGCACCTAAAGTTTAAAGCAGAAATTGGGGCACTTTTGAAATTTTCATTTTTGACCAAAATCGAAAGGTCCGGGGCTTAGGGAATTTCTCAAATTCCACAAAACGGTTGAAGCTCCTGTTCAAAAATAATGCTCCGAAATCAACTTCTGTCACCTTAGTGATACATTTTGGGATAGTACCTAAAGTTTAAAGCAGAAATTGGGGCACTTTTGATATTTTCATTTTTGACCAAAATCGACAGGTCCGGGGCTTAGGGAATTTCTCATATGCCACAAAATGTTTGAAGCTCCTGTTCAAAAATGATGCTCCGAAATCAACTTCTGTCACCTTAGTGATACATTTTGGGATAGTACCTAAAGTTTAAAGCAGAAATTGGGGCACTTTTGAAGTTTTCATTTTTGACCAAAATCGACAGGTACGGGGCTTAGGGAATTTCTCATATGCCACAAAACGGTTGAAGCTCCTGTTCAAAAATAATGCTCCGAAATCAACTTCTGTCACCTTAGTGATACATTTTAGGATAGTACCTAAAGTTTAAAGCTGAAATTGGGGCACTTTTGAAATTTTCATTTTTGACCAAAATCGACAGGTCCGGGGCTTAGGGAATTTCTCATATGCCACAAAACGGTTGAAGCTCCTGTTCAAAAATGATGCTCCGAAATCAACTTCTGTCACCTTAGTGATACATTCTGGGATAGTACCTAAAGTTTAAAGCAGAAATTGGGGAACTTTTGAAATTTTCATTTTTGACCAAAATCGACATGTCCGGGGCTTAGGGAATTTCTCATATGCCACAAAACAGTTGAAGCTCCTGTTCAAAAATGATGCTCCGAAATCAACTTCTGTCACCTTAGTGATACATTTTGGGATAGTACCTAAAGTTTAAAGCAGAAATTGGGGCACTTTTGATATTTTCATTTTTGACCAAAATCGACAGGTCCGGGGCTTAGGGAATTTCTCATATGCCACAAAACGTTTGTAGCTCCTGTTCAAAAATGATGCTCCGAAATCAACTTCTGTCACCTTAGTGATACATTTTGGGATAGTACCTAAAGTTTAAAGCAGAAATTGGGGCACTTTTGAAATTTTCATTTTTGACCAAAATCGACAGGTCCGGGGCTTAGGGAATTTCTCATATGCCACAAAACAGTTGAAGCTCCTGTTCAAAAATGATGCTCCGAAATCAACTTCTGTCACCTTAGTGATACATTTTGGGATAGTACCTAAAGTTTAAAGCAGAAATTGGGGCACTTTTGAAATTTTCATTTTTGACCAAAATCGACAGGTCCGGGGCTTAGGGAATTTCTCATATGCCACAAAACAGTTGAAGCTCCTGTTCAAAAATGATGCTCCGAAATCAACTTCTGTCACCTTAGTGATACATTTTGGGATAGTACCTAAAGTTTAAAGCAGAAATTGGGGCACTTTTGATATTTTCATTTTTGACCAAAATCGACAGGTCCGGGGCTTAGGGAATTTCTCATATGCCACAAAACGGTTGAAGCTCCTGTTCAAAAATAATGCTCCGAAATCAACTTCTGTCACCTTAGTGATACATTTTGGGATAGTACCTAAAGTTTAAAGCAGAAATTGGGGTACTTTTGAAATTTTCATTTTTGACCAAAATCGACAGGTCCGGGGCTTAGGGAATTTCTCATATGCCACATAACGGTTGAAGCTCCTGTTCAAAAATGATGCTCCGAAATCAACTTCTGTCACCTTAGTGATACATTTTGGGATAGTACCTAAAGTTTAAAGCAGAAATTGGGGCACTTTTGAAGTTTACATTTTTGACCAAAATCGACAGGTCCGGGGCTTAGGGAATTTCTCATATGCCACAAAACGGTTTAAGCTCCTGTTCAAAAATGATGCTCCGAAATCAACTTCTGTCACCTTAGTGATACATTTTGGGATAGTACCTAAAGTTTAAAGAAGAAATTGGGGCACATTTGAAATTTTCATTTTTGACCAAAATCGACAGGTCCGGGCTTAGGGAATTTCTCATATGCCACAAAACGGTTGAAGCTCCTGTTCAAAAATAATGCTCCGAAATCAACTTCTGTCACCTTAGTGATACATTTTGGGATAGTACATAAAGTTTAAAGCTGAAATTGGGGCACTTTTGACATTTTCATTTTTGACCAAAATCGACAGGTCCGGGGCTTAGGGAATTTCTCATATGCCACATAACGGTTGAAGCTCCTGTTCAAAAATGATGCTCCGAAATCAACTTCTGTCACCTTAGTGATACATTTTGTGATAGCACCTAAAGTTTAAAGCAGAAATTGGGGCACTTTTGAAATTTTCATTTTTGACCAAAATCGAAAGGTCCGGGGCTTAGGGAATTTCTCATATTCCACAAAACGGTTGAAGCTCCTGTTCAAAAATAATGCTCCGAAATCAACTTCTGTCACCTTAGTGATACATTCTGGGATAGTACCTAAAGTTTAAAGCAGAAATTGGGGCACTTTTGAAATTTTCATTTTTGACCAAAATCGACAGGTCCGGGGCTTAGGGAATTTCTCATATGCCACAAAACGGTTGAAGCTCCTGTTCAAAAATGATGCTCCGAAATCAACTTCTGTCACCTTAGTGATACATTTTGGGATAGTACCTAAAGTTTAAAGCTGAAATTGGGACACTTTTGAAGTTTTCATTTTGGACCAAAATCGACAGGTCCGGGGCTTAGGGAATTTCTCATATGCCACAAAACGGTTGAAGCTCCTGTTCAAAAATGATGCTCCGAAATCAACTTCTGTCACCTTAGTGATACATTTTGTGATAGCACCTAAAGTTTAAAGCAGAAATTGGGGCACTTTTGAAATTTTCATTTTTGACCAAAATCGAAAGGTCCGGGGCTTAGGGAATTTCTCATATTCCACAAAACGGTTGAAGCTCCTGTTCAAAAATAATGCTCCGAAATCAACTTCTGTCACCTTAGTGATACATTCTGGGATAGTACCTAAAGTTTAAAGCAGAAATTGGGGCACTTTTGAAATTTTCATTTTTGACCAAAATCGACAGGTCCGGGGCTTAGGGAATTTCTCATATGCCACAAAACGGTTGAAGCTCCTGTTCAAAAATGATGCTCCGAAATCAACTTCTGTCACCTTAGTGATACATTTTGGGATAGTACCTAAAGTTTAAAGCTGAAATTGGGACACTTTTGAAGTTTTCATTTTGGACCAAAATCGACAGGTCCGGGGCTTAGGGAATTTCTCATATGCCACAAAACGGTTGAAGCTCCTGTTCAAAAATGATGCTCCGAAATCAACTTCTGTCACCTTAGTGATACATTTTGTGATAGCACCTAAAGTTTAAAGCAGAAATTGGGGCACTTTTGAAATTTTCATTTTTGACCAAAATCGAAAGGTCCGGGGCTTAGGGAATTTCTCATATTCCACAAAACGGTTGAAGCTCCTGTTCAAAAATAATGCTCCGAAATCAACTTCTGTCACCTTAGTGATACATTCTGGGATAGTACCTAAAGTTTAAAGCAGAAATTGGGGCACTTTTGAAATATTCATTTTTGACCAAAATCGACAGGTCCGGGGCATAGGGAATTTCTCATATGCCACAAAACGGTTGAAGCTCCTGTTCAAAAATGATGCTCCGAAATCAAGTTCTGTCACCTTAGTGATACATTTTGGGATAGTACCTAAAGTTTAAAGCTGAAATTGGGACACTTTTGAAGTTTTCATTTTGGACCAAAATCGACAGGTCTGGGGCTTAGGGAATTTCTCATATGCCACAAAACGGTTGAAGCTCCTGTTCAAAAATGATGCTCCGAAATCAACTTCTGTCACCTTAGTGATACATTTTGGGATAGTACCTAAAGTTTAAAGCAGAAATTGGGGCTGTTTTGAAGTTTTCATTTTTGACCAAAATCGACAGGTCCGGGGCTTAGGGAATTTCTCATATGCCACAAAACGGTTGAAGCTCCTGTTCAAAAATGATGCTCCGAAATCAACTTCTGTCACCTTAGTGATACATTTTGGGATAGTACCTAAAGTTTAAAGCAGAAATTGGGGCACATTTGAAATTTTCATTTTTGACCAGAATCGACAGGTCCGGGCTTAGGGAATTTCTCATATGCCACAAAACGGTTGAAGCTCCTGTTCAAAAATGATGCTCCGAAATCAACTTCTGTCACCTTAGTGATACATTTTGGGATAGTACCTAAAGTTTAAAGCAGAAATTGGGGCACTTTTGAAATTTTCATTTTTGACCAAAATCGACAGGTCCGGGGCTTAGGGAATTTCTCATATGCCACATAACGGTTGAAGCTCCTGTTCAAAAATGATGCTCCGAAATCAACTTCTGTCACCTTAGTGATACATTTTGTGATAGCACCTAAAGTTTAAAGCAGAAATTGGGGCACTTTTAAAATTTTCATTTTTGACCAAAATCGAAAGGTCCGGGGCTTAGGGAATTTCTCATATTCCACAAAACGGTTGAAGCTCCTGTTCAAAAATAATGCTCCGAAATCAACTTCTGTCACCTTAGTGATACATTCTGGGATAGTACCTAAAGTTTAAAGCAGAAATTGGGGCACTTTTGAAATTTTCATTTTTGACCAAAATCGACAGGTCCGGGGCTTAGGGAATTTCTCATATGCCACAAAACGGTTGAAGCTCCTGTTCAAAAATGATGCTCCAAAATCAACTTCTGTCACCTTAGTGATACATTTTGGGATAGTACCTAAAGTTTAAAGCAGAAATTGGGGCACTTTTGATATTTTCATTTTTGACCAAAATCGACAGGTCCGGGGCTTAGGGAATTTCTCATATGCCACAAAACGTTTGAAGCTCCTGTTCAAAAATGATGCTCCGAAATCAACTTCTGTCACCTTAGTGATTCATTATGGGATAGTACCTAAAGTTTAAAGCAGAAATTGGGGCACTTTTGAAGTTTTCATTTTTGACCAAAATCGACAGGTCCGGGGCTTAGGGAATTTCTCATATGCCACAAAACGTTTGAAGCTCCTGTTCAAAAATGATGCTCCGAAATCAACTTCTGTCACCTTAGTGATACATTTTGGGATAGTACCTAAAGTTTAAAGCAGAAATTGAGGCACTTTTGAAATTTTCATTTTTGACCAAAATCGACAGGTCCGGGGCTTAGGGAATTTCTCATATGCCACAAAACGGTTGAAGCTCCTGTTCAAAAATAATGCTCCGAAATCAACTTCTGTCACCTTAGTGATACATTCTGGGATAGTACCTAAAGTTTAAAGCAGAAATTGGGGCACTTTTGAAATTTTCATTTTTGACCAAAATCGACAGGTCCGGGGCTTAGGGAATTTCTCATATGCCACAAAACGGTTGAAGCTCCTTTTCAAAAATGATGCTCCGAAATCAACTTCTGTTACCTTAGTGATACATTTTGGGATAGTACCTAAAGTTTAAAGCAGAAATTGGGGCACTTTTGAAGTTTTCATTTTTGACCAAAATCGACAGGTCCGGGGCTTAGGGAATTTCTCATATGCCACATAACGGTTGAAGCTCCTGTTCAAAAATGATGCTCCGAAATCAACTTCTGTCACCTTAGTGATACATTTTGGGATAGTACCTAAAGTTTAAAGCAGAAATTGGGGCACTTTTAAAATTTTCATTTTTGACCAAAATCGACAGGTCCGGGGCTTAGGGAATTTCTCATATTCCACAAAACGGTTGAAGCTCCTGTTCAAAAATAATGCTCCGAAATCAACTTCTGTCACCTTAGTGATACATTCTGGGATAGTACCTAAAGTTTAAAGCAGAAATTGGGGCACTTTTGAAATTTTCATTTTTGACCAAAATTGACAGGTCCGGGGCTTAGGGAATTTCTCATATGCCACAAAACGGTTGAAGCTCCTGTAAAAAAATGATGCTCCGAAATCAACTTCTGTCACCTTAGTGATACATTTTGGGATAGTACCTAAAGTTTAAAGCAGAAATTGGGGCACTTTTGAAATTTTCATTTTTGACCAAAATCGACAGGTCCGGGGCTTAGGGAATTTCTCATATGCCACAAAACGGTTGAAGCTCCTGTTAAAAAATGATGCTCCGAAATCAACTTCTGTCACCTTAGTGATACATTTTGGGATAGTACCTAAAGTTTAAAGCAGAAATTGGGGCACTTTTGATATTTTCATTTTTGACCAAAATCGACAGGTCCGGGGCTTAGGGAATTTCTCATATGCCACAAAACAGTTGAAGCTCCTGTTCAAAAATGATGCTCCGAAATCAACTTCTGTCACCTTAGTGATACATTTTGGGATAGTACCTAAAGTTTAAAGCAGAAATTGGGGCACTTTTGATATTTTCATTTTTGACCAAAATCGACAGGTCCGGGGCTTAGGGAATTTCTCATATGCCACAAAACGGTTGAAGCTCCTGTTCAAAAACAATGCTCCGAAATCAACTTCTGTCACCTTAGTGATACATTTTGGGATAGTACCTAAAGTTTAAAGCAGAAATTGGGGTACTTTTGAAATTTTCATTTTTGACCAAAATCGACAGGTCCGGGGCTTAGGGAATTTCTCATATGCCACAAAACGGTTTAAGCTCCTGTTCAAAAATGATGCTCCGAAATCAACTTCTGTCACCTTAGTGATACATTTTGGGATAGTACCTAAAGTTTAAAGCAGAAATTGGGGCACTTTTGATATTTTCATTTTTGACCAAAATCGACAGGTCCGGGGCTTAGGGAATTTCTCAAATTCCACAAAACGGTTGAAGCTCCTGTTCAAAAATAATGCTCCGAAATCAACTTCTGTCACCTTAGTGATACATTTTGGGATAGTACCTAAAGTTTAAAGCAGAAATTGGGGCACTTTTGATATTTTCATTTTTGACCAAAATCGACAGGTCCGGGGCTTAGGGAATTTCTCATATGCCACAAAATGTTTGAAGCTCCTGTTCAAAAATGATGCTCCGAAATCAACTTCTGTCACCTTAGTGATACATTTTGGGATAGTACCTAAAGTTTAAAGCAGAAATTGGGGCACTTTTGAAGTTTTCATTTTTGACCAAAATCGACAGGTACGGGGCTTAGGGAATTTCTCATATGCCACAAAACGGTTGAAGCTCCTGTTCAAAAATAATGCTCCGAAATCAACTTCTGTCACCTTAGTGATACATTTTAGGATAGTACCTAAAGTTTAAAGCTGAAATTGGGGCACTTTTGAAATTTTCATTTTTGACCAAAATCGACAGGTCCGGGGCTTAGGGAATTTCTCATATGCCACAAAACGGTTGAAGCTCCTGTTCAAAAATGATGCTCCGAAATCAACTTCTGTCACCTTAGTGATACATTCTGGGATAGTACCTAAAGTTTAAAGCAGAAATTGGGGAACTTTTGAAATTTTCATTTTTGACCAAAATCGACATGTCCGGGGCTTAGGGAATTTCTCATATGCCACAAAACAGTTGAAGCTCCTGTTCAAAAATGATGCTCCGAAATCAACTTCTGTCACCTTAGTGATACATTTTGGGATAGTACCTAAAGTTTAAAGCAGAAATTGGGGCACTTTTGATATTTTCATTTTTGACCAAAATCGACAGGTCCGGGGCTTAGGGAATTTCTCATATGCCACAAAACTTTGTAGCTCCTGTTCAAAAATGATGCTCCGAAATCAACTTCTGTCACCTTAGTGATACATTTTGGGATAGTACCTAAAGTTTAAAGCAGAAATTGGGGCACTTTTGAAATTTTCATTTTTGACCAAAATCGACAGGTCCGGGGCTTAGGGAATTTCTCATATGCCACAAAACAGTTGAAGCTCCTGTTCAAAAATGATGCTCCGAAATCAACTTCTGTCACCTTAGTGATACATTTTGGGATAGTACCTAAAGTTTAAAGCAGAAATTGGGGCACTTTTGAAATTTTCATTTTTGACCAAAATCGACAGGTCCGGGGCTTAGGGAATTTCTCATATGCCACAAAACAGTTGAAGCTCCTGTTCAAAAATGATGCTCCGAAATCAACTTCTGTCACCTTAGTGATACATTTTGGGATAGTACCTAAAGTTTAAAGCAGAAATTGGGGCACTTTTGATATTTTCATTTTTGACCAAAATCGACAGGTCCGGGGCTTAGGGAATTTCTCATATGCCACAAAACGGTTGAAGCTCCTGTTCAAAAATAATGCTCCGAAATCAACTTCTGTCACCTTAGTGATACATTTTGGGATAGTACCTAAAGTTTAAAGCAGAAATTGGGGTACTTTTGAAATTTTCATTTTTGACCAAAATCGACAGGTCCGGGGCTTAGGGAATTTCTCATATGCCACATAACGGTTGAAGCTCCTGTTCAAAAATGATGCTCCGAAATCAACTTCTGTCACCTTAGTGATACATTTTGGGATAGTACCTAAAGTTTAAAGCAGAAATTGGGGCACTTTTGAAGTTTACATTTTTGACCAAAATCGACAGGTCCGGGGCTTAGGGAATTTCTCATATGCCACAAAACGGTTTAAGCTCCTGTTCAAAAATGATGCTCCGAAATCAACTTCTGTCACCTTAGTGATACATTTTGGGATAGTACCTAAAGTTTAAAGAAGAAATTGGGGCACATTTGAAATTTTCATTTTTGACCAAAATCGACAGGTCCGGGCTTAGGGAATTTCTCATATGCCACAAAACGGTTGAAGCTCCTGTTCAAAAATAATGCTCCGAAATCAACTTCTGTCACCTTAGTGATACATTTTGGGATAGTACATAAAGTTTAAAGCTGAAATTGGGGCACTTTTGACATTTTCATTTTTGACCAAAATCGACAGGTCCGGGGCTTAGGGAATTTCTCATATGCCACATAACGGTTGAAGCTCCTGTTCAAAAATGATGCTCCGAAATCAACTTCTGTCACCTTAGTGATACATTTTGTGATAGCACCTAAAGTTTAAAGCAGAAATTGGGGCACTTTTGAAATTTTCATTTTTGACCAAAATCGAAAGGTCCGGGGCTTAGGGAATTTCTCATATTCCACAAAACGGTTGAAGCTCCTGTTCAAAAATAATGCTCCGAAATCAACTTCTGTCACCTTAGTGATACATTCTGGGATAGTACCTAAAGTTTAAAGCAGAAATTGGGGCACTTTTGAAATTTTCATTTTTGACCAAAATCGACAGGCCCGGGGCTTAGGGAATTTCTCATATGCCACAAAACGGTTGAAGCTCCTGTTCAAAAATGATGCTCCGAAATCAACTTCTGTCACCTTAGTGATACATTTTGGGATAGTACCTAAAGTTTAAAGCTGAAATTGGGACACTTTTGAAGTTTTCATTTTGGACCAAAATCGACAGGTCCGGGGCTTAGGGAATTTCTCATATGCCACAAAACGGTTGAAGCTCCTGTTCAAAAATGATGCTCCGAAATCAACTTCTGTCACCTTAGTGATACATTTTGTGATAGCACCTAAAGTTTAAAGCAGAAATTGGGGCACTTTTGAAATTTTCATTTTTGACCAAAATCGAAAGGTCCGGGGCTTAGGGAATTTCTCATATTCCACAAAACGGTTGAAGCTCCTGTTCAAAAATAATGCTCCGAAATCAACTTCTGTCACCTTAGTGATACATTCTGGGATAGTACCTAAAGTTTAAAGCAGAAATTGGGGCACTTTTGAAATTTTCATTTTTGACCAAAATCGACAGGTCCGGGGCTTAGGGAATTTCTCATATGCCACAAAACGGTTGAAGCTCCTGTTCAAAAATGATGCTCCGAAATCAACTTCTGTCACCTTAGTGATACATTTTGGGATAGTACCTAAAGTTTAAAGCTGAAATTGGGACACTTTTGAAGTTTTCATTTTGGACCAAAATCGACAGGTCCGGGGCTTAGGGAATTTCTCATATGCCACAAAACGGTTGAAGCTCCTGTTCAAAAATGATGCTCCGAAATCAACTTCTGTCACCTTAGTGATACATTTTGTGATAGCACCTAAAGTTTAAAGCAGAAATTGGGGCACTTTTGAAATTTTCATTTTTGACCAAAATCGAAAGGTCCGGGGCTTAGGGAATTTCTCATATTCCACAAAACGGTTGAAGCTCCTGTTCAAAAATAATGCTCCGAAATCAACTTCTGTCACCTTAGTGATACATTCTGGGATAGTACCTAAAGTTTAAAGCAGAAATTGGGGCACTTTTGAAATATTCATTTTTGACCAAAATCGACAGGTCCGGGGCATAGGGAATTTCTCATATGCCACAAAACGGTTGAAGCTCCTGTTCAAAAATGATGCTCCGAAATCAACTTCTGTCACCTTAGTGATACATTTTGGGATAGTACCTAAAGTTTAAAGCTGAAATTGGGACACTTTTGAAGTTTTCATTTTGGACCAAAATCGACAGGTCTGGGGCTTAGGGAATTTCTCATATGCCACAAAACGGTTGAAGCTCCTGTTCAAAAATGATGCTCCGAAATCAACTTCTGTCACCTTAGTGATACATTTTGGGATAGTACCTAAAGTTTAAAGCAGAAATTGGGGCTGTTTTGAAGTTTTCATTTTTGACCAAAATCGACAGGTCCGGGGCTTAGGGAATTTCTCATATGCCACAAAACGGTTGAAGCTCCTGTTCAAAAATGATGCTCCGAAATCAACTTCTGTCACCTTAGTGATACATTTTGGGATAGTACCTAAAGTTTAAAGCAGAAATTGGGGCACATTTGAAATTTTCATTTTTGACCAGAATCGACAGGTCCGGGCTTAGGGAATTTCTCATATGCCACAAAACGGTTGAAGCTCCTGTTCAAAAATGATGCTCCGAAATCAACTTCTGTCACCTTAGTGATACATTTTGGGATAGTACCTAAAGTTTAAAGCAGAAATTGGGGCACTTTTGAAATTTTCATTTTTGACCAAAATCGACAGGTCCGGGGCTTAGGGAATTTCTCATATGCCACAAAACGTTTGAAGCTCCTGTTCAAAAATGATGCTCCGAAATCAACTTCTGTCACCTTAGTGATTCATTATGGGATAGTACCTAAAGTTTAAAGCAGAAATTGGGGCACTTTTGAAGTTTTCATTTTTGACCAAAATCGACAGGTCCGGGGCTTAGGGAATTTCTCATATGCCACAAAACGGTTGAAGCTCCTGTTCAAAAATGATGCTCCGAAATCAACTTCTGTCACCTTAGTGATACATTTTGGGATAGTACCTAAAGTTTAAAGCAGAAATTGAGGCACTTTTGAAATTTTCATTTTTGACCAAAATCGACAGGTCCGGGGCTTAGGGAATTTCTCATATGCCACAAAACGGTTGAAGCTCCTGTTCAAAAATAATGCTCCGAAATCAACTTCTGTCACCTTAGTGATACATTCTGGGATAGTACCTAAAGTTTAAAGCAGAAATTGGGGCACTTTTGAAATTTTCATTTTTGACCAAAATCGACAGGTCCGGGGCTTAGGGAATTTCTCATATGCCACAAAACGGTTGAAGCTCCTTTTCAAAAATGATGCTCCGAAATCAACTTCTGTAACCTTAGTGATACATTTTGGGATAGTACCTAAAGTTTAAAGCAGAAATTGGGGCACTTTTGAAGTTTTCATTTTTGACCAAAATCGACAGGTCCGGGGCTTAGGGAATTTCTCATATGCCACATAACGGTTGAAGCTCCTGTTCAAAAATGATGCTCCGAAATCAACTTCTGTCACCTTAGTGATACATTTTGGGATAGTACCTAAAGTTTAAAGCAGAAATTGGGGCACTATTAAAATTTTCATTTTTGACCAAAATCGACAGGTCCGGGGCTTAGGGAATTTCTCATATGCCACAAAACGGTTGAAGCTCCTGTTCAAAAATAATGCTCCGAAATCAACTTCTGTCACCTTAGTGATACATTCTGGGATAGTACCTAAAGTTTAAAGCAGAAATTGGGGCACTTTTGAAATTTTCATTTTTGACCAAAATTGACAGGTCCGGGGCTTAGGGAATTTCTCATATGCCACAAAACGGTTGAAGCTCCTGTTCAAAAATGATGCTCCGAAATCAACTTCTGTCACCTTAGTGATACATTTTGGGATAGTACCTAAAGTTTAAAGCAGAAATTGGGGCACTTTTGAAGTTTTCATTTTTGACCAAAATCGACAGGTCCGGGGCTTAGGGAATTTCTCATATGCCACAAAACGGTTGAAGCTCCTGTTCAAAAATGATGCTCCGAAATCAACTTCTGTCACCTTAGTGATACATTTTGGGATAGTACCTAAAGTTTAAAGCAGAAATTGGGGCACTTTTGAAGTTTTCATTTTTGACCAAAATCGACAGGTACGGGGCTTAGGGAATTTCTCATATGCCACAAAACGGTTGAAGCTCCTGTTCAAAAATAATGCTCCGAAATCAACTTCTGTCACCTTAGTGATACATTTTAGGATAGTACCTAAAGTTTAAAGCTGAAATTGGGGCACTTTTGAAATTTTCATTTTTGACCAAAATCGACAGGTCCGGGGCTTAGGGAATTTCTCATATGCCACAAAACGGTTGAAGCTCCTGTTCAAAAATGATGCTCCGAAATCAACTTCTGTCACCTTAGTGATACATTCTGGGATAGTACCTAAAGTTTAAAGCAGAAATTGGGGCACTTTTGAAATTTTCATTTTTGACCAAAATCGACAGGTCCGGGGCTTAGGGAATTTCTCATATGCCACAAAACAGTTGAAGCTCCTGTTCAAAAATGATGCTCCGAAATCAACTTCTGTCACCTTAGTGATACATTTTGGGATAGTACCTAAAGTTTAAAGCAGAAATTGGGGCACTTTTGATATTTTCATTTTTGACCAAAATCGACAGGTCCGGGGCTTAGGGAATTTCTCATATGCCACAAAACGGTTGAAGCTCCTGTTCAAAAATGATGCTCCGAAATCAACTTCTGTCACCTTAGTGATACATTTTGGGATAGTACCTAAAGTTTAAAGCAGAAATTGGGGCACTTTTGAAGTTTTCATTTTTGACCAAAATCGACAGGTCCGGGGCTTAGGGAATTTCTCATATGCCACAAAACGGTTGAAGCTCCTGTTCAAAAATGATGCTCCGAAATCAACTTCTGTCACCTTAGTGATACATTTTGGGATAGTACCTAAAGTTTAAAGCAGAAATTGGGGCACTTTTGAAGTTTTCATTTTTGACCAAAATCGACAGGTACGGGGCTTAGGGAATTTCTCATATGCCACAAAACGGTTGAAGCTCCTGTTCAAAAATAATGCTCCGAAATCAACTTCTGTCACCTTAGTGATACATTTTAGGATAGTACCTAAAGTTTAAAGCTGAAATTGGGGCACTTTTGAAATTTTCATTTTTGACCAAAATCGACAGGTCCGGGGCTTAGGGAATTTCTCATATGCCACAAAACGGTTGAAGCTCCTGTACAAAAATGATGCTCCGAAATCAACTTCTGTCACCTTAGTGATACATTCTGGGATAGTACCTAAAGTTTAAAGCAGAAATTGGGGCACTTTTGAAATTTTCATTTTTGACCAAAATCGACAGGTCCGGGGCTTAGGGAATTTCTCATATGCCACAAAACAGTTGAAGCTCCTGTTCAAAAATGATGCTAAGAAATCAACTTCTGTCACCTTAGTGATACATTTTGGGATAGTACCTAAAGTTTAAAGCAGAAATTGGGGCACTTTTGAAATTTTCATTTTTGACCAAAATCGACAGGTCCGGGGCTTAGGGAATTTCTCATATGCCACAAAACAGTTGAAGCTCCTGTTCAAAAATAATGCTCCGAAATCAACTTCTGTCACCTTAGTGATACATTTTGGGATAGTACCTAAAGTTTAAAGCAGAAATTGGGGTACTTTTGAAATTTTCATTTTTGACCAAAATCGACAGGTCCGGGGCTTAGGGAATTTCTCATATGCCACATAACGGTTGAAGCTCCTGTTCAAAAATGATGCTCCGAAATCAACTTCTGTCACCTTAGTGATACATTTTGGGATAGTACCTAAAGTTTAAAGCAGAAATTGGGGCACTTTTGAAGTTTACATTTTTGACCAAAATCGACAGGTCCGGGGCTTAGGGAATTTCTCATATGCCACAAAACGGTTTAAGCTCCTGTTCAAAAATGATGCTCCGAAATCAACTTCTGTCACCTTAGTGATACATTTTGGGATAGTACCTAAAGTTTAAAGAAGAAATTGGGGCACATTTGAAATTTTCATTTTTGACCAAAATCGACAGGTCCGGGCTTAGGGAATTTCTCATATGCCACAAAACGGTTGAAGCTCCTGTTCAAAAATAATGCTCCGAAATCAACTTCTGTCACCTTAGTGATACATTTTGGGATAGTACATAAAGTTTAAAGCTGAAATTGGGGCACTTTTGACATTTTCATTTTTGACCAAAATCGACAGGTCCGGGGCTTAGGGAATTTCTCATATGCCACAAAACGGTTGAAGCTCCTGTTCAAAAATAATGCTCCGAAATCAACTTTTGTCACCTTAGTGATACATTTTAGGATAGTGCCTAAAGTTTAAAGCTGAAATTGGGGCACTTTTGAAATTTTCATTTTTGACCAAAATCGACAGGTCCGGGGCTTAGGGAATTTCTCATATGCCACAAAACGGTTGAAGCTCCTGTTCAAAAATGATGCTCCGAAATCAACTTCTGTCACCTTAGTGATACATTTTGGGATAGTACCTAAAGTTTAAAGCAGAAATTGGGGCACTTTTGATATTTTCATTTTTGACCAAAATCGACAGGTCCGGGGCTTAGGGAATTTCTCATATGCCACAAAACGTTTGAAGCTCCTGTTCAAAAATGATGCTCCGAAATCAACTTCTGTCACCTTAGTGATACATTTTAGGATAGTACCTAAAGTTTAAAGCAGAAATTGGGGCACTTTTGAAGTTTTCATTTTTGACCAAAATCGACAGGTCCGGGGCTTAGGGAATTTCTCATATGCCACAAAACGGTTGAAGCTCCTGTTCAAAAATGATGCTCCGAAATCAACTTCTGTCACCTTAGTGATACATTTTGGGATAGTACCTAAAGTTTAAAGCAGAAATTGGGGCACTTTTGATATTTTCATTTTTGACCAAAATCGACACGTCCGGGGCTTAGGGATGTTCTCATATGCCACAAAACGTTTGAAGCTCCTGTTCAAAAATGATGCTCCGAAATCAACTTCTGTCACCTTAGTGATACATTTTAGGATAGTACCTAAAGTTTAAAGCTGAAATTGGGGCACTTTTGAAATTTTCATTTTTGACCAAAATCGACAGGTCCGGGGCTTAGGGAATTTCTCATATGCCACAAAACGGTTGAAGCTCCTGTTCAAAAATAATGCTCCGAAATCAACTTCTGTCACCTTAGTGATACATTCTGGGATAGTACCTAAAGTTTAAAGCAGAAATTGGGGCACTTTTGATATTTTCATTTTTGACCAAAATCGACAGGTCCGGGGCTTAGGGAATTTCTCATATGCCACAAAACGGTTGAAGCTCCTGTTCAAAAATAATGCTCCGAAATCAACTTCTGTCACCTTAGTGATACATTTTGGGATAGTACCTAAAAGTTAAAGCTGAAATTGAGGCACTTTTGAAATTTTCATTTTTGACCAAAATCGACAGGTCCGGGGCTTAGGGAATTTCTCATATGCCACAAAACGGTTGAAGCTCCTGTTCAAAAATAATGCTCCGAAATCAACTTCTGTCACCTTAGTGATACATTTTGGGATAGTACCTAAAGTTTAAAGCAGAAATTGGGGTACTTTTGACATTTTCATTTTTGACCAAAATCGACAGGTCCGGGGCTTAGGGAATTTCTCATATGCCACAAAACGGTTGAAGCTCCTGTTCAAAAATGATGCTCCGAAATCAACTTCTGTCACCTTAGTGATACATTTTGGGATAGTACCTAAAGTTTAAAGCAGAAATTGGGGCACTTTTGAAGTTTACATTTTTGACCAAAATCGACAGGTCCGGGGCTTAGGGAATTTCTCATATGCCACAAATCGGTTCAAGCTCCTGTTCAAAAATGATGCTCCGAAATTAACTTCTGTCACCTTAGTGATACATTTTGGGATAGTACCTAAAGTTTAAAGCAGAAATTGGGGCACATTTGAAATTTTAATTTTTGACCAAAATCGACAGGTCCGGGCTTAGGGAATTTCTCATATGCCACAAAACGGTTGAAGCTCCTGTTCAAAAATAATGCTCCGAAATCAACTTCTGTCACCTTAGTGATACATTTTGGGATAGTACCTAAAGTTTAAAGCTGAAATTGGAGCACTTTTGAAATTTTCATTTTTGACCAAAATCGACAGGTCCGGGGCTTAGGGAATTTCTCATATGCCACAAAACGGTTGAAGCTCCTGTTCAAAAATAATGCTCCGAAATCAACTTCTGTCACCTTAGTGATACATTTTGGGATAGTACCTAAAGTTTAAAGCAGAAATTGGGGTACTTTTGAAATTTTCATTTTTGACCAAAATCGACAGGTCCGGGGCTTAGGGAATTTCTCATATGCCACATAACGGTTATAGCTCCTGTTCAAAAATGATGCTCCGAAATCAACTTCTGTCACCTTAGTGATACATTTTAGGATAGTACATAAAGTTTAAAGCTGAAATTGGGGCACTTTTGACATTTTCATTTTTGACCAAAATCGACAGGTCCGGGGCTTAGGGAATTTCTCATATGCCACAAAACGGTTGAAGCTCCTGTTCAAAAATAATGCTCCGAAATCAACTTTTGTCACCTTAGTGATACATTTTAGGATAGTACCTAAAGTTTAAAGCTGAAATTGGGGCACTTTTGAAATTTTCATTTTTGACCAAAATCGACAGGTCCGGGGCTTAGGGAATTTCTCATATGCCACAAAACGGTTGAAGCTCCTGTTCAAAAATGATGCTCCGAAATCAACTTCTGTCACCTTAGTGATACATTTTGGGATAGTACCTAAAGTTTAAAGCAGAAATTGGGGCACTTTTGAAGTTTTCATTTTTGACGAAAATCGACAGGTCCGGGGCTTAGGGAATTTCTCATATGCCACAAAACGGTTGAAGCTCCTGTTCAAAAATAATGCTCCGAAATCAACTTCTGTCACCTTAGTGATACATTTTAGGATAGTACGTAAAGTTTAAAGCTGAAATTGGGGCACTTTTGAAATTTTCATTTTTGACCAAAATCGACAGGTCCGGGGCTTAGGGAATTTCTCATATGCCACAAAACGGTTGAAGCTCCTGTTCAAAAATGATGCTCCGAAATCAACTTCTGTCACCTTAGTGATACATTTTGGGATAGTACCTAAAGTTTAAAGCAGAAATTGGGGCACTTTTGATATTTTCATTTTTGACCAAAATCGACAGGTCCGGGGCTTAGGGAATTTCTCATATGCCACAAAATGGTTGAAGCTCCTGTTCAAAAATGATGCTCCGAAATCAACTTCTGTCACCTTAGTGATTCATTTTGGGATAGTACCTAAAGTTTAAAGCAGAAATTGGGGCACTTTTGAAGTTTTCATTTTTGACCAAAATCGACAGGTCCGGGGCTTAGGGAATTTCTCATATGCCACAAAACGGTTGAAGCTCCTGTTCAAAAATAATGCTCCGAAATCAACTTCTGTCACTTTAGTGATACATTTTAGGATAGTACCTAAAGTTTAAAGCTGAATTTGGGGCACTTTTGAAATTTTCATTTTTGACCAAAATCGACAGGTCCGGGGCTTAGGGAATTTCTCATATGCCACAAAACGGTTGAAGCTCCTGTTCAAAAATGATGCTCCGAAATCAACTTCTGTCACCTTAGTGATACATTTTAGGATAGTACGTAAAGTTTAAAGCTGAAATTGGGGCACTTTTGAAATTTTCATTTTTGACCAAAATCGACAGGTCCGGGGCTTAGGGAATTTCTCATATGCCACAAAACGGTTGAAGCTCCTGTTCAAAAATGATGCTCCGAAATCAACTTCTGTCACCTTAGTGATACATTTTGGGATAGTACCTAAAGTTTAAAGCAGAAATTGGGGCACTTTTGATATTTTCATTTTTGACCAAAATCGACAGGTCCGGGGCTTAGGGAATTTCTCATATGCCACAAAATGGTTGAAGCTCCTGTTCAAAAATGATGCTCCGAAATCAACTTCTGTCACCTTAGTGATTCATTTTGGGATAGTACCTAAAGTTTAAAGCAGAAATTGGGGCACTTTTGAAGTTTTCATTTTTGACCAAAATCGACAGGTCCGGGGCTTAGGGAATTTCTCATATGCCACAAAACGGTTGAAGCTCCTGTTCAAAAATAATGCTCCGAAATCAACTTCTGTCACTTTAGTGATACATTTTAGGATAGTACCTAAAGTTTAAAGCTGAATTTGGGGCACTTTTGAAATTTTCATTTTTGACCAAAATCGACAGGTCCGGGGCTTAGGGAATTTCTCATATGCCACAAAACGGTTGAAGCTCCTGTTCAAAAATGATGCTCCGAAATCAACTTCTGTCACCTTAGTGATACATTTTGGGATAGTACCTAAAGTTTAAAGCAGAAATTGGGGTACTTTTGAAATTTTCATTTTTGACCAAAATCGACAGGTCCGGGGCTTAGGGAATTTCTCATATGCCACATAACGGTTGAAGCTCCTGTTCAAAAATGATGCTCCGAAATCAACTTCTGTCACCTTAGTGATACATTTTGGGATAGTACCTAAAGTTTAAAGCAGAAATTGGGGCACTTTTGAAGTTTACATTTTTGACCAAAATCGACAGGTCCGGGGCTTAGGGAATTTCTCATATGCCACAAAACGGTTTAAGCTCCTGTTCAAAAATGATGCTCCGAAATCAACTTCTGTCACCTTAGTGATACATTTTGGGATAGTACCTAAAGTTTAAAGAAGAAATTGGGGCACATTTGAAATTTTCATTTTTGACCAAAATCGACAGGTCCGGGCTTAGGGAATTTCTCATATGCCACAAAACGGTTGAAGCTCCTGTTCAAAAATAATGCTCCGAAATCAACTTCTGTCACCTTAGTGATACATTTTGGGATAGTACATAAAGTTTAAAGCTGAAATTGGGGCACTTTTGACATTTTCATTTTTGACCAAAATCGACAGGTCCGGGGCTTAGGGAATTTCTCATATGCCACAAAACGGTTGAAGCTCCTGTTCAAAAATAATGCTCCGAAATCAACTTTTGTCACCTTAGTGATACATTTTAGGATAGTGCCTAAAGTTTAAAGCTGAAATTGGGGCACTTTTGAAATTTTCATTTTTGACCAAAATCGACAGGTCCGGGGCTTAGGGAATTTCTCATATGCCACAAAACGGTTGAAGCTCCTGTTCAAAAATAATGCTCCGAAATCAACTTCTGTCACCTTAGTGATACATTTTTGGATAGTACGTAAAGTTTAAAGCTGAAATTGGGGCACTTTTGAAATTTTCATTTTTGACCAAAATCGACAGGTCCGGGGCTTAGGGAATTTCTCATATGCCACAAAACGTTTGAAGCTCCTGTTCAAAAATGATGCTCCGAAATCAACTTCTGTCACCTTAGTGATACATTTTAGGATAGTACCTAAAGTTTAAAGCAGAAATTGGGGCACTTTTGAAGTTTTCATTTTTGACCAAAATCGACAGGTCCGGGGCTTAGGGAATTTCTCATATGCCACAAAACGGTTGAAGCTCCTGTTCAAAAATGATGCTCCGAAATCAACTTCTGTCACCTTAGTGATACATTTTGGGATAGTACCTAAAGTTTAAAGCAGAAATTGGGGCACTTTTGATATTTTCATTTTTGACCAAAATCGACACGTCCGGGGCTTAGGGATTTTCTCATATGCCACAAAACGTTTGAAGCTCCTGTTCAAAAATGATGCTCCGAAATCAACTTCTGTCACCTTAGTGATACATTTTAGGATAGTACCTAAAGTTTAAAGCTGAAATTGGGGCACTTTTGAAATTTTCATTTTTGACCAAAATCGACAGGTCCGGGGCTTAGGGAATTTCTCATATGCCACAAAACGGTTGAAGCTCCTGTTCAAAAATAATGCTCCGAAATCAACTTCTGTCACCTTAGTGATACATTCTGGGATAGTACCTAAAGTTTAAAGCAGAAATTGGGGCACTTTTGATATTTTCATTTTTGACCAAAATCGACAGGTCCGGGGCTTAGGGAATTTCTCATATGCCACAAAACGGTTGAAGCTCCTGTTCAAAAATAATGCTCCGAAATCAACTTCTGTCACCTTAGTGATACATTTTGGGATAGTACCTAAAAGTTAAAGCTGAAATTGAGGCACTTTTGAAATTTTCATTTTTGACCAAAATCGACAGGTCCGGGGCTTAGGGAATTTCTCATATGCCACAAAACGGTTGAAGCTCCTGTTCAAAAATAATGCTCCGAAATCAACTTCTGTCACCTTAGTGATACATTTTGGGATAGTACCTAAAGTTTAAAGCAGAAATTGGGGTACTTTTGACATTTTCATTTTTGACCAAAATCGACAGGTCCGGGGCTTAGGGAATTTCTCATATGCCACAAAACGGTTGAAGCTCCTGTTCAAAAATGATGCTCCGAAATCAACTTCTGTCACCTTAGTGATACATTTTGGGATAGTACCTAAAGTTTAAAGCAGAAATTGGGGCACTTTTGAAGTTTACATTTTTGACCAAAATCGACAGGTCCGGGGCTTAGGGAATTTCTCATATGCCACAAATCGGTTCAAGCTCCTGTTCAAAAATGATGCTCCGAAATTAACTTCTGTCACCTTAGTGATACATTTTGGGATAGTACCTAAAGTTTAAAGCAGAAATTGGGGCACATTTGAAATTTTAATTTTTGACCAAAATCGACAGGTCCGGGCTTAGGGAATTTCTCATATGCCACAAAACGGTTGAAGCTCCTGTTCAAAAATAATGCTCCGAAATCAACTTCTGTCACCTTAGTGATACATTTTGGGATAGTACCTAAAGTTTAAAGCTGAAATTGGAGCACTTTTGAAATTTTCATTTTTGACCAAAATCGACAGGTCCGGGGCTTAGGGAATTTCTCATATGCCACAAAACGGTTGAAGCTCCTGTTCAAAAATAATGCTCCGAAATCAACTTCTGTCACCTTAGTGATACATTTTGGGATAGTACCTAAAGTTTAAAGCAGAAATTGGGGTACTTTTGAAATTTTCATTTTTGACCAAAATCGACAGGTCCGGGGCTTAGGGAATTTCTCATATGCCACATAACGGTTGAAGCTCCTGTTCAAAAATGATGCTCCGAAATCAACTTCTGTCACCTTAGTGATACATTTTGGGATAGTACCTAAAGTTTAAAGCTGAAATTGGGGCACTTTTGAAATTTTCATTTTTGACCAAAATCGACAGGTCCGGGGCTTAGGGAATTTCTCATATGCCACAAAACGGTTGAAGCTCCTGTTCAAAAATGATGCTCCGAAATCAACTTCTGTCACCTTAGTGATACATTTTGGGATAGTACCTAAAGTTTAAAGCAGAAATTGGGGCACTTTTGATATTTTCATTTTTGACCAAAATCGACAGGTCCGGGGCTTAGGGAATTTCTCATATGCCACAAAATGGTTGAAGCTCCTGTTCAAAAATGATGCTCCGAAATCAACTTCTGTCACCTTAGTGATTCATTTTGGGATAGTACCTAAAGTTTAAAGCAGAAATTGGGGCACTTTTGAAGTTTTCATTTTTGACCAAAATCGACAGGTCCGGGGCTTAGGGAATTTCTCATATGCCACAAAACGGTTGAAGCTCCTGTTCAAAAATAATGCTCCGAAATCAACTTCTGTCACTTTAGTGATACATTTTAGGATAGTACCTAAAGTTTAAAGCTGAATTTGGGGCACTTTTGAAATTTTCATTTTTGACCAAAATCGACAGGTCCGGGGCTTAGGGAATTTCTCATATGCCACAAAACGGTTGAAGCTCCTGTTCAAAAATGATGCTCCGAAATCAACTTCTGTCACCTTAGTGATACATTTTAGGATAGTACATAAAGTTTAAAGCTGAAATTGGGGCACTTTTGACATTTTCATTTTTGACCAAAATCGACAGGTCCGGGGCTTAGGGAATTTCTCATATGCCACAAAACGGTTGAAGCTCCTGTTCAAAAATGATGCTCCGAAATCAACTTCTGTCACCTTAGTGATACATTTTAGGATAGTACATAAAGTTTAAATCAGAAATTGGGGCACTTTTGATATTTTCATTTTTGACCAAAATCGACAGGTCCGGGGCTTAGGGAATTTCTCATATGCCACAAAACGTTTGTAGCTCCTGTTCAAAAATGATGCTCCGAAATCAACTTCTGTCACCTTAGTGATACATTTTGGGATAGTACCTAAAGTTTAAAGCAGAAATTGGGGCACTTTTGAAATTTTCATTTTTGACCAAAATCGACAGGTCCGGGGCTTAGGGAATTTCTCATATGCCACAAAACAGTTGAAGCTCCTGTTCAAAAATGATGCTCCGAAATCAACTTCTGTCACCTTAGTGATACATTTTGGGATAGTACCTAAAGTTTAAAGCAGAAATTGGGGCACTTTTGAAATTTTCATTTTTGACCAAAATCGACAGGTCCGGGGCTTAGGGAATTTCTCATATGCCACAAAACAGTTGAAGCTCCTGTTCAAAAATGATGCTCCGAAATCAACTTCTGTCACCTTAGTGATACATTTTGGGATAGTACCTAAAGTTTAAAGCAGAAATTGGGGCACTTTTGATATTTTCATTTTTGACCAAAATCGACAGGTCCGGGGCTTAGGGAATTTCTCATATGCCACAAAACGGTTGAAGCTCCTGTTCAAAAATAATGCTCCGAAATCAACTTCTGTCACCTTAGTGATACATTTTGGGATAGTACCTAAAGTTTAAAGCAGAAATTGGGGTACTTTTGAAATTTTCATTTTTGACCAAAATCGACAGGTCCGGGGCTTAGGGAATTTCTCATATGCCACATAACGGTTGAAGCTCCTGTTCAAAAATGATGCTCCGAAATCAACTTCTGTCACCTTAGTGATACATTTTGGGATAGTACCTAAAGTTTAAAGCAGAAATTGGGGCACTTTTGAAGTTTACATTTTTGACCAAAATCGACAGGTCCGGGGCTTAGGGAATTTCTCATATGCCACAAAACGGTTTAAGCTCCTGTTCAAAAATGATGCTCCGAAATCAACTTCTGTCACCTTAGTGATACATTTTGGGATAGTACCTAAAGTTTAAAGAAGAAATTGGGGCACATTTGAAATTTTCATTTTTGACCAAAATCGACAGGTCCGGGCTTAGGGAATTTCTCATATGCCACAAAACGGTTGAAGCTCCTGTTCAAAAATGATGCTCCGAAATCAACTTCTGTCACCTTAGTGATACATTTTGGGATAGTACCTAAAGTTTAAAGCTGAAATTGGAGCACTTTTGAAATTTTCATTTTTGACCAAAATCGACAGGTCCGGGGCTTAGGGAATTTCTCATATGCCACAAAACGGTTGAAGCTCCTGTTCAAAAATAATGCTCCGAAATCAACTTCTGTCACCTTAGTGATACATTTTGGGATAGTACCTAAAGTTTAAAGCAGAAATTGGGGTACTTTTGAAATTTTCATTTTTGACCAAAATCGACAGGTCCGGGGCTTAGGGAATTTCTCATATGCCACATAACGGTTGAAGCTCCTGTTCAAAAATGATGCTCCGAAATCAACTTCTGTCACCTTAGTGATACATTTTGGGATAGTACCTAAAGTTTAAAGCTGAAATTGGGGCACTTTTGAAATTTTCATTTTTGACCAAAATCGACAGGTCCGGGGCTTAGGGAATTTCTCATATGCCACAAAACGGTTGAAGCTCCTGTTCAAAAATGATGCTCCGAAATCAACTTCTGTCACCTTAGTGATACATTTTGGGATAGTACCTAAAGTTTAAAGCAGAAATTGGGGCACTTTTGATATTTTCATTTTTGACCAAAATCGACAGGTCCGGGGCTTAGGGAATTTCTCATATGCCACAAAATGGTTGAAGCTCCTGTTCAAAAATGATGCTCCGAAATCAACTTCTGTCACCTTAGTGATTCATTTTGGGATAGTACCTAAAGTTTAAAGCAGAAATTGGGGCACTTTTGAAGTTTTCATTTTTGACCAAAATCGACAGGTCCGGGGCTTAGGGAATTTCTCATATGCCACAAAACGGTTGAAGCTCCTGTTCAAAAATAATGCTCCGAAATCAACTTCTGTCACTTTAGTGATACATTTTAGGATAGTACCTAAAGTTTAAAGCTGAATTTGGGGCACTTTTGAAATTTTCATTTTTGACCAAAATCGACAGGTCCGGGGCTTAGGGAATTTCTCATATGCCACAAAACGGTTGAAGCTCCTGTTCAAAAATGATGCTCCGAAATCAACTTCTGTCACCTTAGTGATACATTTTAGGATAGTACATAAAGTTTAAAGCTGAAATTGGGGCACTTTTGACATTTTCATTTTTGACCAAAATCGACAGGTCCGGGGCTTAGGGAATTTCTCATATGCCACAAAACGGTTGAAGCTCCTGTTCAAAAATGATGCTCCGAAATCAACTTCTGTCACCTTAGTGATACATTTTAGGATAGTACATAAAGTTTAAAGCAGAAATTGGGGCACTTTTGATATTTTCATTTTTGACCAAAATCGACAGGTCCGGGGCTTAGGGAATTTCTCATATGCCACAAAACGTTTGTAGCTCCTGTTCAAAAATGATGCTCCGAAATCAACTTCTGTCACCTTAGTGATACATTTTGGGATAGTACCTAAAGTTTAAAGCAGAAATTGGGGCACTTTTGAAATTTTCATTTTTGACCAAAATCGACAGGTCCGGGGCTTAGGGAATTTCTCATATGCCACAAAACAGTTGAAGCTCCTGTTCAAAAATGATGCTCCGAAATCAACTTCTGTCACCTTAGTGATACATTTTGGGATAGTACCTAAAGTTTAAAGCAGAAATTGGGGCACTTTTGAAATTTTCATTTTTGACCAAAATCGACAGGTCCGGGGCTTAGGGAATTTCTCATATGCCACAAAACAGTTGAAGCTCCTGTTCAAAAATGATGCTCCGAAATCAACTTCTGTCACCTTAGTGATACATTTTGGGATAGTACCTAAAGTTTAAAGCAGAAATTGGGGCACTTTTGATATTTTCATTTTTGACCAAAATCGACAGGTCCGGGGCTTAGGGAATTTCTCATATGCCACAAAACGGTTGAAGCTCCTGTTCAAAAATAATGCTCCGAAATCAACTTCTGTCACCTTAGTGATACATTTTGGGATAGTACCTAAAGTTTAAAGCAGAAATTGGGGTACTTTTGAAATTTTCATTTTTGACCAAAATCGACAGGTCCGGGGCTTAGGGAATTTCTCATATGCCACATAACGGTTGAAGCTCCTGTTCAAAAATGATGCTCCGAAATCAACTTCTGTCACCTTAGTGATACATTTTGGGATAGTACCTAAAGTTTAAAGCAGAAATTGGGGCACTTTTGAAGTTTACATTTTTGACCAAAATCGACAGGTCCGGGGCTTAGGGAATTTCTCATATGCCACAAAACGGTTTAAGCTCCTGTTCAAAAATGATGCTCCGAAATCAACTTCTGTCACCTTAGTGATACATTTTGGGATAGTACCTAAAGTTTAAAGAAGAAATTGGGGCACATTTGAAATTTTCATTTTTGACCAAAATCGACAGGTCCGGGCTTAGGGAATTTCTCATATGCCACAAAACGGTTGAAGCTCCTGTTCAAAAATAATGCTCCGAAATCAACTTCTGTCACCTTAGTGATACATTTTGGGATAGTACATAAAGTTTAAAGCTGAAATTGGGGCACTTTTGACATTTTCATTTTTGACCAAAATCGACAGGTCCGGGGCTTAGGGAATTTCTCATATGCCACAAAACGGTTGAAGCTCCTGTTCAAAAATAATGCTCCGAAATCAACTTTTGTCACCTTAGTGATACATTTTAGGATAGTACCTAAAGTTTAAAGCTGAAATTGGGGCACTTTTGAAATTTTCATTTTTGAACAAAATTGACAGGTCCGGGGCTTAGGGAATTTCTCATATGCCACAAAACGGTTGAAGCTCCTGTTCAAAAATGATGCTCCGAAATCAACTTCTGTCACCTTAGTGATACATTTTGGGATAGTACCTAAAGTTTAAAGCAGAAATTGGGGCACTTTTGAAGTTTTCATTTTTGACCAAAATCGACAGGTCCGGGGCTTAGGGAATTTCTCATATGCCACAAAACGGTTGAAGCTCCTGTTCAAAAATAATGCTCCGAAATCAACTTCTGTCACCTTAGTGATACATTTTTGGATAGTACGTAAAGTTTAAAGCTGAAATTGGGGCACTTTTGAAATTTTCATTTTTGACCAGAATCGACAGGTCCGGGGCTTAGGGAATTTCTCATATGCCACAAAACCGTTGAAGCTCCTGTTCAAAAATGATGCTCCGAAATCAACTTCTGTCACCTTAGTGATACATTTTGGGATAGTACCTAAAGTTTAAAGCAGAAATTGGGGCACTTTTGATATTTTCATTTTTGACCAAAATCGACAGGTCCGGGGCTTAGGGAATTTCTCATATGCCACAAAATGTTTGAAGCTCCTGTTCAAAAATGATGCTCCGAAATCAACTTCTGTCACCTTAGTGATTCATTTTGGGATAGTACCTAAAGTTTAAAGCAGAAATTGGGGCACTTTTGAAGTTTTCATTTTTGACCAAAATCGACAGGTCTGGGGCTTAGGGAATTTCTCATATGCCACAAATCGGTTCAAGCTCCTGTTCAAAAATGATGCTCCGAAATTAACTTCTGTCACCTTAGTGATACATTTTGGGATAGTACCTAAAGTTTAAAGCAGAAATTGGGGCACATTTGAAATTTTCATTTTTGACCAAAATCGACAGGTCCGGGCTTAGGGAATTTCTCATATGCCACAAAACGTTTGAAGCTCCTGTTCAAAAATGATGCTCCGAAATCAACTTCTGTCACCTTAGTGATACATTTTGGGATAGTACCTAAAGTTTAAAGCTGAAATTGGAGCACTTTTGAAATTTTCATTTTTGACCAAAATCGACAGGTCCGGGGCTTAGGGAATTTCTCATATGCCACAAAACGGTTGAAGCTCCTGTTCAAAAATAATGCTCCGAAATCAACTTCTGTCACCTTAGTGATACATTTTGGGATAGTACCTAAAGTTTAAAGCAGAAATTGGGGTACTTTTGAAATTTTCATTTTTGACCAAAATCGACAGGTCCGGGGCTTAGGGAATTTCTCATATGCCACATAACGGTTGAAGCTCCTGTTCAAAAATGATGCTCCGAAATCAACTTCTGTCACCTTAGTGATACATTTTGGGATAGTACCTAAAGTTTAAAGCTGAAATTGGGGCACTTTTGAAATTTTCATTTTTGACCAAAATCGACAGGTCCGGGGCTTAGGGAATTTCTCATATGCCACAAAACGGTTGAAGCTCCTGTTCAAAAATGATGCTCCGAAATCAACTTCTGTCACCTTAGTGATACATTTTGGGATAGTACCTAAAGTTTAAAGCAGAAATTGGGGCACTTTTGATATTTTCATTTTTGACCAAAATCGACAGGTCCGGGGCTTAGGGAATTTCTCATATGCCACAAAATGGTTGAAGCTCCTGTTCAAAAATGATGCTCCGAAATCAACTTCTGTCACCTTAGTGATTCATTTTGGGATAGTACCTAAAGTTTAAAGCAGAAATTGGGGCACTTTTGAAGTTTTCATTTTTGACCAAAATCGACAGGTCCGGGGCTTAGGGAATTTCTCATATGCCACAAAACGGTTGAAGCTCCTGTTCAAAAATAATGCTCCGAAATCAACTTCTGTCACTTTAGTGATACATTTTAGGATAGTACCTAAAGTTTAAAGCTGAATTTGGGGCACTTTTGAAATTTTCATTTTTGACCAAAATCGACAGGTCCGGGGCTTAGGGAATTTCTCATATGCCACAAAACGGTTGAAGCTCCTGTTCAAAAATGATGCTCCGAAATCAACTTCTGTCACCTTAGTGATACATTTTAGGATAGTACATAAAGTTTAAAGCTGAAATTGGGGCACTTTTGACATTTTCATTTTTGACCAAAATCGACAGGTCCGGGGCTTAGGGAATTTCTCATATGCCACAAAACGGTTGAAGCTCCTGTTCAAAAATAATGCTCCGAAATCAACTTTTGTCACCTTAGTGATACATTTTAGGATAGTACCTAAAGTTTAAAGCTGAAATTGGGGCACTTTTGAAATTTTCATTTTTGACCAAAATCGACAGTTCCGGGGCTTAGGGAATTTCTCATATGCCACAAAACGGTTGAAGCTCCTGTTCAAAAATGATGCTCCGAAATCAACTTCTGTCACCTTAGTGATACATTTTGGGATAGTACCTAAAGTTTAAAGCAGAAATTGGGGCACTTTTGATATTTTCATTTTTGACCAAAATCGACAGGTCCGGGGCTTAGGGAATTTCTCATATGCCACAAAATGTTTGAAGCTCCTGTTCAAAAATGATGCTCCGAAATCAACTTCTGTCACCTTAGTGATTCATTTTGGGATAGTACCTAAAGTTTAAAGCAGAAATTGGGGCACTTTTGAAGTTTTCATTTTTGACCAAAATCGACAGGTCCGGGGCTTAGGGAATTTCTCATATGCCACAAAACGGTTGAAGCTCCTGTTCAAAAATGATGCTCCGAAATCAACTTCTGTCACCTTAGTGATACATTTTGGGATAGTACCTAAAGTTTAAAGCAGAAATTGGGGCACTTTTGATATTTTCATTTTTGACCAAAATCGACACGTCCGGGGCTTAGGGATTTTCTCATATGCCACAAAACGTTTGAAGCTCCTGTTCAAAAATGATGCTCCGAAATCAACTTCTGTCACCTTAGTGATACATTTTAGGATAGTACCTAAAGTTTAAAGCTGAAATTGGGGCACTTTTGAAATTTTCATTTTTGACCAAAATCGACAGGTCCGGGGCTTAGGGAATTTCTCATATGCCACAAAACGGTTGAAGCTCCTGTTCAAAAATAATGCTCCGAAATCAACTTCTGTCACCTTAGTGATACATTCTGGGATAGTACCTAAAGTTTAAAGCAGAAATTGGGGCACTTTTGATATTTTCATTTTTGACCAAAATCGACAGGTCCGGGGCTTAGGGAATTTCTCATATGCCACAAAACGGTTGAAGCTCCTGTTCAAAAATAATGCTCCGAAATCAACTTCTGTCACCTTAGTGATACATTTTGGGATAGTACCTAAAAGTTAAAGCTGAAATTGAGGCACTTTTGAAATTTTCATTTTTGACCAAAATCGACAGGTCCGGGGCTTAGGGAATTTCTCATATGCCACAAAACGGTTGAAGCTCCTGTTCAAAAATGATGCTCCGAAATCAACTTCTGTCACCTTAGTGATACATTTTGGGATAGTACCTAAAGTTTAAAGCAGAAATTGGGGCACATTTGAAATTTTCATTTTTGACCAAAATCGACAGGTCCGGGCTTAGGGAATTTCTCATATGCCACAAAACGGTTGAAGCTCCTGTTCAAAAATAATGCTCCGAAATCAACTTCTGTCACCTTAGTGATACATTTTGGGATAGTACCTAAAGTTTAAAGCTGAAATTGGAGCACTTTTGAAATTTTCATTTTTGACCAAAATCGACAGGTCCGGGGCTTAGGGAATTTCTCATATGCCACAAAACGGTTGAAGCTCCTGTTCAAAAATAATGCTCCGAAATCAACTTCTGTCACCTTAGTGATACATTTTGGGATAGTACCTAAAGTTTAAAGCAGAAATTGGGGCACTTTTGAAGTTTACATTTTTGACCAAAATCGACAGGTCCGGGGCTTAGGGAATTTCTCATATGCCACAAATCGGTTCAAGCTCCTGTTCAAAAATGATGCTCCGAAATTAACTTCTGTCACCTTAGTGATACATTTTGGGATAGTACCTAAAGTTTAAAGCAGAAATTGGGGCACATTTGAAATTTTCATTTTTGACCAAAATCGACAGGTCCGGGCTTAGGGAATTTCTCATATGCCACAAAACGGTTGAAGCTCCTGTTCAAAAATAATGCTCCGAAATCAACTTCTGTCACCTTAGTGATACATTTTGGGATAGTACCTAAAGTTTAAAGCTGAAATTGGAGCACTTTTGAAATTTTCATTTTTGACCAAAATCGACAGGTCCGGGGCTTAGGGAATTTCTCATATGCCACAAAACGGTTGAAGCTCCTGTTCAAAAATAATGCTCCGAAATCAACTTCTGTCACCTTAGTGATACATTTTGGGATAGTACCTAAAGTTTAAAGCAGAAATTGGGGTACTTTTGAAATTTTCATTTTTGACCAAAATCGACAGGTCCGGGGCTTAGGGAATTTCTCATATGCCACATAACGGTTGAAGCTCCTGTTCAAAAATGATGCTCCGAAATCAACTTCTGTCACCTTAGTGATACATTTTGGGATAGTACCTAAAGTTTAAAGCAGAAATTGGGGCACTTTTGATATTTTCATTTTTGACCAAAATCGACACGTCCGGGGCTTAGGGATTTTCTCATATGCCACAAAACGTTTGAAGCTCCTGTTCAAAAATGATGCTCCGAAATCAACTTCTGTCACCTTAGTGATACATTTTAGGATAGTACCTAAAGTTTAAAGCTGAAATTGGGGCACTTTTGAAATTTTCATTTTTGACCAAAATCGACAGGTCCGGGGCTTAGGGAATTTCTCATATGCCACAAAACGGTTGAAGCTCCTGTTCAAAAATAATGCTCCGAAATCAACTTCTGTCACCTTAGTGATACATTCTGGGATAGTACCTAAAGTTTAAAGCAGAAATTGGGGCACTTTTGATATTTTCATTTTTGACCAAAATCGACAGGTCCGGGGCTTAGGGAATTTCTCATATGCCACAAAACGGTTGAAGCTCCTGTTCAAAAATAATGCTCCGAAATCAACTTCTGTCACCTTAGTGATACATTTTGGGATAGTACCTAAAAGTTAAAGCTGAAATTGAGGCACTTTTGAAATTTTCATTTTTGACCAAAATCGACAGGTCCGGGGCTTAGGGAATTTCTCATATGCCACAAAACGGTTGAAGCTCCTGTTCAAAAATGATGCTCCGAAATCAACTTCTGTCACCTTAGTGATACATTTTGGGATAGTACCTAAAGTTTAAAGCAGAAATTGGGGCACTTTTGAAGTTTACATTTTTGACCAAAATCGACAGGTCCGGGGCTTAGGGAATTTCTCATATGCCACAAATCGGTTCAAGCTCCTGTTCAAAAATGATGCTCCGAAATTAACTTCTGTCACCTTAGTGATACATTTTGGGATAGTACCTAAAGTTTAAAGCAGAAATTGGGGCACATTTGAAATTTTCATTTTTGACCAAAATCGACAGGTCCGGGCTTAGGGAATTTCTCATATGCCACAAAACGGTTGAAGCTCCTGTTCAAAAATAATGCTCCGAAATCAACTTCTGTCACCTTAGTGATACATTTTGGGATAGTACCTAAAGTTTAAAGCTGAAATTGGAGCACTTTTGAAATTTTCATTTTTGACCAAAATCGACAGGTCCGGGGCTTAGGGAATTTCTCATATGCCACAAAACGGTTGAAGCTCCTGTTCAAAAATAATGCTCCGAAATCAACTTCTGTCACCTTAGTGATACATTTTGGGATAGTACCTAAAGTTTAAAGCAGAAATTGGGGCACTTTTGAAGTTTACATTTTTGACCAAAATCGACAGGTCCGGGGCTTAGGGAATTTCTCATATGCCACAAATCGGTTCAAGCTCCTGTTCAAAAATGATGCTCCGAAATTAACTTCTGTCACCTTAGTGATACATTTTGGGATAGTACCTAAAGTTTAAAGCAGAAATTGGGGCACATTTGAAATTTTCATTTTTGACCAAAATCGACAGGTCCGGGCTTAGGGAATTTCTCATATGCCACAAAACGGTTGAAGCTCCTGTTCAAAAATAATGCTCCGAAATCAACTTCTGTCACCTTAGTGATACATTTTGGGATAGTACCTAAAGTTTAAAGCTGAAATTGGAGCACTTTTGAAATTTTCATTTTTGACCAAAATCGACAGGTCCGGGGCTTAGGGAATTTCTCATATGCCACAAAACGGTTGAAGCTCCTGTTCAAAAATAATGCTCCGAAATCAACTTCTGTCACCTTAGTGATACATTTTGGGATAGTACCTAAAGTTTAAAGCAGAAATTGGGGTACTTTTGAAATTTTCATTTTTGACCAAAATCGACAGGTCCGGGGCTTAGGGAATTTCTCATATGCCACATAACGGTTGAAGCTCCTGTTCAAAAATGATGCTCCGAAATCAACTTCTGTCACCTTAGTGATACATTTTGGGATAGTACCTAAAGTTTAAAGCTGAAATTGGGGCACTTTTGAAATTTTCATTTTTGACCAAAATCGACAGGTCCGGGGCTTAGGGAATTTCTCATATGCCACAAAACGGTTGAAGCTCCTGTTCAAAAATGATGCTCCGAAATCAACTTCTGTCACCTTAGTGATACATTTTGGGATAGTACCTAAAGTTTAAAGCAGAAATTGGGGCACTTTTGATATTTTCATTTTTGACCAAAATCGACAGGTCCGGGGCTTAGGGAATTTCTCATATGCCACAAAATGGTTGAAGCTCCTGTTCAAAAATGATGCTCCGAAATCAACTTCTGTCACCTTAGTGATTCATTTTGGGATAGTACCTAAAGTTTAAAGCAGAAATTGGGGCACTTTTGAAGTTTTCATTTTTGACCAAAATCGACAGGTCCGGGGCTTAGGGAATTTCTCATATGCCACAAAACGGTTGAAGCTCCTGTTCAAAAATAATGCTCCGAAATCAACTTCTGTCACTTTAGTGATACATTTTAGGATAGTACCTAAAGTTTAAAGCTGAATTTGGGGCACTTTTGAAATTTTCATTTTTGACCAAAATCGACAGGTCCGGGGCTTAGGGAATTTCTCATATGCCACAAAACGGTTGAAGCTCCTGTTCAAAAATGATGCTCCGAAATCAACTTCTGTCACCTTAGTGATACATTTTAGGATAGTACATAAAGTTTAAAGCTGAAATTGGGGCACTTTTGACATTTTCATTTTTGACCAAAATCGACAGGTCCGGGGCTTAGGGAATTTCTCATATGCCACAAAACGGTTGAAGCTCCTGTTCAAAAATAATGCTCCGAAATCAACTTTTGTCACCTTAGTGATACATTTTAGGATAGTACCTAAAGTTTAAAGCTGAAATTGGGGCACTTTTGAAATTTTCATTTTTGACCAAAATCGACAGGTCCGGGGCTTAGGGAATTTCTCATATGCCACAAAACGGTTGAAGCTCCTGTTCAAAAATGATGCTCCGAAATCAACTTCTGTCACCTTAGTGATACATTTTGGGATAGTACCTAAAGTTTAAAGCAGAAATTGGGGCACTTTTGAAGTTTTCATTTTTGACCAAAATCGACAGGTCCGGGGCTTAGGGAATTTCTCATATGCCACAAAACGGTTGAAGCTCCTGTTCAAAAATGATGCTCCGAAATCAACTTCTGTCACCTTAGTGATACATTTTAGGATAGTACGTAAAGTTTAAAGCTGAAATTGGGGCACTTTTGAAATTTTCATTTTTGACCAAAATCGACAGGTCCGGGGCTTAGGGAATTTCTCATATGCCACAAAACGGTTGAAGCTCCTGTTCAAAAATGATGCTCCGAAATCAACTTCTGTCACCTTAGTGATACATTTTGGGATAGTACCTAAAGTTTAAAGCAGAAATTGGGGCACTTTTGATATTTTCATTTTTGACCAAAATCGACAGGTCCGGGGCTTAGGGAATTTCTCATATGCCACAAAATGTTTGAAGCTCCTGTTCAAAAATGATGCTCCGAAATCAACTTCTGTCATCTTAGTGATTCATTTTGGGATAGTACCTAAAGTTTAAAGCAGAAATTGGGGCACTTTTGAAGTTTTCATTTTTGACCAAAATCGACAGGTCCGGGGCTTAGGGAATTTCTCATATGCCACAAAACGGTTGAAGCTCCTGTTCAAAAATGATGCTCCGAAATCAACTTCTGTCACCTTAGTGATACATTTTGGGATAGTACCTAAAGTTTAAAGCAGAAATTGGGGCACTTTTGATATTTTCATTTTTGACCAAAATCGACACGTCCGGGGCTTAGGGATTTTCTCATATGCCACAAAACGTTTGAAGCTCCTGTTCAAAAATGATGCTCCGAAATCAACTTCTGTCACCTTAGTGATACATTTTAGGATAGTACCTAAAGTTTAAAGCTGAAATTGGGGCACTTTTGAAATTTTCATTTTTGACCAAAATCGACAGGTCCGGGGCTTAGGGAATTTCTCATATGCCACAAAACGGTTGAAGCTCCTGTTCAAAAATAATGCTCCGAAATCAACTTCTGTCACCTTAGTGATACATTTTGGGATAGTACCTAAAAGTTAAAGCTGAAATTGAGGCACTTTTGAAATTTTCATTTTTGACCAAAATCGACAGGTCCGGGGCTTAGGGAATTTCTCATATGCCACAAAACGGTTGAAGCTCCTGTTCAAAAATAATGCTCCGAAATCAACTTCTGTCACCTTAGTGATACATTTTGGGATAGTACCTAAAGTTTAAAGCAGAAATTGGGGTACTTTTGACATTTTCATTTTTGACCAAAATCGACAGGTCCGGGGCTTAGGGAATTTCTCATATGCCACAAAACGGTTGAAGCTCCTGTTCAAAAATGATGCTCCGAAATCAACTTCTGTCACCTTAGTGATACATTTTGGGATAGTACCTAAAGTTTAAAGCAGAAATTGGGGCACATTTGAAATTTTCATTTTTGACCAAAATCGACAGGTCCGGGCTTAGGGAATTTCTCATATGCCACAAAACGGTTGAAGCTCCTGTTCAAAAATAATGCTCCGAAATCAACTTCTGTCACCTTAGTGATACATTTTGGGATAGTACCTAAAGTTTAAAGCTGAAATTGGAGCACTTTTGAAATTTTCATTTTTGACCAAAATCGACAGGTCCGGGGCTTAGGGAATTTCTCATATGCCACAAAACGGTTGAAGCTCCTGTTCAAAAATAATGCTCCGAAATCAACTTCTGTCACCTTAGTGATACATTTTGGGATAGTACCTAAAGTTTAAAGCAGAAATTGGGGTACTTTTGAAATTTTCATTTTTGACCAAAATCGACAGGTCCGGGGCTTAGGGAATTTCTCATATGCCACATAACGGTTGAAGCTCCTGTTCAAAAATGATGCTCCGAAATCAACTTCTGTCACCTTAGTGATACATTTTGGGATAGTACCTAAAGTTTAAAGCTGAAATTGGGGCACTTTTGAAATTTTCATTTTTGACCAAAATCGACAGGTCCGGGGCTTAGGGAATTTCTCATATGCCACAAAACGGTTGAAGCTCCTGTTCAAAAATGATGCTCCGAAATCAACTTCTGTCACCTTAGTGATACATTTTGGGATAGTACCTAAAGTTTAAAGCAGAAATTGGGGCACTTTTGATATTTTCATTTTTGACCAAAATCGACAGGTCCGGGGCTTAGGGAATTTCTCATATGCCACAAAATGGTTGAAGCTCCTGTTCAAAAATGATGCTCCGAAATCAACTTCTGTCACCTTAGTGATTCATTTTGGGATAGTACCTAAAGTTTAAAGCAGAAATTGGGGCACTTTTGAAGTTTTCATTTTTGACCAAAATCGACAGGTCCGGGGCTTAGGGAATTTCTCATATGCCACAAAACGGTTGAAGCTCCTGTTCAAAAATAATGCTCCGAAATCAACTTCTGTCACTTTAGTGATACATTTTAGGATAGTACCTAAAGTTTAAAGCTGAATTTGGGGCACTTTTGAAATTTTCATTTTTGACCAAAATCGACAGGTCCGGGGCTTAGGGAATTTCTCATATGCCACAAAACGGTTGATGCTCCTGTTCAAAAATAATGCTCCGAAATCAACTTTTGTCACCTTAGTGATACATTTTAGGATAGTACCTAAAGTTTAAAGCTGAAATTGGGGCACTTTTGAAATTTTCATTTTTGACCAAAATCGACAGGTCCGGGGCTTAGGGAATTTCTCATATGCCACAAAACGGTTGAAGCTCCTGTTCAAAAATGATGCTCCGAAATCAACTTCTGTCACCTTAGTGATACATTTTGGGATAGTACCTAAAGTTTAAAGCAGAAATTGGGGCACTTTTGAAGTTTTCATTTTTGACCAAAATCGACAGGTCCGGGGCTTAGGGAATTTCTCATATGCCACAAAACGGTTGAAGCTCCTGTTCAAAAATAATGCTCCGAAATCAACTTCTGTCACCTTAGTGATACATTTTAGGATAGTACGTAAAGTTTAAAGCTGAAATTGGGGCACTTTTGAAATTTTCATTTTTGACCAAAATCGACAGGTCCGGGGCTTAGGGAATTTCTCATATGCCACAAAACGGTTGAAGCTCCTGTTCAAAAATGATGCTCCGAAATCAACTTCTGTCACCTTAGTGATACATTTTGGGATAGTACCTAAAGTTTAAAGCAGAAATTGGGGCACTTTTGATATTTTCATTTTTGACCAAAATCGACAGGTCCGGGGCTTAGGGAATTTCTCATATGCCACAAAATGGTTGAAGCTCCTGTTCAAAAATGATGCTCCGAAATCAACTTCTGTCACCTTAGTGATTCATTTTGGGATAGTACCTAAAGTTTAAAGCAGAAATTGGGGCACTTTTGATATTTTCATTTTTGACCAAAATCGACAGGTCCGGGGCTTAGGGAATTTCTCATATGCCACAAAACGGTTGAAGCTCCTGTTCAAAAATAATGCTCCGAAATCAACTTCTGTCACTTTAGTGATACATTTTAGGATAGTACCTAAAGTTTAAAGCTGAATTTGGGGCACTTTTGAAATTTTCATTTTTGACCAAAATCGACAGGTCCGGGGCTTAGGGAATTTCTCATATGCCACAAAACGGTTGAAGCTCCTGTTCAAAAATGATGCTCCGAAATCAACTTCTGTCACCTTAGTGATACATTTTAGGATAGTACATAAAGTTTAAAGCTGAAATTGGGGCACTTTTGACATTTTCATTTTTGACCAAAATCGACAGGTCCGGGGCTTAGGGAATTTCTCATATGCCACAAAACGGTTGATGCTCCTGTTCAAAAATAATGCTCCGAAATCAACTTTTGTCACCTTAGTGATACATTTTAGGATAGTACCTAAAGTTTAAAGCTGAAATTGGGGCACTTTTGAAATTTTCATTTTTGACCAAAATCGACAGGTCCGGGGCTTAGGGAATTTCTCATATGCCACAAAACGGTTGAAGCTCCTGTTCAAAAATGATGCTCCGAAATCAACTTCTGTCACCTTAGTGATACATTTTAGGATAGTACCTAAAGTTTAAAGCTGAAATTGGGGCACTTTTGAAATTTTCATTTTTGACCAAAATCGACAGGTCCGGGGCTTAGGGAATTTCTCATATGCCACAAAACGGTTGAAGCTCCTGTTCAAAAATAATGCTCCGAAATCAACTTCTGTCACCTTAGTGATACATTTTGGGATAGTACCTAAAGTTTAAAGCAGAAATTGGGGTACTTTTGATATTTTCATTTTTGACCAAAATCGACAGGTCCGGGGCTTAGGGAATTTCTCATATGCCACATAACGGTTGAAGCTCCTGTTCAAAAATGATGCTCCGAAATCAACTTCTGTCACCTTAGTGATACATTTTGGGATAGTACCTAAAGTTTAAAGCTGAAATTGGGGCACTTTTGAAATTTTCATTTTTGACCAAAATCGACAGGTCCGGGGCTTAGGGAATTTCTCATATGCCACAAAACGGTTGAAGCTCCTGTTCAAAAATGATGCTCCGAAATCAACTTCTGTCACCTTAGTGATACATTTTGGGATAGTACCTAAAGTTTAAAGCAGAAATTGGGGCACTTTTGATATTTTCATTTTTGACCAAAATCGACAGGTCCGGGGCTTAGGGAATTTCTCATATGCCACAAAATGGTTGAAGCTCCTGTTCAAAAATGATGCTCCGAAATCAACTTCTGTCACCTTAGTGATTCATTTTGGGATAGTACCTAAAGTTTAAAGCAGAAATTGGGGCACTTTTGAAGTTTTCATTTTTGACCAAAATCGACAGGTCCGGGGCTTAGGGAATTTCTCATATGCCACAAAACGGTTGAAGCTCCTGTTCAAAAATAATGCTCCGAAATCAACTTCTGTCACTTTAGTGATACATTTTAGGATAGTACCTAAAGTTTAAAGCTGAATTTGGGGCACTTTTGAAATTTTCATTTTTGACCAAAATCGACAGGTCCGGGGCTTAGGGAATTTCTCATATGCCACAAAACGGTTGAAGCTCCTGTTCAAAAATGATGCTCCGAAATCAACTTCTGTCACCTTAGTGATACATTTTAGGATAGTACCTAAAGTTTAAAGCTGAAATTGGGGCACTTTTGAAATTTTCATTTTTGACCAAAATCGACAGGTCCGGGGCTTAGGGAATTTCTCATATGCCACAAAACGGTTGAAGCTCCTGTTCAAAAATAATGCTCCGAAATCAACTTCTGTCACCTTAGTGATACATTTTGGGATAGTACCTAAAGTTTAAAGCAGAAATTGGGGCACTTTTGAAGTTTTCATTTTTGACCAAAATCGACAGGTCCGGGGCTTAGGGATTTTCTCATATGCCACAAAACGTTTGAAGCTCCTGTTCAAAAATGATGCTCCGGAATCAACTTCTGTCACCTTAGTGATACATTTTAGGATAGTACGTAAAGTTTAAAGCTGAAATTGGGGCACTTTTGAAATTTTCATTTTTGACCAAAATCGACAGGTCCGGGGCTTAGGGAATTTCTCATATGCTACAAAACGGTTGAAGCTCCTGTTCAAAAATAATGCTCCGAAATCAACTTCTGTCACCTTAGTGATACATTCTGGGATAGTACCTAAAGTTTAAAGCAGAAATTGGGGCACTTTTGATATTTTCATTTTTGACCAAAATCGACAGGTCCGGGGCTTAGGGAATTTCTCATATGCCACAAAACGGTTGAAGCTCCTGTTCAAAAACAATGCTCCGAAATCAACTTCTGTCACCTTAGTGATACATTTTGGGATAGTACCTAAAAGTTAAAGCTGAAATTGAGGCACTTTTGAAATTTTCATTTTTGACCAAAATCGACAGGTCCGGGGCTTAGGGAATTTCTCATATGCCACAAAACGGTTGAAGCTCCTGTTCAAAAATAATGCTCCGAAATCAACTTCTGTCACCTTAGTGATACATTTTGGGATAGTACCTAAAGTTTAAAGCAGAAATTGGGGTACTTTTGAAATTTTCATTTTTGACCAAAATCGACAGGTCCGGGGCTTAGGGAATTTCTCATATGCCACAAAACGGTTGAAGCTCCTGTTCAAAAATGATGCTCCGAAATCAACTTCTGTCACCTTAGTGATACATTTTGGGATAGTACCTAAAGTTTAAAGCAGAAATTGGGGCACTTTTGAAGTTTACATTTTTGACCAAAATCGACAGGTCCGGGGCTTAGGGAATTTCTCATATGCCACAAAACGGTTGAAGCTCCTGTTCAAAAATAATGCTCCGAAATCAACTTCTGTCACCTTAGTGATACATTTTGGGATAGTACCTAAAGTTTAAAGCTGAAATTGGGGCACTTTTGAAATTTTCATTTTTGACCAAAATCGACAGGTCCGGGGCTTAGGGAATTTCTCATATGCCACAAAACGGTTGAAGCTCCTGTTCAAAAATAATGCTCCGAAATCAACTTCTGTCACCTTAGTGATACATTTTGGGATAGTACCTAAAGTTTAAAGCTGAAATTGGGGCACTTTTGAAATTTTCATTTTTGACCAAAATCGACAGGTCCGGGGCTTAGGGAATTTCTCATATGCCACAAAACGGTTGAAGCTCCTGTTCAAAAATAATGCTCCGAAATCAACTTCTGTCACCTTAGTGATACATTTTGGGATAGTACCTAAAGTTTAAAGCAGAAATTGGGGCACTTTTGAAGTTTTCATTTTTGACCAAAATCGACAGGTCCGGGGCTTAGGGATTTTCTCATATGCCACAAAACGTTTGAAGCTCCTGTTCAAAAATGATGCTCCGGAATCAACTTCTGTCACCTTAGTGATACATTTTAGGATAGTATGTAAAGTTTAAAGCTGAAATTGGGGCACTTTTGAAATTTTCATTTTTGACCAAAATCGACAGGTCCGGGGCTTAGGGAATTTCTCATATGCTACAAAACGGTTGAAGCTCCTGTTCAAAAATAATGCTCCGAAATCAACTTCTGTCACCTTAGTGATACATTCTGGGATAGTACCTAAAGTTTAAAGCAGAAATTGGGGCACTTTTGATATTTTCATTTTTGACCAAAATCGACAGGTCCGGGGCTTAGGGAATTTCTCATATGCCACAAAACGGTTGAAGCTCCTGTTCAAAAATAATGCTCCGAAATCAACTTCTGTCACCTTAGTGATACATTTTGGGATAGTACCTAAAAGTTAAAGCTGAAATTGAGGCACTTTTGAAATTTTCATTTTTGACCAAAATCGACAGGTCCGGGGCTTAGGGAATTTCTCATTAGCCACAAAACGGTTGAAGCTCCTGTTCAAAAATAATGCTCCGAAATCAACTTCTGTCACCTTAGTGATACATTTTGGGATAGTACCTAAAGTTTAAAGCAGAAATTGGGGTACTTTTGAAATTTTCATTTTTGACCAAAATCGACAGGTCCGGGGCTTAGGGAATTTCTCATATGCCACAAAACGGTTGAAGCTCCTGTTCAAAAATGATGCTCCGAAATCAACTTCTGTCACCTTAGTGATACATTTTGGGATAGTACCTAAAGTTTAAAGCAGAAATTGGGGCACTTTTGAAGTTTACATTTTTGACCAAAATCGACAGGTCCGGGGCTTAGGGAATTTCTCATATGCCACAAAACGGTTGAAGCTCCTGTTCAAAAATAATGCTCCGAAATCAACTTCTGTCACCTTAGTGATACATTTTGGGATAGTACCTAAAGTTTAAAGCTGAAATTGGGGCACTTTTGAAATTTTCATTTTTGACCAAAATCGACAGGTCCGGGGCTTAGGGAATTTCTCATATGCCACAAAACGGTTGAAGCTCCTGTTCAAAAATAATGCTCCGAAATCAACTTCTGTCACCTTAGTGATACATTTTGGGATAGTACCTAAAGTTTAAAGCTGAAATTGGGGCACTTTTGAAATTTTCATTTTTGACCAAAATCGACAGGTCCGGGGCTTAGGGAATTTCTCATATGCCACAAAACGGTTGAAGCTCCTGTTCAAAAATAATGCTCCGAAATCAACTTCTGTCACCTTAGTGATACATTTTGGGATAGTACCTAAAGTTTAAAGCTGAAATTGGGGCACTTTTGAAATTTTCATTTTTGACCAAAATCGACAGGTCCGGGGCTTAGGGAATTTCTCATATGCCACAAAACGGTTGAAGCTCCTGTTCAAAAATAATGCTCCGAAATCAACTTCTGTCACCTTAGTGATACATTTTGGGATAGTACCTAAAGTGTAAAGCAGAAATTGGGGTACTTTTGAAATTTTCATTTTTGACCAAAATCGACAGGTCCGGGGCTTAGGGAATTTCTCATATGCCACATAACGGTTGAAGCTCCTGTTCAAAAATGATGCTCCGAAATCAACTTCTGTCACCTTAGTGATACATTTTGGGATAGTACCTAAAGTTTAAAGCAGAAATTGGGGCACTTTTGAAGTTTTCATTTTTGACCAAAATCGACAGGTCCGGGGCTTAGGGAATTTCTCATATGCCACAAAACGGTTGAAGCTCCTGTTCAAAAATAATGCTCCGAAATCAACTTCTGTCACCTTAGTGATACATTTTGGGATAGTACCTAAAGTTTAAAGCAGAATTTGGGGCACTTTTGAAGTTTTCATTTTTGACCAAAATAGACAGGTCCGGGGCTTAGGGAATTTCTCATATGCCACAAAACGGTTGAAGCTCCTGTTCAAAAATAATGCTCCGAAATCAACTTCTGTCACCTTAGTGATACATTTTGGGATAGTACCTAAAAGTTAAAGCTGAAATTGAGGCACTTTTGAAATTTTCATTTTTGACCAAAATCGACAGGTCCGGGGCTTAGGGAATTTCTCATATGCCACAAAACGGTTGAAGCTCCTGTTCAAAAATAATGCTCCGAAATCAACTTCTGTCACCTTAGTGATACATTTTGGGATAGTACCTAAAGTTTAAAGCAGAAATTGGGGCACTTTTGAAGTTTTCATTTTTGACCAAAATCGACAGGTCCGGGGCTTAGGGATTTTCTCATATGCCACAAAACGTTTGAAGCTCCTGTTCAAAAATGATGCTCCGGAATCAACTTCTGTCACCTTAGTGATACATTTTAGGATAGTACGTAAAGTTTAAAGCTGAAATTGGGGCACTTTTGAAATTTTCATTTTTGACCAAAATCGACAGGTACGGGACTTAGGGAATTTCTCATATGCCACATAACGGTTGAAGCTCCTGTTCAAAAATGATGCTCCGAAATCAACTTCTGTCACCTTAGTGATACATTTTGGGATAGTACCTAAAGTTTAAAGCAGAAATTGGGGCACTTTTGAAGTTTTAATTTTTGACCAAAATCGACAGGTCCGGGGCTTAGGGAATTTCTCATATGCCACAAAACGGTTGAAGCTCCTGTTCAAAAATAATGCTCCGAAATCAACTTCTGTCACCTTAGTGATACATTTTGGGATAGTACCTAAAAGTTAAAGCTGAAATTGAGGCACTTTTGAAATTTTCATTTTTGACCAAAATCGACAGGTCCGGGGCTTAGGGAATTTCTCATATGCCACAAAACGGTTGAAGCTCCTGTTCAAAAATAATGCTCCGAAATCAACTTCTGTCACCTTAGTGATACATTTTGGGATAGTACCTAAAGTTTAAAGCAGAAATTGGGGCACTTTTGAAGTTTTCATTTTTGACCAAAATCGACAGGTCCGGGGCTTAGGGATTTTCTCATATGCCACAAAACGTTTGAAGCTCCTGTTCAAAAATGATGCTCCGGAATCAACTTCTGTCACCTTAGTGATACATTTTAGGATAGTACGTAAAGTTTAAAGCTGAAATTGGGGCACTTTTGAAATTTTCATTTTTGACCAAAATCGACAGGTACGGGACTTAGGGAATTTCTCATATGCCACATAACGGTTGAAGCTCCTGTTCAAAAATGATGCTCCGAAATCAACTTCTGTCACCTTAGTGATACATTTTGGGATAGTACCTAAAGTTTAAAGCAGAAATTGGGGCACTTTTGAAGTTTTAATTTTTGACCAAAATCGACAGGTCCGGGGCTTAGGGAATTTCTCATATGCCACAAAACGGTTGAAGCTCCTGTTCAAAAATAATGCTCCGAAATCAACTTCTGTCACCTTAGTGATACATTTTGGGATAGTACCTAAAAGTTAAAGCTGAAATTGAGGCACTTTTGAAATTTTCATTTTTGACCAAAATCGACAGGTCCGGGGCTTAGGGAATTTCTCATATGCCACAAAACGGTTGAAGCTCCTGTTCAAAAATAATGCTCCGAAATCAACTTCTGTCACCTTAGTGATACATTTTGGGATAGTACCTAAAGTTTAAAGCAGAAATTGGGGTACTTTTGAAATTTTCATTTTTGACCAAAATCGACAGGTCCGGGGCTTAGGGAATTTCTCATATGCCACATAACGGTTGAAGCTCCTGTTCAAAAATGATGCTCCGAAATCAACTTCTGTCACCTTAGTGATACATTTTGGGATAGTACCTAAAGTTTAAAGCAGAAATTGGGGCACTTTTGAAGTTTTAATTTTTGACCAAAATCGACAGGTCCGGGGCTTAGGGAATTTCTCATATGCCACAAAACGGTTGAAGCTCCTGTTCAAAAATAATGCTCCGAAATCAACTTCTGTCACCTTAGTGATACATTTTAGGATAGTACCTAAAGTTTAAAGCTGAAATTGGGGCACTTTTGAAATTTTCATTTTTGACCAAAATCGACAGGTCCGGGGCTTAGGGAATTTCTCATATGCCACAAAACGGTTGAAGCTCCTGTTCAAAAATGATGCTCCGAAATCAACTTCTGTCACCTTAGTGATACATTTTAGGATAGTACCTAAAGTTTAAAGCTGAAATTGGGGCACTTTTGAAATTTTCATTTTTGACCAAAATCGACAGGTCCGGGGCTTAGGGAATTTCTCATATGCCACATAACGGTTGAAGCTCCTGTTCAAAAATGATGCTCCGAAATCAACTTCTGTCACCTTAGTGATACATTTTGGGATAGTACCTAAAGTTTAAAGCAGAAATTGGGGCACTTTTGAAGTTTTAATTTTTGACCAAAATCGACAGGTCCGGGGCTTAGGGAATTTCTCATATGCCACAAAACGGTTGAAGCTCCTGTTCAAAAATAATGCTCCGAAATCAACTTCTGTCACCTTAGTGATACATTTTGGGATAGTACCTAAAGTTTAAAGCAGAAATTGGGGCACTTTTGAAGTTTTCATTTTTGACCAAAATCGACAGGTCCGGGGCTTAGGGAATTTCTCATATGCCACAAAACGGTTGAAGCTCCTGTTCAAAAATAATGCTCCGAAATCAACTTCTGTCACCTTAGTGATACATTTTGGGATAGTACCTAAAAGTTAAAGCTGAAATTGAGGCACTTTTGAAATTTTCATTTTTGACCAAAATCGACAGGTCCGGGGCTTAGGGAATTTCTCATATGCCACAAAACGGTTGAAGCTCCTGTTCAAAAATGATGCTCCGAAATCAACTTCTGTCACCTTAGTGATACATTTTGGGATAGTACCTAAAGTTTAAAGCAGAAATTGGGGCACTTTTGAAGTTTTAATTTTTGACCAAAATCGACAGGTCCGGGGCTTAGGGAATTTCTCATATGCCACAAAACGGTTGAAGCTCCTGTTCAAAAATAATGCTCCGAAATCAACTTCTGTCACCTTAGTGATACATTTTAGGATAGTACCTAAAGTTTAAAGCTGAAATTGGGGCACTTTTGAAATTTTCATTTTTGACCAAAATCGACAGGTCCGGGGCTTAGGGAATTTCTCATATGCCACAAAACGGTTGAAGCTCCTGTTCAAAAATGATGCTCCGAAATCAACTTCTGTCACCTTAGTGATACATTTTGGGATAGTACCTAAAGTTTAAAGCAGAAATTGGGGCACTTTTGAAGTTTTCATTTTTGACCAAAATCGACAGGTCCGGGGCTTAGGGAATTTCTCATATGCCACAAAATGTTTGAAGCTCCTGTTCAAAAATGATGCTCCGAAATCAACTTCTGTCACCTTAGTGATTCATTGTGGGATAGTACCTAAAGTTTAAAGCAGAAATTGGGGCACTTTTGAAGTTTTCATTTTTGACCAAAATCGACAGGTCCGGGGCTTAGGGAATTTCTCATATGCCACAAAACGGTTGAAGCTCCTGTTCAAAAATAATGCTCCGAAATCAACTTCTGTCACCTTAGTGATACATTTTGGGATAGTACCTAAAGTTTAAAGCAGAAATTGGGGCACTTTTGAAGTTTTCATTTTTGACCAAAATCGACACGTCCGGGGCTTAGGGAATTTCTCATATGCCACAAAACGGTTGAAGCTCATGTTCAAAAATAATGCTCCGAAATCAACTTCTGTCACCTTAGTGAAACATTTTAGGATAGTACCTAAAGTTTAAAGCTGAAATTGGGGCACTTTTGAAATTTTCATTTTTGACCAAAATCGACAGGTCCGGGGCTTAGTGAATTTCTCATATGCCACAAAACGGTTGAAGCTCCTGTTCAAAAATGATGCTCCGAAATCAACTTCTGTCACCTTAGTGATACATTCTGGGATAGTACCTAAAGTTTAAAGCAGAAATTGGGGCACTTTTGAAGTTTTCATTTTTGACCAAAATCGACAGGTCCGGGGCTTAGGGAATTTCTCATATGCCACAAAATGGTTGAAGCTCCTGTTCAAAAATAATGCTCCGAAATCAACTTCTGTCACCTTAGTGATACATTTTGGGATAGTACCTAAAGTTTAAAGCAGAAATTGGGGCACTTTTGAAGTTTTCATTTTTGACCAAAATCGACAGGTCCTGGGCTTAGGGAATTTCTCATATGCCACAAAACGGTTGAAGATCCTGTTCAAAAATAATGCTCCGAAATCAACTTCTGTCACCTTAGTGATACATTTTAGGATAGTACCTAAAGTTTAAAGCTGAAATTGGGGCACTTTTGAAGTTTTCATTTTTGACCAAAATCGACAGGTCCTGGGCTTAGGGAATTTCTCATATGCCACAAAACGGTTGAAGCTCCTGTTCAAAAATGATGCTCCGAAATCAACTTCTGTCACCTTAGTGATACATTTTGGGATAGTACCTAAAGTTTAAAGCAGAAATTGGGGCACTTTTGATATTTTCATTTTTGACCAAAATCGACAGGTCCGGGGCTTAGGGAATTTCTCATATGCCACAAAATGTTTGAAGCTCCTGTTCAAAAATGATGCTCCGAAATCAACTTCTGTCACCTTAGTGATTCATTTTGGGATAGTACCTAAAGTTTAAAGCAGAAATTGGGGCACTTTTGAAGTTTTCATTTTTGACCAAAATCGACAGGTCCGGGGCTTAGGGAATTTCTCATATGCCACAAAACGGTTGAAGCTCCTGTTCAAAAATGATGCTCCGAAATCAACTTCTGTCACCTTAGTGATACATTCTGGGATAGTACCTAAAGTTTAAAGCAGAAATTGGGGCACTTTTGAAATTTTCATTTTTGACCAAAATCGACAGGTCCGGGGCTTAGGGAATTTCTCATATGCCACAAAACGGTTGAAGCTCCTGTTCAAAAATGATGCTCCGAAATCAACTTCTGTCACCTTAGTGATACATTTTGGGATAGTACCTAAAGTTTAAAGCAGAAATTGGGGCACTTTTGATATTTTAATTTTTGACCAAAATCGACAGGTCCGGGGCTTAGGGAATTTCTCATATGCCACAAAACGTTTGAAGCTCCTGTTCAAAAATGATGCTCCGAAATCAACTTCTGTCACCTTAGTGATGCATTTTGGGATAGTACCTAAAGTTTAAAGCAGAAATTGGGGCACTTTTGAAGTTTTCATTTTTGACCAAAATCGACAGGTCCGGGGCTTAGGGAATTTCTCATATGCCACAAAACGGTTGAAGCTCCTGTTCAAAAATAATGCTCCGAAATCAACTTCTGTCACCTTAGTGATACATTTTGGGACAGTACCTAAAAGTTAAAGCTGAAATTGAGGCACTTTTGAAATTTTCATTTTTGACCAAAATCGACAGGTCCGGGGCTTAGGGAATTTCTCATATGCCACAAAACGTTTGAAGCTCCTGTTCAAAAATAATGCTCCGAAATCAACTTCTGTCACCTTAGTGATACATTCTGGGATAGTACCTAAAGTTTAAAGCAGAAATTGGGGCACTTTTGATATTTTCATTTTTGACCAAAATCGACAGGTCCGGGGCTTAGGGAATTTCTCATATGCCACAAAACGGTTGAAGCTCCTGTTCAAAAATAATGCTCCGAAATCAACTTCTGTCACCTTAGTGATACATTTTGGGATAGTACCTAAAAGTTAAAGCTGAAATTGAGGCACTTTTGAAATTTTAATTTTTGACCAAAATCGACAGGTCCGGGGCTTAGGGAATTTCTCATATGCCACAAAACGGTTGAAGCTCCTGTTCAAAAATAATGCTCCGAAATCAACTTCTGTCACCTTAGTGATACATTTTGGGATAGTACCTAAAGTTTAAAGCAGAAATTGGGGTACTTTTGAAATTTTCATTTTTGACTAAAATCGACAGGTCCAGGGCTTAGGGAATTTCTCATATGCCACAAAACGATTGAAGCTCCTGTTCAAAAATGATGCTCCGAAATCAACTTCTGTCACCTTAGTGATACATTTTGGGATAGTACCTAAAGTTTAAAGCAGAAATTGGGGCACTTTTGAAGTTTACATTTTTGACCAAAATTGACAGGTCCGGGGCTTAGGGAATTTCTCATATGCCACAAATCGGTTCAAGCTCCTGTTCAAAAATGATGCTCCGAAATTAACTTCTGTCACCTTAGTGATACATTTTGGGATAGTACCTAAAGTTTAAAGCAGAAATTGGGGCACATTTGAAATTTTCATTTTTGACCAAAATCGACAGGTCCGGGCTTAGGGAATTTCTCATATGCCACAAAACGGTTGAAGCTCCTGTTCAAAAATAATGCTCCAAAATCAACTTCTGTCACCTTAGTGATACATTTTGGGATAGTACCTAAAGTTTAAAGCTGAAATTGGGGCACTTTTGAAATTTTCATTTTTGACCAAAATCAACAGGTCCGGGGCTTAGGGAATTTCTCATATGCCACAAAACGGTTGAAGCTCCTGTTCAAAAATAATGCTCCGAAATCAACTTCTGTCACCTTAGTGATACATTTTAGGATAGTACCTAAAGTTTAAAGCTGAAATTGGGGCACTTTTGAAATTTTAATTTTTGACCAAAATCGACAGGTCCGGGGCTTAGGGAACTTCTCATATGCCACAAAACGGTTGAAGCTCCTGTTCAAAAATAATGCTCCGAAATCAACTTCTGTCACCTTAGTGATACATTTTGGGATAGTACCTAAAGTTTAAAGCAGAAATTGAGGCACTTTTGATATTTTCATTTTTGACCAAAATCGACAGGTCCGGGGCTTAGGGAATTTCTCATATGCCACAAAACGGTTGAAGCTCCTGTTCAAAAATGATGCTCCGAAATCAACTTCTGTCACCTTAGTGATACATTTTGGGATAGTACCTAAAGTTTAAAGCAGAAATTGGGGCACTTTTGATATTTTAATTTTTGACCAAAATCGACAGGTCCGGGGCTTAGGGAATTTCTCATATGCCACAAAACGTTTGAAGCTCCTGTTCAAAAATGATGCTCCGAAATCAACTTCTGTCACCTTAGTGATGCATTTTGGGATAGTACCTAAAGTTTAAAGCAGAAATTGGGGCACTTTTGAAGTTTTCATTTTTGACCAAAATCGACAGGTCCGGGGCTTAGGGAATTTCTCATATGCCACAAAACGGTTGAAGCTCCTGTTCAAAAATAATGCTCCGAAATCAACTTCTGTCACCTTAGTGATACATTTTGGGATAGTACCTAAAAGTTAAAGCTGAAATTGAGGCACTTTTGAAATTTTCATTTTTGACCAAAATCGACAGGTCCGGGGCTTAGGGAATTTCTCATATGCCACAAAACGTTTGAAGCTCCTGTTCAAAAATAATGCTCCGAAATCAACTTCTGTCACCTTAGTGATACATTCTGGGATAGTACCTAAAGTTTAAAGCAGAAATTGGGGCACTTTTGATATTTTCATTTTTGACCAAAATCGACAGGTCCGGGGCTTAGGGAATTTCTCATATGCCACAAAACGGTTGAAGCTCCTGTTCAAAAATAATGCTCCGAAATCAACTTCTGTCACCTTAGTGATACATTTTGGGATAGTACCTAAAAGTTAAAGCTGAAATTGAGGCACTTTTGAAATTTTCATTTTTGACCAAAATCGACAGGTCCGGGGCTTAGGGAATTTCTCATATGCCACAAAACGTTTGAAGCTCCTGTTCAAAAATAATGCTCCGAAATCAACTTCTGTCACCTTAGTGATACATTTTGGGATAGTACCTAAAAGTTAAAGCTGAAATTGAGGCACTTTTGAAATTTTCATTTTTGACCAAAATCGACAGGTCCGGGGCTTAGGGAATTTCTCATATGCCACAAAACGGTTGAAGCTCCTGTTCAAAAATAATGCTCGAAAATCAACTTCTGTCACCTTAGTGATACATTTTGGGATAGTACCTAAAGTTTAAAGCAGAAATTGGGGTACTTTTGAAATTTTCATTTTTGACTAAAATCGACAGGTCCAGGGCTTAGGGAATTTCTCATATGCCACAAAACGGTTGAAGCTCCTGTTCAAAAATGATGCTCCGAAATCAACTTCTGTCACCTTAGTGATACATTTTGGGATAGTACCTAAAGTTTAAAGCAGAAATTGGGGCACTTTTGAAGTTTACATTTTTGACCAAAATCGACAGGTCCGGGGCTTAGGGAATTTCTCATATGCCACAAATCGGTTCAAGCTCCTGTTCAAAAATGATGCTCCGAAATTAACTTCTGTCACCTTAGTGATACATTTTGGGATAGTACCTAAAGTTTAAAGCAGAAATTGGGGCACATTTGAATTTTTCATTTTTGACCAAAATCGACAGGTCCGGGCTTAGGGAATTTCTCATATGCCACAAAACGGTTGAAGCTCCTGTTCAAAAATAATGCTCCAAAATCAACTTCTGTCACCTTAGTGATACATTTTGGGATAGTACCTAAAGTTTAAAGCTGAAATTGGGGCACTTTTGAAATTTTCATTTTTGACCAAAATCAACAGGTCCGGGGCTTAGGGAATTTCTCATATGCCACAAAACGGTTGAAGCTCCTGTTCAAAAATAATGCTCCGAAATCAACTTCTGTCACCTTAGTGATACATTTTAGGATAGTACCTAAAGTTTAAAGCTGAAATTGGGGCACTTTTGAAATTTTAATTTTTGACCAAAATCGACAGGTCCGGGGCTTAGGGAACTTCTCATATGCCACAAAACGGTTGAAGCTCCTGTTCAAAAATAATGCTCCGAAATCAACTTCTGTCACCTTAGTGATACATTTTGGGATAGTACCTAAAGTTTAAAGCAGAAATTGAGGCACTTTTGATATTTTCATTTTTGACCAAAATCGACAGGTCCGGGGCTTAGGGAATTTCTCATATGCCACAAAACGGTTGAAGCTCCTGTTCAAAAATAATGCTCCGAAATCAACTTATGTCACCTTAGTGAAACATTCTGGGATAGTACCTAAAGTTTAAAGCAGAAATTGGGGCACTTTTGAAGTTTTCATTTTTGACCAAAATCGACAGGTCCGGGGCTTAGGGAATTTCTCATATGCCACAAAACGGTTGAAGCTCCTGTTCAAAAATAATGCTCCGAAATCAACTTCTGTCACCTTAGTGATACATTTTGGGATAGTACCTAAAGTTTAAAGCTGAAATTGGAGCACTTTTGAAATTTTCATTTTTGACCAAAATCGACAGGTCCGGGGCTTAGGGAATTTCTCATATGCCACAAAACGGTTGAAGCTCCTGTTCAAAAATAATGCTCCGAAATCAACTTCTGTCACCTTAGTGATACATTTTGGGATAGTACCTAAAGTTTAAAGCAGAAATTGGGGTACTTTTGACATTTTCATTTTTGACCAAAATCGACAGGTCCGGGGCTTAGGGAATTTCTCATATGCCACATAACGATTGAAGCTCCTGTTCAAAAATGATGCTCCGAAATCAACTTCTGTCACCTTAGTGATACATTTTGGGATAGTACCTAAAGTTTAGAGCTGAAATTGGGGCACTTTTGAAATTTTCATTTTTGACCAAAATCGACAGGTCCGGGGCTTAGGGAATTTCTCATATGCCACAAAACGGTTGAAGCTCCTGTTCAAAAATGATGCTCCGAAATCAACTTCTGTCACCTTAGTGATACATTTTGGGATATTACCTAAAGTTTAAAGCAGAAATTGGGGCACTTTTGATATTTTCATTTTTGACCAAAATCGACAGGTCCGGGGCTTAGGGAATTTCTCATATGCCACAAAATGTTTGAAGCTCCTGTTCAAAAATGATGCTCCGAAATCAACTTCTGTCACCTTAGTGATTCATTTTGGGATAGTACCTAAAGTTTAAAGCAGAAATTGGGGTACTTTTGAAGTTTTCATTTTTGACCAAAATCGACAGGTCCGGGGCTTAGGGAATTTCTCATATGCCACAAAACGGTTGAAGCTCCTGTTCAAAAATAATGCTCCGAAATCAACTTCTGTCACCTTAGTGATACATTTTAGGATAGTACCTAAAGTTTAAAGCTGAATTTGGGGCACTTTTGAAATTTTCATTTTTGACCAAAATCGACAGGTCCGGGGCTTAGGGAATTTCTCATATGCCACAAAACGGTTGAAGCTCCTGTTTAAAAATGATGCTCCGAAATCAACTTCTGTCACCTTAGTGATACATTTTGGGATAGTACCTAAAGTTTAAAGCAGAAATTGGGGCACTTTTAATATTTTCATTTTTGACCAAAATCGACAGGTCCGGGGCTTAGGGATTTTCTCATATGCCACAAAACGTTTGAAGCTCCTGTTCAAAAATGATGCTCCGAAATCAACTTCTGTCACCTTAGTGATACATTTTAGGATAGTACCTAAAGTTTAAAGCTGAAATTGGGGCACTTTTGAAATTTTCATTTTTGACCAAAATCGACAGGTCCGGGGCTTAGGGAATTTCTCATATGCCACAAAACGGTTGAAGCTCCTGTTCAAAAATAATGCTCCGAAATCAACTTCTGTCACCTTAGTGATACATTTTGGGATAGTACCTAAAGTTTAAAGCAGAAATTGGGGTACTTTTGAAAATTTAATTTTTGACCAAAATCGACAGGTCCGGGGCTTAGGGAATTTCTCATATGCCACAAAACGGTTGAAGCTCCTGTTCAAAAATGATGCTCCGAAATCAACTTCTGTCACCTTAGTGATACATTTTGGGATAGTACCTAAAGTTTAAAGCAGAAATTGGGGCACTTTTGAAGTTTTCATTTTTGACCAAAATCAACACGTCCGGGGCTTAGGGAATTTCTCATATGCCACAAAATGTTTGAAGCTCCTGTTCAAAAATGATGCTCCGAAATCAACTTCTGTCACCTTAGTGATACATTTTAGGATAGTACCTAAAGTTTAAAGCAGAAATTAGAGCACTTTTGAAGTTTTCATTTTTGACCAAAATCGACAGGTCCGGGGCTTAGGGAATTTCTCATATGCCACAAAACGGTTGAAGCTCCTGTTCAAAAATGATGCTCCGAAATCAACTTCTGTCACCTTAGTGATACATTTTGGGATAGTACCTAAAGTTTAAAGCAGAAATTGGGGCACTTTTGATATTTTCATTTTTGACCAAAATCGACAGGTTCGGGGCTTAGGGATTTTCTCATATGCCACAAAACGTTTGAAGCTCCTGTTCAAAAATGATGCTCCGAAATCAACTTCTGTCACCTTAGTGATACATTTTAGGATAGTACCTAAAGTTTAAAGCTGAAATTGGGGCACTTTTGAAATTTTCATTTTTGACCAAAATCGACAGGTCCGGGGCTTAGGGAATTTCTCATATGCTACAAAACGGTTGAAGCTCCTGTTCAAAAATAATGCTCCGAAATCAACTTCTGTCACCTTAGTGATACATTCTGGGATAGTACCTAAAGTTTAAAGCAGAAATTGGGGCACTTTTGATATTTTCATTTTTTACCAAAATCGACAGGTCCGGGGCTTAGGGAATTTCTCATATGCCACAAAACGGTTGAAGCTCCTGTTCAAAAATAATGCTCCGAAATCAACTTCTGTCACCTTAGTGATACATTTTGGGATAATACCTAAAAGTTAAAGCTGAAATTGAGGCACTTTTGAAATTTTCATTTTTGACCAAAATCGACAGGTCCGGGGCTTAGGGAATTTCTCATATGCCACAAAACGGTTGAAGCTCCTGTTCAAAAATAATGCTCCGAAATCAACTTCTGTCACCTTAGTGATACATTTTGGGATAGTACCTAAAGTTTAAAGCAGAAATTGGGGTACTTTTGAAATTTTCATTTTTGACCAAAATCGACAGGTCCGGGGCTTAGGGAATTTCTCATATGTGACAAAACGGTTGAAGCTCCTGTTCAAAAATGATGCTCCGAAATCAACTTCTGTCACCTTAGTGATACATTTTGGGATAGTACCTAAAGTTTAAAGCAGAAATTGGGGCACTTTTGAAGTTTACATTTTTGACCAAAATCGACAGGTCCGGGGCTTAGGGAATTTCTCATATGCCACAAATCGGTTCAAGCTCCTGTTCAAAAATGATGCTCCGAAATTAACTTCTGTCACCTTAGTGATACATTTTGGGATAGTACCTAAAGTTTAAAGCAGAAATTGGGGCACATTTGAAATTTTCATTTTTGACCAAAATCGACAGGTCCGGGCTTAGGGAATTTCTCATATGCCACAAAACGGTTGAAGCTCCTGTTCAAAAATGATGCTCCGAAATCAACTTCTGTCACCTTAGTGATACATTTTGGGATAGTACCTAAAGTTTAAAGCAGAAATTGGGGCACTTTTGAAGTTTACATTTTTGACCAAAATCGACAGGTCCGGGGCTTAGGGAATTTCTCATATGCCACAAATCGGTTCAAGCTCCTGTTCAAAAATGATGCTCCGAAATTAACTTCTGTCACCTTAGTGATACATTTTGGGATAGTACCTAAAGTTTAAAGCTGAAATTGGGGCACTTTTGAAATTTTCATTTTTGACCAAAATCAACAGGTCCGGGGCTTAGGGAATTTCTCATATGCCACAAAACGGTTGAAGCTCCTGTTCAAAAATAATGCTCCGAAATCAACTTCTGTCACCTTAGTGATACATTTTAGGATAGTACCTAAAGTTTAAAGCTGAAATTGGGGCACTTTTGAAATTTTAATTTTTGACCAAAATCGACAGGTCCGGGGCTTAGGGAACTTCTCATATGCCACAAAACGGTTGAAGCTCCTGTTCAAAAATAATGCTCCGAAATCAACTTCTGTCACCTTAGTGATACATTTTGGGATAGTACCTAAAGTTTAAAGCAGAAATTGAGGCACTTTTGATATTTTCATTTTTGACCAAAATCGACAGGTCCGGGGCTTAGGGAATTTCTCATATGCCACAAAACGGTTGAAGCTCCTGTTCAAAAATAATGCTCCGAAATCAACTTATGTCACCTTAGTGAAACATTCTGGGATAGTACCTAAAGTTTAAAGCAGAAATTGGGGCACTTTTGAAGTTTTCATTTTTGACCAAAATCGACAGGTCCGGGGCTTAGGGAATTTCTCATATGCCACAAAACGGTTGAAGCTCCTGTTCAAAAATAATGCTCCGAAATCAACTTCTGTCACCTTAGTGATACATTTTGGGATAGTACCTAAAGTTTAAAGCTGAAATTGGAGCACTTTTGAAATTTTCATTTTTGACCAAAATCGACAGGTCCGGGGCTTAGGGAATTTCTCATATGCCACAAAACGGTTGACGCTCCTGTTCAAAAATAATGCTCCGAAATCAACTTCTGTCACCTTAGTGATACATTTTGGGATAGTACCTAAAGTTTAAAGCAGAAATTGGGGTACTTTTGACATTTTCATTTTTGACCAAAATCGACAGGTCCGGGGCTTAGGGAATTTCTCATATGCCACATAACGATTGAAGCTCCTGTTCAAAAATGATGCTCCGAAATCAACTTCTGTCACCTTAGTGATACATTTTGGGATAGTACCTAAAGTTTAAAGCTGAAATTGGGGCACTTTTGAAATTTTCATTTTTGACCAAAATCGACAGGTCCGGGGCTTAGGGAATTTCTCATATGCCACAAAACGGTTGAAGCTCCTGTTCAAAAATGATGCTCCGAAATCAACTTCTGTCACCTTAGTGATACATTTTGGGATAGTACCTAAAGTTTAAAGCAGAAATTGGGGCACTTTTGATATTTTCATTTTTGACCAAAATCGACAGGTCCGGGGCTTAGGGAATTTCTCATATGCCACAAAATGTTTGAAGCTCCTGTTCAAAAATGATGCTCCGAAATCAACTTCTGTCACCTTAGTGATTCATTTTGGGATAGTACCTAAAGTTTAAAGCAGAAATTGGGGTACTTTTGAAGTTTTCATTTTTGACCAAAATCGACAGGTCCGGGGCTTAGGGAATTTCTCATATGCCACAAAACGGTTGAAGCTCCTGTTCAAAAATAATGCTCCGAAATCAACTTCTGTCACCTTAGTGATACATTTTAGGATAGTACCTAAAGTTTAAAGCTGAATTTGGGGCACTTTTGAAATTTTCATTTTTGACCAAAATCGACAGGTCCGGGGCTTAGGGAATTTCTCATATGCCACAAAACGGTTGAAGCTCCTGTTTAAAAATGATGCTCCGAAATCAACTTCTGTCACCTTAGTGATACATTTTGGGATAGTACCTAAAGTTTAAAGCAGAAATTGGGGCACTTCTAATATTTTAATTTTTGACCAAAATCGACAGGTCCGGGGCTTAGGGATTTTCTCATATGCCACAAAACGTTTGAAGCTCCTGTTCAAAAATGATGCTCCGAAATCAACTTCTGTCACCTTAGTGATACATTTTAGGATAGTACCTAAAGTTTAAAGCTGAAATTGGGGCACTTTTGAAATTTTCATTTTTGACCAAAATCGACAGGTCCGGGGCTTAGGGAATTTCTCATATGCCACAAAACGGTTGAAGCTCCTGTTCAAAAATAATGCTCCGAAATCAACTTCTGTCACCTTAGTGATACATTTTGGGATAGTACCTAAAGTTTAAAGCAGAAATTGGGGTACTTTTGAAATTTTAATTTTTGACCAAAATCGACAGGTCCGGGGCTTAGGGAATTTCTCATATGCCACAAAACGGTTGAAGCTCCTGTTCAAAAATGATGCTCCGAAATCAACTTCTGTCACCTTAGTGATACATTTTGGGATAGTACCTAAAGTTTAAAGCAGAAATTGGGGCACTTTTGAAGTTTTCATTTTTGACCAAAATCAACACGTCCGGGGCTTAGGGAATTTCTCATATGCCACAAAATGTTTGAAGCTCCTGTTCAAAAATGATGCTCCGAAATCAACTTCTGTCACCTTAGTGATACATTTTAGGATAGTACCTAAAGTTTAAAGCAGAAATTAGAGCACTTTTGAAGTTTTCATTTTTGACCAAAATCGACAGGTCCGGGGCTTAGGGAATTTCTCATATGCCACAAAACGGTTGAAGCTCCTGTTCAAAAATGATGCTCCGAAATCAACTTCTGTCACCTTAGTGATACATTTTGGGATAGTACCTAAAGTTTAAAGCAGAAATTGGGGCACTTTTGAAGTTTTCATTTTTGACCAAAATCAACACGTCCGGGGCTTAGGGAATTTCTCATATGCCACAAAATGTTTGAAGCTCCTGTTCAAAAATGATGCTCCGAAATCAACTTCTGTCACCTTAGTGATACATTTTAGGATAGTACCTAAAGTTTAAAGCAGAAATTAGAGCACTTTTGAAGTTTTCATTTTTGACCAAAATCGACAGGTCCGGGGCTTAGGGAATTTCTCATATGCCACAAAACGGTTGAAGCTCCTGTTCAAAAATGATGCTCCGAAATCAACTTCTGTCACCTTAGTGATACATTTTGGGATAGTACCTAAAGTTTAAAGCAGAAATTGGGGCACTTTTGATATTTTCATTTTTGACCAAAATCGACAGGTCCGGGGCTTAGGGAATTTCTCATATGCCACAAAACGGTTGAAGCTCCTGTTCAAAAATAATGCTCCGAAATCAACTTCTGTCACCTTAGTGATACATTTTGGGATAATACCTAAAAGTTAAAGCTGAAATTGAGGCACTTTTGAAATTTTCATTTTTGACCAAAATCGACAGGTCCGGGGCTTAGGGAATTTCTCATATGCCACAAAACGGTTGAAGCTCCTGTTCAAAAATGATGCTCCGAAATCAACTTCTGTCACCTTAGTGATACATTTTGGGATAGTACCTAAAGTTTAAAGCTGAAATTGGGGCACTTTTGAAATTTTCATTTTTGACCAAAATCGACAGGTCCGGGGCTTAGGGAATTTCTCATATGCCACAAAACGGTTGAAGCTCCTGTTCAAAAATGATGCTCCGAAATCAACTTCTGTCACCTTAGTGATACATTTTGGGATAGTACCTAAAGTTTAAAGCAGAAATTGGGGCACTTTTGATATTTTCATTTTTGACCAAAATCGACAGGTCCGGGGCTTAGGGAATTTCTCATATGCCACAAAATGTTTGAAGCTCCTGTTCAAAAATGATGCTCCGAAATCAACTTCTGTCACCTTAGTGATTCATTTTGGGATAGTACCTAAAGTTTAAAGCAGAAATTGGGGTACTTTTGAAGTTTTCATTTTTGACCAAAATCGACAGGTCCGGGGCTTAGGGAATTTCTCATATGCCACAAAACGGTTGAAGCTCCTGTTCAAAAATAATGCTCCGAAATCAACTTCTGTCACCTTAGTGATACATTTTAGGATAGTACCTAAAGTTTAAAGCTGAATTTGGGGCACTTTTGAAATTTTCATTTTTGACCAAAATCGACAGGTCCGGGGCTTAGGGAATTTCTCATATGCCACAAAACGGTTGAAGCTCCTGTTTAAAAATGATGCTCCGAAATCAACTTCTGTCACCTTAGTGATACATTTTGGGATAGTACCTAAAGTTTAAAGCAGAAATTGGGGCACTTTTAATATTTTCATTTTTGACCAAAATCGACAGGTCCGGGGCTTAGGGATTTTCTCATATGCCACAAAACGTTTGAAGCTCCTGTTCAAAAATGATGCTCCGAAATCAACTTCTGTCACCTTAGTGATACATTTTAGGATAGTACCTAAAGTTTAAAGCTGAAATTGGGGCACTTTTGAAATTTTCATTTTTGACCAAAATCGACAGGTCCGGGGCTTAGGGAATTTCTCATATGCCACAAAACGGTTGAAGCTCCTGTTCAAAAATAATGCTCCGAAATCAACTTCTGTCACCTTAGTGATACATTTTGGGATAGTACCTAAAGTTTAAAGCAGAAATTGGGGTACTTTTGAAATTTTAATTTTTGACCAAAATCGACAGGTCCGGGGCTTAGGGAATTTCTCATATGCCACAAAACGGTTGAAGCTCCTGTTCAAAAATGATGCTCCGAAATCAACTTCTGTCACCTTAGTGATACATTTTGGGATAGTACCTAAAGTTTAAAGCAGAAATTGGGGCACTTTTGAAGTTTTCATTTTTGACCAAAATCAACACGTCCGGGGCTTAGGGAATTTCTCATATGCCACAAAACGGTTGAAGCTCCTGTTCAAAAATGATGCTCCGAAATCAACTTCTGTCACCTTAGTGATACATTTTAGGATAGTACCTAAAGTTTAAAGCAGAAATTAGAGCACTTTTGAAGTTTTCATTTTTGACCAAAATCGACAGGTCCGGGGCTTAGGGAAATTCTCATATGCCACAAAACGGTTGAAGCTCCTGTTCAAAAATGATGCTCCGAAATCAACTTCTGTCACCTTAGTGATACATTTTGGGATAGTACCTAAAGTTTAAAGCAGAAATTGGGGCACTTTTGATATTTTCATTTTTGACCAAAATCGACAGGTCCGGGGCTTAGGGATTTTCTCATATGCCACAAAACGTTTGAAGCTCCTGTTCAAAAATAATGCTCCGAAATCAACTTCTGTCACCTTAGTGATACATTTTGGGATAGTACCTAAAGTTTAAAGCAGAAATTGGGGTACTTTTGAAATTTTCATTTTTGACCAAAATCGACAGGTCCGGGGCTTAGGGAATTTCTCATATGTGACAAAACGGTTGAAGCTCCTGTTCAAAAATGATGCTCCGAAATCAACTTCTGTCACCTTAGTGATACATTTTGGGATAGTACCTAAAGTTTAAAGCAGAAATTGGGGCACTTTTGAAGTTTACATTTTTGACCAAAATCGACAGGTCCGGGGCTTAGGGAATTTCTCATATGCCACAAATCGGTTCAAGCTCCTGTTCAAAAATGATGCTCCGAAATTAACTTCTGTCACCTTAGTGATACATTTTGGGATAGTACCTAAAGTTTAAAGCAGAAATTGGGGCACATTTGAAATGTTCATTTTTGACCAAAATCGACAGGTCCGGGCTTAGGGAATTTCTCATATGCCACAAAACGGTTGAAGCTCCTGTTCAAAAATAATGCTCCGAAATCAACTTCTGTCACCTTAGTGATACATTTTGGGATAGTACCTAAAGTTTAAAGCAGAAATTGGGGCACTTTTGATATTTTCATTTTTGACCAAAATCGACAGGTCCGGGGCTTAGGGAATTTCTCATATGCCACAAAACGGTTGAAGCTCCTGTTCAAAAATAATGCTCCGAAATCAACTTCTGTCACCTTAGTGATACATTTTGGGATAGTACCTAAAGTTTAAAGCTGAAATTGGAGCACTTTTGAAATTTTCATTTTTGACCAAAATCGTCAGGTCCGGGGCTTAGGGAATTTCTCATATGCCACAAAACGGTTGAAGCTCCTGTTCAAAAATAATGCTCCGAAATCAACTTCTGTCACCTTAGTGATACATTTTGGGATAGTACCTAAAGTTTAAAGCAGAAATTGGGGTACTTTTGAAATTTTCATTTTTGACCAAAATCGACAGGTCCGGGGCTTTGGGAATTTCTCATATGCCACATAACGGTTGAAGCTCCTGTTCAAAAATGATGCTCCGAAATCAACTTCTGTCACCTTAGTGATACATTTTGGGATAGTACCTAAAGTTTAAAGCTGAAATTGGGGCACTTTTGAAATTTTCATTTTTGACCAAAATCGACAGGTCCGGGGCTTAGGGAATTTCTCATATGCCACAAAACGGTTGAAGCTCCTGTTCAAAAATGATGCTCCGAAATCAACTTCTGTCACCTTAGTGATACATTTTGGGATAGTACCTAAAGTTTAAAGCAGAAATTGGGGCACTTTTGATATTTTCATTTTTGACCAAAATCGACAGGTCCGGGGCTTAGGGAATTTCTCATATGCCACAAAATGTTTGACGCTCCTGTTCAAAAATGATGCTCCGAAATCAACTTCTGTCACCTTAGTGATTCATTTTGGGATAGTACCTAAAGTTTAAAGCAGAAATTGGGGTACTTTTGAAGTTTTCATTTTTGACCAAAATCGACAGGTCCGGGGCTTAGGGAATTTCTCATATGCCACAAAACGGTTGAAGCTCCTGTTCAAAAATAATGCTCCGAAATCAACTTCTGTCACCTTAGTGATACATTTTAGGATAGTACCTAAAGTTTAAAGCTGAATTTGGGGCACTTTTGAAATTTTCATTTTTGACCAAAATCGACAGGTCCGGGGCTTAGGGAATTTCTCATATGCCACAAAACGGTTGAAGCTCCTGTTTAAAAATGATGCTCCGAAATCAACTTCTGTCACCTTAGTGATACATTTTGGGATAGTACCTAAAGTTTAAAGCAGAAATTGGGGCACTTTTAATATTTTCATTTTTGACCAAAATCGACAGGTCCGGGGCTTAGGGATTTTCTCATATGCCACAAAACGTTTGAAGCTCCTGTTCAAAAATGATGCTCCGAAATCAACTTCTGTCACCTTAGTGATACATTTTAGGATAGTACCTAAAGTTTAAAGCTGAAATTGGGGCACTTTTGAAATTTTCATTTTTGACCAAAATCGACAGGTCCGGGGCTTAGGGAATTTCTCATATGCCACAAAACGGTTGAAGCTCCTGTTCAAAAATAATGCTCCGAAATCAACTTCTGTCACCTTAGTGATACATTTTGGGATAGTACCTAAAGTTTAAAGCAGAAATTGGGGTACTTTTGAAATTTTAATTTTTGACCAAAATCGACAGGTCCGGGGCTTAGGGAATTTCTCATATGCCACAAAACGGTTGAAGCTCCTGTTCAAAAATGATGCTCCGAAATCAACTTCTGTCACCTTAGTGATACATTTTGGGATAGTACCTAAAGTTTAAAGCAGAAATTGGGGCACTTTTGAAGTTTTCATTTTTGACCAAAATCGACACGTCCGGGGCTTAGGGAATTTCTCATATGCCACAAAATGTTTGAAGCTCCTGTTCAAAAATGATGCTCCGAAATCAACTTCTGTCACCTTAGTGATACATTTTAGGATAGTACCTAAAGTTTAAAGCAGAAATTAGAGCACTTTTGAAGTTTTCATTTTTGACCAAAATCGACAGGTCCGGGGCTTAGGGAATTTCTCATATGCCACAAAACGGTTGAAGCTCCTGTTCAAAAATGATGCTCCGAAATCAACTTCTGTCACCTTAGTGATACATTTTGGGATAGTACCTAAAGTTTAAAGCAGAAATTGGGGCACTTTTGATATTTTCATTTTTGACCAAAATCGACAGGTCCGGGGCTTAGGGATTTTCTCATATGCCACAAAACGTTTGAAGCTCCTGTTCAAAAATGATGCTCCGAAATCAACTTCTGTCACCTTAGTGATACATTTTAGGATAGTACCTAAAGTTTAAAGCTGAAATTGGGGCACTTTTGAAATTTTCATTTTTGACCAAAATCGACAGGTCCGGGGCTTAGGGAATTTCTCATATGCTACAAAACGGTTGAAGCTCCTGTTCAAAAATAATGCTCCGAAATCAACTTCTGTCACCTTAGTGATACATTCTGGGATAGTACCTAAAGTTTAAAGCAGAAATTGGGGCACTTTTGATATTTTCATTTTTGACCAAAATCGACAGGTCCGGGGCTTAGGGAATTTCTCATATGCCACAAAACGGTTGAAGCTCCTGTTCAAAAATAATGCTCCGAAATCAACTTCTGTCACCTTAGTGATACATTTTGGGATAATACCTAAAAGTTAAAGCTGAAATTGAGGCACTTTTGAAATTTTCATTTTTGAACAAAATCGACAGGTCCGGGGCTTAGGGAATTTCTCATATGCCACAAAACGGTTGAAGCTCCTGTTCAAAAATAATGCTCCGAAATCAACTTCTGTCACCTTAGTGATACATTTTGGGATAGTACCTAAAGTTTAAAGCAGAAATTGGGGTACTTTTGAAATTTTCATTTTTGACCAAAATCGACAGGTCCGGGGCTTAGGGAATTTCTCATATGTGACAAAACGGTTGAAGCTCCTGTTCAAAAATGATGCTCCGAAATCAACTTCTGTCACCTTAGTGATACATTTTGGTATAGTACCTAAAGTTTAAAGCAGAAATTGGGGCACTTTTGAAGTTTACATTTTTGACCAAAATCGACAGGTCCGGGGCTTAGGGAATTTCTCATATGCCACAAATCGGTTCAAGCTCCTGTTCAAAAATGATGCTCCGAAATTAACTTCTGTCACCTTAGTGATACATTTTGGGATAGTACCTAAAGTTTAAAGCAGAAATTGGGGCACATTTGAAATTTTCATTTTTGACCAAAATCGACAGGTCCGGGCTTAGGGAATTTCTCATATGCCACAAAACGGTTGAAGCTCCTGTTCAAAAATAATGCTCCGAAATCAGCTTCTGTCACCTTAGTGATACATTTTGGGATAGTACCTAAAGTTTAAAGCTGAAATTGGGGCACTTTTGAAATTTTAATTTTTGACCAAAATCAACAGGTCCGGGGCTTAGGGAATTTCTCATATGCCACAAAACGGTTGAAGCTCCTGTTCAAAAATAATGCTCCGAAATCAACTTCTGTCACCTTAGTGATACATTTTAGGATAGTACCTAAAGTTTAAAGCTGAAATTGGGGCACTTTTGAAATTTTCATTTTTGACCAAAATCGACAGGTCCGGGGCTTAGGGAATTTCTCATATGCCACAAAACGGTTGAAGCTCCTGTTCAAAAATAATGCTCCGAAATCAACTTATGTCACCTTAGTGAAACATTCTGGGATAGTACCTAAAGTTTAAAGCAGAAATTGGGGCACTTTTGAAGTTTTCATTTTTGACCAAAATCGACAGGTCCGGGGCTTAGGGAATTTCTCATATGCCACAAAACGGTTGAAGCTCCTGTTCAAAAATAATGCTCCGAAATCAACTTCTGTCACCTTAGTGATACATTTTGGGATAGTACCTAAAGTTTAAAGCAGAAATTGGGGCACTTTTGATATTTTCATTTTTGACCAAAATCGACAGGTCCGGGGCTTAGGGAATTTCTCATATGCCACAAAACGTTTGAAGCTCCTGTTAAAAAATGATGCTCCGAAATCAACTTCTGTCACCTTAGTGATACATTTTGGGATAGTACCTAAAGTTAAAGCAGAAATTGGGGCACTTTTGAAGTTTTCATTTTTGACCAAAATCGACAGGTCCGGGGCTTAGGGAATTTCTCATATGCCACAAAACGGTTGAAGCTCCTGTTCAAAAATAATGCTCCGAAATCAACTTCTGTCACCTTAGTGATACATTTTGGGATAGTACCTAAACGTTAAAGCTGAAATTGAGGCACTTTTGAAATTTTCATTTTTGACCAAAATCGACAGGTCCGGGGCTTAGGGAATTTCTCATATGCCACAAAACGGTTGAAGCTCCTGTTCAAAAATAATGCTCCGAAATCAACTTCTGTCACCTTAGTGATACATTTTGGGATAGTACCTAAAGTTTAAAGCAGAAATTGGGGTACTTTTGAAATTTTCATTTTTGACCAAAATCGACAGGTCCGGGGCTTAGGGAATTTCTCATATGCCACAAAATGTTTGAAGCTCCTGTTCAAAAATGATGCTCCGAAATCAACTTCTGTCACCTTTGTGATTCATTTTGGGATAGTACCTAAAGTTTAAAGCAGAAATTGGGGCACTTTTGAAGTTTTCATTTTTGACCAAAATCGACAGGTCCGGGGCTTAGGGAATTTCTCATATGCCACAAAACGGTTGAAGCTCCTGTTCAAAAATGATGCTCCGAAATCAACTTCTGTCACCTTAGTGATACATTTCGGGATAGTACCTAATGTTTAAAGCAGAAATTGGGGCACTTTTGAAGTTTTCATTTTTGACCAAAATCGACAGGTCCGGGGCTTAGGGAATTTCTCATATGCCACAAAACGGTTGAAGCTCCTGTTCAAAAATGATGCTCCGAAATCAACTTCTGTCACCTTAGTGATACATTTCGGGATAGTACCTAATGTTTAAAGCAGAAATTGGGGCACTTTTGAAGTTTTCATTTTTGACCAAAATCGACAGGTCCGGGGCTTAGGGAATTTCTCATATGCCACAAAACGGTTGAAGCTCCTGTTCAAAAATGATGCTCCGAAATCAACTTCTGTCACCTTAGTGATACATTTTGGGATAGTACCTAAAGTTTAAAGCAGAAATTGGGGCACTTTTGATATTTTCATTTTTGACCAAAATCGACAGGTCCGGGGCTTAGGGATTTTCTCATATGCCACAAAACGTTTGAAGCTCCTGTTCAAAAATGATGCTCCGAAATCAACTTCTGTCACCTTAGTGATACATTTTAGGATAGTACCTAAAGTTTAAAGCAGAAATTGGGGCACATTTGAAATTTTCATTTTTGACCAAAATCGACAGGTCCGGGGCTTAGGGAATTTCTCATATGCCACAAAACGGTTGAAGCTCCTGTTCAAAAATGATGCTCCGAAATCAACTTCTGTCACCTTAGTGATACATTCTGGGATAGTACCTAAAGTTTAAAGCAGAAATTGGGGCACTTTTGATATTTTCATTTTTGACCAAAATCGACAGGTCCGGGGCTTAGGGAATTTCTCATATGCCACAAAACGGTTGAAGCTCCTGTTCAAAAATAATGCTCTGAAATCAACTTCTGTCACCTTAGTGATACATTTTGGGATAGTACCTAAAGTTTAAAGCAGAAATTGGGGCACATTTGAAATTTTCATTTTTGACCAAAATCGACAGGTCCGGGCTTAGGGAATTTCTCATATGCCACAAAACGGTTGAAGCTCCTGTTCAAAAATAATGCTCCGAAATCAACTTCTGTCACCTTAGTGATACATTTTGGGATAGTACCTAAAGTTTAAAGCAGAAATTGGGGCACATTTGAAATTTTCATTTTTGACCAAAATCGACAGGTCCGGGCTTAGGGAATTTCTCATATGCCACAAAACGGTTGAAGCTCCTGTTCAAAAATAATGCTCCGAAATCAACTTCTGTCACCTTAGTGATACATTTTGGGATAGTACCTAAAGTTTAAAGCAGAAATTGGGGCACATTTGAAATTTTCATTTTTGACCAAAATCGACAGGTCCGGGCTTAGGGAATTTCTCATATGCCACAAAACGGTTGAAGCTCCTGTTCAAAAATAATGCTCCGAAATCAACTTCTGTCACCTTAGTGATACATTTTGGGATAGTACCTAAAGTTTAAAGCTGAAATTGGGGCACTTTTGAAATTTTCATTTTTGACCAAAATCGACAGGTCCGGGGCTTAGGGAATTTCTCGTATGCCACAAAACGGTTGAAGCTCCTGTTCAAAAATAATGCTCCGAAATCAACTTCTGTCACCTTAGTGATACATTTTAGGATAGTACCTAAAGTTTAAAGCTGAAATTGGGGCACTTTTGAAATTTTCATTTTTGACCAAAATCGACAGGTCCGGGGCTTAGGGAACTTCTCATATGCCACAAAACGGTTGAAGCTCCTGTTCAAAAATGATGCTCCGAAATCAACTTCTGTCACCTTAGTGATACATTTTGGGATAGTACCTAAAGATTAAAGCAGAAATTAGGGCACTTTTGATATTTTCATTTTTGACCAAAATCGACAGGTCCGGGTCTTAGGGAATTTCTCATATGCCACAAAACGGTTGAAGCTCCTGTTCAAAAATAATGCTCCGAAATCAACTTATGTCACCTTAGTGATACATTTTGGGTTAGTACCTAAAGTTTAAAGCTGAAATTGGGGCACTTTTGAAATTTTCATTTTTGACCAAAATCGACAGGTCCGGGGCTTAGGGAATTTCTCATATGCCACAAAACGGTTGAAGCTCCTGTTCAAAAATAATGCTCCGAAATCAACTTCTGTCACCTTAGTGATACATTTTGGGATAGTACCTAAAAGTTAAAGCTGAAATTGAGGCACTTTTGAAATTTTCATTTTTGACCAAAATCGACAGGTCCGGGGCTTAGGGAATTTCTCATATGCCACAAAACGGTTGAAGCTCCTGTTCAAAAATAATGCTCCGAAATCAACTTCTGTCACCTTAGTGATACATTTTGGGATAGTACCTAAAGTTTAAAGCAGAAATTGGGGTACTTTTGAAATTTTCATTTTTGACCAAAATCGACAGGTCCGGGGCTTAGGGAATTTCTCATATGCCACATAACGGTTGAAGCTCCTGTTCAAAAATGATGCTCCGAAATCAACTTCTGTCACCTTAGTGATACATTTTGGGATAGTACCTAAAGTTTAAAGCAGAAATTGGGGCACTTTTGAAGTTTTCATTTTTGACCAAAATCGACAGGTCCGGGGCTTAGGGAATTTCTCATATGCCACAAAACGGTTGAAGCTCCTGTTCAAAAATAATGCTCCGAAATCAACTTCTGTCACCTTAGTGATACATTTTAGGATAGTACCTAAAGTTTAAAGCTGAAATTGGGGCACTTTGGAAATTTTCATTTTTGACCAAAATCGACAGGTCCGGGGCTTAGGGAATTTCTCATATGCCACAAAACGGTTGAAGCTCCTGTTCAAAAATAATGCTCCGAAATCAACTTCTGTCACCTTAGTGATACATTTTGGGATAGTACCTAAAGTTTAAAGCAGAAATTGGGGCACTTTTGATATTTTCATTTTTGACCAAAATCGACAGGTCCGGGGCTTAGGGAATTTCTCATATGCCACAAAATGTTTGAAGCTCCTGTTCAAAAATGATGCTCCGAAATCAACTTCTGTCACCTTAGTGATTCATTTTGGGATAGTACCTAAAGTTTAAAGCAGAAATTGGGGCACTTTTGAAGTTTTCATTTTTGACGAAAATCGACAGGTCCGGGGCTTAGGGAATTTCTCATATGCCACAAAACGGTTGAAGCTCCTGTTCAAAAATAATGCTCCGAAATCAACTTCTGTCACCTTAGTGATACATTTTGGGATAGTACCTAAAGTTTAAAGCAGAAATTGGGGCACATTTGAAATTTTCATTTTTGACCAAAATCGACAGGTCCGGGGCTTAGGGAATTTCTCATATGCCACAAAACGGTTGAAGCTCCTGTTCAAAAATAATGCTCCGAAATCAACTTCTGTCACCTTAGTGATACATTCTGGGATAGTACCTAAAGTTTAAAGCAGAAATTGGGGCACTTTTGATATTTTCATTTTTGACCAAAATCGACAGGTCCGGGGCTTAGGGAATTTCTCATATGCCACAAAACGGTTGAAGCTCCTGTTCAAAAATAATGCTCTGAAATCAACTTCTGTCACCTTAGTGATACATTTTGGGATAGTACCTAAAGTTTAAAGCAGAAATTGGGGTACTTTTGAAATTTTCATTTTTGACCAAAATCGACAGGTCCGGGGCTTAGGGAATTTCTCATATGCCACAAAACGGTTGAAGCTCCTGTTCAAAAATGATGCTCCGAAATCAACTTCTGTCACCTTAGTGATACATTTTGGGATAGTACCTAAAGTTTAAAGCAGAAATTGGGGCACATTTGAAATTTTCATTTTTGACCAAAATCGACAGGTCCGGGCTTAGGGAATTTCTCATATGCCACAAAACGGTTGAAGCTCCTGTTCAAAAATAATGCTCCGAAATCAACTTCTGTCACCTTAGTGATACATTTTGGGATAGTACCTAAAGTTTAAAGCAGAAATTGGGGCACATTTGAAATTTTCATTTTTGACCAAAATCGACAGGTCCGGGCTTAGGGAATTTCTCATATGCCACAAAACGGTTGAAGCTCCTGTTCAAAAATAATGCTCCGAAATCAACTTCTGTCACCTTAGTGATACATTTTGGGATAGTACCTAAAGTTTAAAGCTGAAATTGGGGCACTTTTGAAATTTTCATTTTTGACCAAAATCGACAGGTCCGGGGCTTAGGGAATTTCTCGTATGCCACAAAACGGTTGAAGCTCCTGTTCAAAAATAATGCTCCGAAATCAACTTCTGTCACCTTAGTGATACATTTTAGGATAGTACCTAAAGTTTAAAGCTGAAATTGGGGCACTTTTGAAATTTTCATTTTTGACCAAAATCAACAGGTCCGGGGCTTAGGGAACTTCTCATATGCCACAAAACGGTTGAAGCTCCTGTTCAAAAATGATGCTCCGAAATCAACTTCTGTCACCTTAGTGATACATTTTGGGATAGTACCTAAAGATTAAAGCAGAAATTAGGGCACTTTTGATATTTTCATTTTTGACCAAAATCGACAGGTCCGGGTCTTAGGGAATTTCTCATATGCCACAAAACGGTTGAAGCTCCTGTTCAAAAATAATGCTCCGAAATCAACTTATGTCACCTTAGTGATACATTTTGGGTTAGTACCTAAAGTTTAAAGCTGAAATTGGGGCACTTTTGAAATTTTCATTTTTGACCAAAATCGACAGGTCCGGGGCTTAGGGAATTTCTCTTATGCCACAAAACGGTTGAAGCTCCTGTTCAAAAATAATGCTCCGAAATCAACTTCTGTCACCTTAGTGATACATTTTGGGATAGTACCTAAAAGTTAAAGCTGAAATTGAGGCACTTTTGAAATTTTCATTTTTGACCAAAATCGACAGGTCCGGGGCTTAGGGAATTTCTCATATGCCACAAAACGGTTGAAGCTCCTGTTCAAAAATAATGCTCCGAAATCAACTTCTGTCACCTTAGTGATACATTTTGGGATAGTACCTAAAGTTTAAAGCAGAAATTGGGGTACTTTTGAAATTTTCATTTTTGACCAAAATCGACAGGTCCGGGGCTTAGGGAATTTCTCATATGCCACATAACGGTTGAAGCTCCTGTTCAAAAATGATGCTCCGAAATCAACTTCTGTCACCTTAGTGATACATTTTGGGATAGTACCTAAAGTTTAAAGCAGAAATTGGGGCACTTTTGAAGTTTTCATTTTTGACCAAAATCGACAGGTCCGGGGCTTAGGGAATTTCTCATATGCCACAAAACGGTTGAAGCTCCTGTTCAAAAATAATGCTCCGAAATCAACTTCTGTCACCTTAGTGATACATTTTGGGATAGTACCTAAAGTTTAAAGCAGAAATTGGGGCACTTTTAATATTTTCATTTTTGACCAAAATCGACAGGTCCGGGGCTTAGGGATTTTCTCATATGCCACAAAACGTTTGAAGCTCCTGTTCAAAAATGATGCTCCGAAATCAACTTCTGTCACCTTAGTGATACATTTTAGGATAGTACCTAAAGTTTAAAGCTGAAATTGGGGCACTTTTGAAATTTTCATTTTTGACCAAAATCGACAGGTCCGGGGCTTAGGGAATTTCTCATATGCCACAAAACGGTTGAAGCTCCTGTTCAAAAATAATGCTCCGAAATCAACTTCTGTCACCTTAGTGATACATTTTGGGATAGTACCTAAAGTTTAAAGCAGAAATTGGGGTACTTTTGAAATTTTAATTTTTGACCAAAATCGACAGGTCCGGGGCTTAGGGAATTTCTCATATGCCACAAAACGGTTGAAGCTCCTGTTCAAAAATGATGCTCCGAAATCAACTTCTGTCACCTTAGTGATACATTTTGGGATAGTACCTAAAGTTTAAAGCAGAAATTGGGGCACTTTTGAAGTTTTCATTTTTGACCAAAATCGACACGTCCGGGGCTTAGGGAATTTCTCATATGCCACAAAATGTTTGAAGCTCCTGTTCAAAAATGATGCTCCGAAATCAACTTCTGTCACCTTAGTGATACATTTTAGGATAGTACCTAAAGTTTAAAGCAGAAATTAGAGCACTTTTGAAGTTTTCATTTTTGACCAAAATCGACAGGTCCGGGGCTTAGGGAATTTCTCATATGCCACAAAACGGTTGAAGCTCCTGTTCAAAAATGATGCTCCGAAATCAACTTCTGTCACCTTAGTGATACATTTTGGGATAGTACCTAAAGTTTAAAGCAGAAATTGGGGCACTTTTGATATTTTCATTTTTGACCAAAATCGACAGGTCCGGGGCTTAGGGATTTTCTCATATGCCACAAAACGTTTGAAGCTCCTGTTCAAAAATGATGCTCCGAAATCAACTTCTGTCACCTTAGTGATACATTTTAGGATAGTACCTAAAGTTTAAAGCTGAAATTGGGGCACTTTTGAAATTTTCATTTTTGACCAAAATCGACAGGTCCGGGGCTTAGGGAATTTCTCATATGCTACAAAACGGTTGAAGCTCCTGTTCAAAAATAATGCTCCGAAATCAACTTCTGTCACCTTAGTGATACATTCTGGGATAGTACCTAAAGTTTAAAGCAGAAATTGGGGCACTTTTGATATTTTCATTTTTGACCAAAATCGACAGGTCCGGGGCTTAGGGAATTTCTCATATGCCACAAAACGGTTGAAGCTCCTGTTCAAAAATAATGCTCCGAAATCAACTTCTGTCACCTTAGTGATACATTTTGGGATAATACCTAAAAGTTAAAGCTGAAATTGAGGCACTTTTGAAATTTTCATTTTTGAACAAAATCGACAGGTCCGGGGCTTAGGGAATTTCTCATATGCCACAAAACGGTTGAAGCTCCTGTTCAAAAATAATGCTCCGAAATCAACTTCTGTCACCTTAGTGATACATTTTGGGATAGTACCTAAAGTTTAAAGCAGAAATTGGGGTACTTTAGAAATTTTCATTTTTGACCAAAATCGACAGGTCCGGGGCTTAGGGAATTTCTCATATGTGACAAAACGGTTGAAGCTCCTGTTCAAAAATGATGCTCCGAAATCAACTTCTGTCACCTTAGTGATACATTTTGGTATAGTACCTAAAGTTTAAAGCAGAAATTGGGGCACTTTTGAAGTTTACATTTTTGACCAAAATCGACAGGTCCGGGGCTTAGGGAATTTCTCATATGCCACAAATCGGTTCAAGCTCCTGTTCAAAAATGATGCTCCGAAATTAACTTCTGTCACCTTAGTGATACATTTTGGGATAGTACCTAAAGTTTAAAGCAGAAATTGGGGCACATTTGAAATTTTCATTTTTGACCAAAATCGACAGGTCCGGGCTTAGGGAATTTCTCATATGCCACAAAACGGTTGAAGCTCCTGTTCAAAAATAATGCTCCGAAATCAGCTTCTGTCACCTTAGTGATACATTTTGGGATAGTACCTAAAGTTTAAAGCTGAAATTGGGGCACTTTTGAAATTTTAATTTTTGACCAAAATCAACAGGTCCGGGGCTTAGGGAATTTCTCATATGCCACAAAACGGTTGAAGCTCCTGTTCAAAAATAATGCTCCGAAATCAACTTCTGTCACCTTAGTGATACATTTTAGGATAGTACCTAAAGTTTAAAGCTGAAATTGGGGCACTTTTGAAATTTTCATTTTTGACCAAAATCGACAGGTCCGGGGCTTAGGGAACTTCTCATATGCCACAAAACGGTTGAAGCTCCTGTTCAAAAATGATGCTCCGAAATCAACTTCTGTCACCTTAGTGATACATTTTGGGATAGTACCTAAAGTTTAAAGCAGAAATTGGGGCACTTTTGATATTTTCATTTTTGACCAAAATCGACAGGTCCGGGGCTTAGGGAATTTCTCATATGCCACAAAACGGTTGAAGCTCCTGTTCAAAAATAATGCTCCGAAATCAACTTATGTCACCTTAGTGAAACATTCTGGGATAGTACCTAAAGTTTAAAGCAGAAATTGGGGCACTTTTGAAGTTTTCATTTTTGACCAAAATCGACAGGTCCGGGGCTTAGGGAATTTCTCATATGCCACAAAACGGTTGAAGCTCCTGTTCAAAAATAATGCTCCGAAATCAACTTCTGTCACCTTAGTGATACATTTTGGGATAGTACCTAAAGTTTAAAGCAGAAATTGGGGCACTTTTGATATTTTCATTTTTGACCAAAATCGACAGGTCCGGGGCTTAGGGAATTTCTCATATGCCACAAAACGTTTGAAGCTCCTGTTAAAAAATGATGCTCCGAAATCAACTTCTGTCACCTTAGTGATACATTTTGGGATAGTACCTAAAGTTAAAGCAGAAATTGGGGCACTTTTGAAGTTTTCATTTTTGACCAAAATCGACTGGTCCGGGGCTTAGGGAATTTCTCATATGCCACAAAACGGTTGAAGCTCCTGTTCAAAAATAATGCTCCGAAATCAACTTCTGTCACCTTAGTGATACATTTTGGGATAGTACCTAAACGTTAAAGCTGAAATTGAGGCACTTTTGAAATTTTCATTTTTGACCAAAATCGACAGGTCCGGGGCTTAGGGAATTTCTCATATGCCACAAAACGGTTGAAGCTCCTGTTCAAAAATAATGCTCCGAAATCAACTTCTGTCACCTTAGTGATACATTTTGGGATAGTACCTAAAGTTTAAAGCAGAAATTGGGGTACTTTTGAAATTTTCATTTTTGACCAAAATCGACAGGTCCGGGGCTTAGGGAATTTCTCATATGCCACAAAATGTTTGAAGCTCCTGTTCAAAAATGATGCTCCGAAATCAACTTCTGTCACCTTTGTGATTCATTTTGGGATAGTACCTAAAGTTTAAAGCAGAAATTGGGGCACTTTTGAAGTTTTCATTTTTGACCAAAATCGACAGGTCCGGGGCTTAGGGAATTTCTCATATGCCACAAAACGGTTGAAGCTCCTGTTCAAAAATGATGCTCCGAAATCAACTTCTGTCACCTTAGTGATACATTTCGGGATAGTACCTAATGTTTAAAGCAGAAATTGGGGCACTTTTGAAGTTTTCATTTTTGACCAAAATCGACAGGTCCGGGGCTTAGGGAATTTCTCATATGCCACAAAACGGTTGAAGCTCCTGTTCAAAAATGATGCTCCGAAATCAACTTCTGTCACCTTTGTGATTCATTTTGGGATAGTACCTAAAGTTTAAAGCAGAAATTGGGGCACTTTTGAAGTTTTCATTTTTGACCAAAATCGACAGGTCCGGGGCTTAGGGAATTTCTCATATGCCACAAAACGGTTGAAGCTCCTGTTCAAAAATGATGCTCCGAAATCAACTTCTGTCACCTTAGTGATACATTTCGGGATAGTACCTAATGTTTAAAGCAGAAATTGGGGCACTTTTGAAGTTTTCATTTTTGACCAAAATCGACAGGTCCGGGGCTTAGGGAATTTCTCATATGCCACAAAACGGTTGAAGCTCCTGTTCAAAAATGATGCTCCGAAATCAACTTCTGTCACCTTAGTGATACATTTTGGGATAGTACCTAAAGTTTAAAGCAGAAATTGGGGCACTTTTGATATTTTCATTTTTGACCAAAATCGACAGGTCCGGGGCTTAGGGATTTTCTCATATGCCACAAAACGTTTGAAGCTCCTGTTCAAAAATGATGCTCCGAAATCAACTTCTGTCACCTTAGTGATACATTTTAGGATAGTACCTAAAGTTTAAAGCAGAAATTGGGGCACATTTGAAATTTTCATTTTTGACCAAAATCGACAGGTCCGGGGCTTAGGGAATTTCTCATATGCCACAAAACGGTTGAAGCTCCTGTTCAAAAATAATGCTCCGAAATCAACTTCTGTCACCTTAGTGATACATTCTGGGATAGTACCTAAAGTTTAAAGCAGAAATTGGGGCACTTTTGATATTTTCATTTTTGACCAAAATCGACAGGTCCGGGGCTTAGGGAATTTCTCATATGCCACAAAACGGTTGAAGCTCCTGTTCAAAAATAATGCTCTGAAATCAACTTCTGTCACCTTAGTGATACATTTTGGGATAGTACCTAAAGTTTAAAGCAGAAATTGGGGTACTTTTGAAATTTTCATTTTTGACCAAAATCGACAGGTCCGGGGCTTAGGGAATTTCTCATATGCCACAAAACGGTTGAAGCTCCTGTTCAAAAATGATGCTCCGAAATCAACTTCTGTCACCTTAGTGATACATTTTGGGATAGTACCTAAAGTTTAAAGCAGAAATTGGGGCACATTTGAAATTTTCATTTTTGACCAAAATCGACAGGTCCGGGCTTAGGGAATTTCTCATATGCCACAAAACGGTTGAAGCTCCTGTTCAAAAATAATGCTCCGAAATCAACTTCTGTCACCTTAGTGATACATTTTGGGATAGTACCTAAAGTTTAAAGCAGAAATTGGGGCACATTTGAAATTTTCATTTTTGACCAAAATCGACAGGTCCGGGCTTAGGGAATTTCTCATATGCCACAAAACGGTTGAAGCTCCTGTTCAAAAATAATGCTCCGAAATCAACTTCTGTCACCTTAGTGATACATTTTGGGATAGTACCTAAAGTTTAAAGCTGAAATTGGGGCACTTTTGAAATTTTCATTTTTGACCAAAATCGACAGGTCCGGGGCTTAGGGAATTTCTCGTATGCCACAAAACGGTTGAAGCTCCTGTTCAAAAATAATGCTCCGAAATCAACTTCTGTCACCTTAGTGATACATTTTAGGATAGTACCTAAAGTTTAAAGCTGAAATTGGGGCACTTTTGAAATTTTCATTTTTGACCAAAATCGACAGGTCCGGGGCTTAGGGAACTTCTCATATGCCACAAAACGGTTAAAGCTCCTGTTCAAAAATGATGCTCCGAAATCAACTTCTGTCACCTTAGTGATACATTTTGGGATAGTACCTAAAGATTAAAGCAGAAATTAGGGCACTTTTGATATTTTCATTTTTGACCAAAATCGACAGGTCCGGGTCTTAGGGAATTTCTCATATGCCACAAAACGGTTGAAGCTCCTGTTCAAAAATAATGCTCCGAAATCAACTTATGTCACCTTAGTGATACATTTTGGGTTAGTACCTAAAGTTTAAAGCTGAAATTGGGGCACTTTTGAAATTTTCATTTTTGACCAAAATCGACAGGTCCGGGGCTTAGGGAATTTCTCATATGCCACAAAACGGTTGAAGCTCCTGTTCAAAAATAATGCTCCGAAATCAACTTCTGTCACCTTAGTGATACATTTTGGGATAGTACCTAAAAGTTAAAGCTGAAATTGAGGCACTTTTGAAATTTTCATTTTTGACCAAAATCGACAGGTCCGGGGCTTAGGGAATTTCTCATATGCCACAAAACGGTTGAAGCTCCTGTTCAAAAATAATGCTCCGAAATCAACTTCTGTCACCTTAGTGATACATTTTGGGATAGTACCTAAAGTTTAAAGCAGAAATTGGGGTACTTTTGAAATTTTCATTTTTGACCAAAATCGACAGGTCCGGGGCTTAGGGAATTTCTCATATGCCACATAACGGTTGAAGCTCCTGTTCAAAAATGATGCTCCGAAATCAACTTCTGTCACCTTAGTGATACATTTTGGGATAGTACCTAAAGTTTAAAGCAGAAATTGGGGCACTTTTGAAGTTTTCATTTTTGACCAAAATCGACAGGTCCGGGGCTTAGGGAATTTCTCATGCCACAAAACGGTTGAAGCTCCTGTTCAAAAATAATGCTCCGAAATCAACTTCTGTCACCTTAGTGATACATTTTAGGATAGTACCTAAAGTTTAAAGCTGAAATTGGGGCACTTTTGAAATTTTCATTTTTGACCAAAATCGACAGGTCCGGGGCTTAGGGAATTTCTCATATGCCACAAAACGGTTGAAGCTCCTGTTCAAAAATAATGCTCCGAAATCAACTTCTGTCACCTTAGTGATACATTTTGGGATAGTACCTAAAGTTTAAAGCAGAAATTGGGGCACTTTTGATATTTTCATTTTTGACCAAAATCTACAGGTCCGGGGCTTAGGGAATTTCTCATATGCCACAAAACGGTTGAAGCTCCTGTTCAAAAATAATGCTCCGAAATCAACTTATGTCACCTTAGTGATACATTTTGGGTTAGTACCTAAAGTTTAAAGCTGAAATTGGGGCACTTTTGAAATTTTCATTTTTGACCAAAATCGACAGGTCCGGGGCTTAGGGAATTTCTCTTATGCCACAAAACGGTTGAAGCTCCTGTTCAAAAATAATGCTCCGAAATCAACTTCTGTCACCTTAGTGATACATTTTGGGATAGTACCTAAAAGTTAAAGCTGAAATTGAGGCACTTTTGAAATTTTCATTTTTGACCAAAATCGACAGGTCCGGGGCTTAGGGAATTTCTCATATGCCACAAAACGGTTGAAGCTCCTGTTCAAAAATAATGCTCCGAAATCAACTTCTGTCACCTTAGTGATACATTTTGGGATAGTACCTAAAGTTTAAAGCAGAAATTGGGGTACTTTTGAAATTTTCATTTTTGACCAAAATCGACAGGTCCGGGGCTTAGGGAATTTCTCATATGCCACATAACGGTTGAAGCTCCTGTTCAAAAATGATGCTCCGAAATCAACTTCTGTCACCTTAGTGATACATTTTGGGATAGTACCTAAAGTTTAAAGCAGAAATTGGGGCACTTTTGAAGTTTTCATTTTTGACCAAAATCGACAGGTCCGGGGCTTAGGGAATTTCTCATATGCCACAAAACGGTTGAAGCTCCTGTTCAAAAATAATGCTCCGAAATCAACTTCTGTCACCTTAGTGATACATTTTAGGATAGTACCTAAAGTTTAAAGCTGAAATTGGGGCACTTTTGAAATTTTAATTTTTGACCAAAATCGACAGGTCCGGGGCTTAGGGAATTTCTCATATGCCACAAAACGGTTGAAGCTCCTGTTCAAAAATAATGCTCCGAAATCAACTTCTGTCACCTTAGTGATACATTTTGGGATAGTACCTAAAGTTTAAAGCAGAAATTGGGGCACTTTTGATATTTTCATTTTTGACCAAAATCGACAGGTCCGGGGCTTAGGGAATTTCTCATATGCCACAAAATGTTTGAAGCTCCTGTTCAAAAATGATGCTCCGAAATCAACTTCTGTCACCTTAGTGATTCATTTTGGGATAGTACCTAAAGTTTAAAGCAGAAATTGGGGCACTTTTGAAGTTTTCATTTTTGACGAAAATCGACAGGTCCGGGGCTTAGGGAATTTCTCATATGCCACAAAACGGTTGAAGCTCCTGTTCAAAAATGATGCTCCGAAATCAACTTCTGTCACCTTAGTGATATATTTTGGGATAGTACCTAAAGTTTAAAGCAGAAATTGGGGCACTTTTGAAGTTTTCATTTTTGACCAAAATCGACACGTCCGGGGCTTAGGGAATTTCTCATATGCCACAAAATGTTTGAAGCTCCTGTTCAAAAATGATGCTCCGAAATCAACTTCTGTCACCTTAGTGATACATTTTGGGATAGTACCTAAAGTTTAAAGCAGAAATTAGGGCACTTTTGAAGTTTTCATTTTTGACCAAAATCGACAGGTCCGGGGCTTAGGGAATTTCTCATATGCCACAAAACGGTTGAAGCTCCTGTTCAAAAATGATGCTCCGAAATCAACTTCTGTCACCTTAGTGATACATTTTAGGATAGTACCTAAAGTTTAAAGCTGAAATTGGGGCACTTTTGAAATTTTCATTTTTTACCAAAATCGACAGGTCCGGGGCTTAGGGAATTTCTCATATGCCACAAAACGGTTGAAGCTCCTGTTCAAAAATAATGCTCCGAAATCAACTTCTGTCACCTTAGTGATACATTCTGGGATAGTACCTAAAGTTTAAAGCAGAAATTGGGGCACTTTTGATATTTTCATTTTTGACCAAAATCGACAGGTCCGGGGCTTAGGGAATTTCTCATATGCCACAAAACGGTTGAAGCTCCTGTTCAAAAATAATGCTCCGAAATCAACTTCTGTCACCTTAGTGATACATTTTGGGATAGTACCTAAAAGTTAAAGCTGAAATTGAGGCACTTTTGAAATTTTCATTTTTGACCAAAATCGACAGGTCTGGGGCTTAGGGAATTTCTCATATGCCACAAAACGGTTGAAGCTCCTGTTCAAAAATGATGCTCCGAAATCAACTTCTGTCACCTTAGTGATACATTTTGGGATAGTACCTAAAGTTTAAAGCAGAAATTGGGGCACTTTTGAAGTTTTCATTTTTGACCAAAATCGACACGTCCGGGGCTTAGGGAATTTCTCATATGCCACAAAATGTTTGAAGCTCCTGTTCAAAAATGATGCTCCGAAATCAACTTCTGTCACCTCAGTGATACATTTTGGGATAGTACCTAAAGTTTAAAGCAGAAATTAGGGCACTTTTGAAGTTTTCATTTTTGACCAAAATCGACAGGTCCGGGGCTAAGGGAATTTCTCATATGCCACAAAACGGTTGAAGCTCCTGTTCAAAAATGATGCTCCGAAATCAACTTCTGTCACCTTAGTGATACATTTTGGGATAGTACCTAAAGTTTAAAGCAGAAATTGGGGCACTTTTGATATTTTCATTTTAGACCAAAATCGACAGGTCCGGGGCTTAGGGATTTTCTCATATGCCACAAAACGTTTGAAGCTCCTGTTCAAAAATGATGCTCCGAAATCAACTTCTGTCACCTTAGTGATACATTTTAGGATAGTACCTAAAGTTTAAAGCTGAAATTGGGGCACTTTTGAAATTTTCATTTTTGACCAAAATCGACAGGTCCGGGGCTTAGGGAATTTCTCATATGCCACAAAACGTTTGAAGCTCCTGTTCAAAAATGATGCTCCGAAATCAACTTCTGTCACCTTAGTGATACATTTTAGGATAGTACCTAAAGTTTAAAGCTGAAATTGGGGCACTTTTGAAATTTTCATTTTTGACCAAAATCGACACGTCCGGGGCTTAGGGAATTTCTCATATGCCACAAAACGGTTGAAGCTCCTGTTCAAAAATAATGCTCCGAAATCAACTTCTGTCACCTTAGTGATACATTTTGGGATAGTACCTAAAAGTTAAAGCTGAAATTGAGGCACTTTTGAAATTTTCATTTTTGACCAAAATCGACAGGTCCGGGGCTTAGGGAATTTCTCATATGCCACAAAACGGTTGAAGCTCCTGTTCAAAAATAATGCTCCGAAATCAACTTCTGTCACCTTAGTGATACATTTTGGGATAGTACCTAAAGTTTAAAGCAGAAATTGGGGTACTTTTGAAATTTTCATTTTTGACCAAAATCGACAGGTCCGGGGCTTAGGGAATTTCTCATATGCCACATAACGGTTGAAGCTCCTGTTCAAAAATGATGCTCCGAAATCAACTTCTGTCACCTTAGTGATACATTTTGGGATAGTACCTAAAGTTTAAAGCAGAAATTGGGGCACTTTTGAAGTTTTCATTTTTGACCAAAATCGACAGGTCCGGGGCTTAGGGAATTTCTCATATGCCACAAAACGGTTGAAGCTCCTGTTCAAAAATAATGCTCCGAAATCAACTTCTGTCACCTTAGTGATACATTTTAGGATAGTACCTAAAGTTTAAAGCTGAAATTGGGGCACTTTTGAAATTTTAATTTTTGACCAAAATCGACAGGTCCGGGGCTTAGGGAATTTCTCATATGCCACAAAACGGTTGAAGCTCCTGTTCAAAAATAATGCTCCGAAATCAACTTCTGTCACCTTAGTGATACATTTTGGGATAGTACCTAAAGTTTAAAGCAGAAATTGGGGCACTTTTGATATTTTCATTTTTGACCAAAATCGACAGGTCCGGGGCTTAGGGAATTTCTCATATGCCACAAAATGTTTGAAGCTCCTGTTCAAAAATGATGCTCCGAAATCAACTTCTGTCACCTTAGTGATTCATTTTGGGATAGTACCTAAAGTTTAAAGCAGAAATTGGGGCACTTTTGAAGTTTTCATTTTTGACGAAAATCGACAGGTCCGGGGCTTAGGGAATTTCTCATATGCCACAAAACGGTTGAAGCTCCTGTTCAAAAATGATGCTCCGAAATCAACTTCTGTCACCTTAGTGATATATTTTGGGATAGTACCTAAAGTTTAAAGCAGAAATTGGGGCACTTTTGAAGTTTTCATTTTTGACCAAAATCGACACGTCCGGGGCTTAGGGAATTTCTCATATGCCACAAAATGTTTGAAGCTCCTGTTCAAAAATGATGCTCCGAAATCAACTTCTGTCACCTTAGTGATACATTTTGGGATAGTACCTAAAGTTTAAAGCAGAAATTAGGGCACTTTTGAAGTTTTCATTTTTGACCAAAATCGACAGGTCCGGGGCTTAGGGAATTTCTCATATGCCACAAAACGGTTGAAGCTCCTGTTCAAAAATGATGCTCCGAAATCAACTTCTGTCACCTTAGTGATACATTTTAGGATAGTACCTAAAGTTTAAAGCTGAAATTGGGGCACTTTTGAAATTTTCATTTTTTACCAAAATCGACAGGTCCGGGGCTTAGGGAATTTCTCATATGCCACAAAACGGTTGAAGCTCCTGTTCAAAAATAATGCTCCGAAATCAACTTCTGTCACCTTAGTGATACATTCTGGGATAGTACCTAAAGTTTAAAGCAGAAATTGGGGCACTTTTGATATTTTCATTTTTGACCAAAATCGACAGGTCCGGGGCTTAGGGAATTTCTCATATGCCACAAAACGGTTGAAGCTCCTGTTCAAAAATAATGCTCCGAAATCAACTTCTGTCACCTTAGTGATACATTTTGGGATAGTACCTAAAAGTTAAAGCTGAAATTGAGGCACTTTTGAAATTTTCATTTTTGACCAAAATCGACAGGTCTGGGGCTTAGGGAATTTCTCATATGCCACAAAACGGTTGAAGCTCCTGTTCAAAAATAATGCTCCGAAATCAACTTCTGTCACCTTAGTGATACATTTTGGGATAGTACCTAAAGTTTAAAGCAGAAAATGGGGTACTTTTGAAATTTTCATTTTTGACCAAAATCGACAGGTCCGGGGCTTAGGGAATTTCTCATATGCCACAAATCGGTTCAAGCTCCTGTTCAAAAATGATGCTCCGAAATTAACTTCTGTCACCTTAGTGATATATTTTGGGATAGTACCTAAAGTTTAAAGCAGAAATTGGGGCACTTTTGATATTTTCATTTTTGACCAAAATCGACAGGTCCGGGGCTTAGGGAATTTCTCATATGCCACAAAATGTTTGAAGCTCCTGTTCAAAAATGATGCTCCGAAATTAACTTCTGTCACCTTAGTGATATATTTTGGGATAGTACCTAAAGTTTAAAGCAGAAATTGGGGCACTTTTGATATTTTCATTTTTGACCAAAATCGACAGGTCCGGGGCTTAGGGAATTTCTCATATGCCACAAAATGTTTGAAGCTCCTGTTCAAAAATGATGCTCCGAAATCAACTTCTGTCACCTTAGTGATTCATTTTGGAATAGTACCTAAAGTTTAAAGCAGAAATTGGGGCACTTTTGAAGTTTTCATTTTTGACCAAAATCGACAGGTCCGGGGCTTAGGGAATTTCTCATATGCCACAAAACGGTTGAAGCTCCTGTTCAAAAATGATGCTCCGAAATCAACTTCTGTCACCTTAGTGATACATTTTGGGATAGTACCTAAAGTTTAAAGCAGAAATTGGGGCACTTTTGAAGTTTTCATTTTTGACCAAAATCGACACGTCCGGGGCTTAGGGAATTTCTCATATGCCACAAAATGTTTGAAGCTCCTGTTCAAAAATGATGCTCCGAAATCAACTTCTGTCACCTCAGTGATACATTTTGGGATAGTACCTAAAGTTTAAAGCAGAAATTAGGGCACTTTTGAAGTTTTCATTTTTGACCAAAATCGACAGGTCCGGGGCTAAGGGAATTTCTCATATGCCACAAAACGGTTGAAGCTCCTGTTCAAAAATGATGCTCCGAAATCAACTTCTGTCACCTTAGTGATACATTTTGGGATAGTACCTAAAGTTTAAAGCAGAAATTGGGGCACTTTTGATATTTTCATTTTAGACCAAAATCGACAGGTCCGGGGCTTAGGGATTTTCTCATATGCCACAAAACGTTTGAAGCTCCTGTTCAAAAATGATGCTCCGAAATCAACTTCTGTCACCTTAGTGATACATTTTAGGATAGTACCTAAAGTTTAAAGCTGAAATTGGGGCACTTTTGAAATTTTCATTTTTGACCAAAATCGACAGGTCCGGGGCTTAGGGAATTTCTCATATGCCACAAAACGTTTGAAGCTCCTGTTCAAAAATGATGCTCCGAAATCAACTTCTGTCACCTTAGTGATACATTTTAGGATAGTACCTAAAGTTTAAAGCTGAAATTGGGGCACTTTTGAAATTTTCATTTTTGACCAAAATCGACACGTCCGGGGCTTAGGGAATTTCTCATATGCCACAAAACGGTTGAAGCTCCTGTTCAAAAATAATGCTCCGAAATCAACTTCTGTCACCTTAGTGATACATTCTGGGATAGTACCTAAAGTTTAAAGCAGAAATTGGGGCACTTTTGATATTTTCATTTTTGACCAAAATCGACAGGTCCGGGGCTTAGGGAATTTCTCATATGCCACAAAACGGTTGAAGCTCCTGTTCAAAAATAATGCTCCGAAATCAACTTCTGTCACCTTAGTGATACATTTTGGGATAGTACCTAAAAGTTAAAGCTGAAATTGAGGCACTTTTGAAATTTTCATTTTTGACCAAAATCGACAGGTCCGGGGCTTAGGGAATTTCTCATATGCCACAAAACGGTTGAAGCTCCTGTTCAAAAATAATGCTCCGAAATCAACTTCTGTCACCTTAGTGATACATTTTGGGATAGTACCTAAAGTTTAAAGCAGAAATTGGGGTACTTTTGAAATTTTCATTTTTGACCAAAATCGACAGGTCCGGGGCTTAGGGAATTTCTCATATGCCACAAAACGGTTGAAGCTCCTGTTCAAAAATGATGCTCCGAAATCAACTTCTGTCACCTTAGTGATACATTTTGGGATAGTACCTAAAGTTTAAAGCAGAAATTGGGGCACTTTTGAAGCTTACATTTTTGACCAAAATCGACAGGTCCGGGGCTTAGGGAATTTCTCATATGCCACAAATCGGTTCAAGCTCCTGTTCAAAAATGATGCTCCGAAATTAACTTCTGTCACCTTAGTGATACATTTTGGGATAGTACCTAAAGTTTAAAGCAGAAATTGGGGCACATTTGAAATTTTCATTTTTGACCAAAATCGACAGGTCCGGGCTTAGGGAATTTCTCATATGCCACAAAACGGTTGAAGCTCCTGTTCAAAAATAATGCTCCGAAATCAACTTCTGTCACCTTAGTGATACATTTTGGGATAGTACCTAAAGTTTAAAGCTGAAATTGGGGCACTTTTGAAATTTTCATTTTTGACCAAAATCGACAGGTCCGGGGCTTAGGGAATTTCTCATATGCCACAAAACGGTTGAAGCTCCTGTTCAAAAATGATGCTCCGAAATCAACTTCTGTCACCTTAGTGATTCATTTTAGGATAGTACCTAAAGTTTAAAGCTGAAATTGGGGCACTTTTGATATTTTCATTTTTGACCAAAATCGACAGGTCCGGGGCTTAGGGAATTTCTCATATGCCACAAAACGTTTGAAGCTCCTGTTCAAAAATGATGCTCCGAAATCAACTTCTGTCACCTTAGTGATACATTTTGGGATAGTACCTAAAGTTTAAAGCAGAAATTGGGGCACTTTTGATATTTTCATTTTTGACCAAAATCGACAGGTCCGGGGCTTAGGGATTTTCTCATATGCCACAAAACGTTTGAAGCTCCTGTTCAAAAATGATGCTCCGAAATCAACTTCTGTCACCTTAGTGATACATTTTAGGATAGTACCTAAAGTTTAAAGCTGAAATTGGGGCACGTTTGAAATTTTCATTTTTGACCAAAATCGACAGGTCCGGGGCTTAGGGAATTTCTCATATGCCACAAAACGGTTGAAGCTCCTGTTCAAAAATGATGATCCGAAATCAACCTTTGTCACCTTAGTGATACATTTTGGGATAGTACCTAAAGTTTAAAGCAGAAATTGGGGCACTTTTGATATTTTCATTTTTGACCAAAATCGACAGGTCCGGGGCTTAGGGAATTTCTCATATGCCACAAAACGTTTGAAGCTCCTGTTCAAAAATGATGCTCCGAAATCAACTTCTGTCACCTTAGTGATACATTTTGGGATAGTACCTAAAGTTTAAAGCAGAAATTGGGGCACTTTTGAAGTTTTCATTTTTGACCAAAATCGACAGGTCCGGGGCTTAGGGAATTTCTCATATGCCACAAAACGGTTGAAGCTCCTGTTCAAAAATGATGCTCCGAAATCAACTTCTGTCACCTTAGTGATACATTTTGGGATAGTACCTAAAGTTTAAAGCAGAAATTGTGGCACTTTTGATATTTTCATTTTTGACCAAAATCGACAGGTCCGGGGCTTAGGGATTTTCTCATATGCCACAAAACGTTTGAAGCTCCTGTTCAAAAATGATGCTCCGAAATCAACTTCTGTCACCTTAGTGATACATTTTAGGATAGTACCTAAAGTTTAAAGCTGAAATTGGGGCACTTTTGAAATTTTCATTTTTGACCAAAATCGACAGGTCCGGGGCTTAGGGAATTTCTCATATGCCACAAAACGGTTGAAGCTCCTGTTCAAAAATAATGCTCCGAAATCAACTTCTGTCACCTTAGTGATACATTTTGGGATAGTACCTAAAGTTTAAAGCAGAAATTGGGGTACTTTTGAAATTTTCATTTTTGACCAAACTCGACAGGTCCGGGGCTTAGGGAATTTCTCATATGCCACAAAACGGTTGAAGCTCCTGTTCAAAAATGATGCTCCGAAATCAACTTCTGTCACCTTAGTGATACATTTTGGGATAGTACCTAAAGTTTAAAGCAGAAATTGGGGCACTTTTGAAGTTTACATTTTTGACCAAAATCGACAGGTCCGGGGCTTAGGGAATTTCTCATATGCCACAAATCGGTTCAAGCTCCTGTTCAAAAATGATGCTCCGAAATTAACTTCTGTCACCTTAGTGATACATTTTGGGATAGTACCTAAAGTTTAAAGCAGAAATTGGGGCACATTTGAAATTTTCATTTTTGACCAAAATCGACAGGTCCGGGCTTAGGGAATTTCTCATATGCCACAAAACGGTTGAAGCTCCTGTTCAAAAATAATGCTCCGAAATCAACTTCTGTCACCTTAGTGATACATTTTGGGATAGTACCTAAAGTTTAAAGCTGAAATTGGGGCACTTTTGAAATTTTCATTTTTGACAAAATCGACAGGTCCGGGGCTTAGGGAATTTCTCATATGCCACAAAACGGTTGAAGCTCCTGTTCAAAAATAATGCTCCGAAATCAACTTCTGTCACCTTAGTGATACATTTTGGGATAGTACCTAAAGTTTAAAGCAGAAATTGGGGTACTTTTGAAATTTTCATTTTTGACCAAAATCGACAGGTCCGGGGCTTAGGGAATTTCTCATATGCCACATAACGGTTGAAGCTCCTGTTCAAAAATGATGCTCCGAAATCAACTTCTGTCACCTTAGTGATACATTTTGGGATAGTACCTAAAGTTTAAAGCAGAAATTGGGGCACTTTTGAAGTTTTCATTTTTGACCAAAATCGACAGGTCCGGGGCTTAGGGAATTTCTCATATGCCACAAAACGGTTGAAGCTCCTGTTCAAAAATGATGCTCCGAAATCAACTTCTGTCACCTTAGTGATACATTTTGGGATAGTACCTAAAGTTTAAAGCAGAAATTGGGGCACTTTTGATATTTTCATTTTTGACCAAAATCGACAGGTCCGGGGCTTAGGGAATTTCTCATATGCCACAAAATGTTTGAAGCTCCTGTTCAAAAATGATGCTCCGAAATCAACTTCTGTCACCTTAGTGATTCATTTTAGGATAGTACCTAAAGTTTAAAGCTGAATTTGGGGCACTTTTGAAATTTTCATTTTTGACCAAAATCGACAGGTCCGGGGCTTAGGGAATTTCTCATATGCCACAAAACGGTTGAAGCTCCTGTTCAAAAATGATGCTCCGAAATCAACTTCTGTCACCTTAGTGATACATTTTGGGATAGTACCTAAAGTTTAAAGCAGAAATTGGGGCACTTTTGATATTTTCATTTTTGACCAAAATCGACAGGTCCGGGGCTTAGGGATTTTCTCTTATGCCACAAAACGTTTGAAGCTCCTGTTCAAAAATGATGCTCCGAAATCAACTTCTGTCACCTTAGTGATACATTTTGGGATAGTACCTAAAGTTTAAAGCAGAAATTGGGGCACTTTTGAAGTTTACATTTTTGACCAAAATCGACAGGTCCGGGGCTTAGGGAATTTCTCATATGCCACAAATCGGTTCAAGCTCCTGTTCAAAAATGATGCTCCGAAATTAACTTCTGTCACCTTAGTGATACATTTTGGGATAGTACCTAAAGTTTAAAGCAGAAATTGGGGCACATTTGAAATTTTCATTTTTGACCAAAATCGACAGGTCCGGGCTTAGGGAATTTCTCATATGCCACAAAACGGTTGAAGCTCCTGTTCAAAAATAATGCTCCGAAATCAACTTCTGTCACCTTAGTGATACATTTTGGGATAGTACCTAAAGTTTAAAGCTGAAATTGGGGCACTTTTGAAATTTTCATTTTTGACCAAAATCGACAGGTCCGGGGCTTAGGGAATTTCTCATATGCCACAAAACGGTTGAAGCTCCTGTTCAAAAATAATGCTCCGAAATCAACTTCTGTCACCTTAGTGATACATTTTTGGATAGTACCTAAAGTTTAAAGCAGAAATTGGGGTACTTTTGAAATTTTCATTTTTGACCAAAATCGACAGGTCCGGGGCTTAGGGAATTTCTCATATGCCACATAACGGTTGAAGCTCCTGTTCAAAAATGATGCTCCGAAATCAACTTCTGTCACCTTAGTGATACATTTTGGGATAGTACCTAAAGTTTAAAGCAGAAATTGGGGCACTTTTGAAGTTTTCATTTTTGACCAAAATCGACAGGTCCGGGGCTTAGGGAATTTCTCATATGCCACAAAACGGTTGAAGCTCCTGTTCAAAAATGATGCTCCGAAATCAACTTCTGTCACCTTAGTGATACATTTTGGGATAGTACCTAAAGTTTAAAGCAGAAATTGGGGCACTTTTGATATTTTCATTTTTGACCAAAATCGACAGGTCCGGGGCTTAGGGAATTTCTCATATGCCACAAAATGTTTGAAGCTCCTGTTCAAAAATGATGCTCCGAAATCAACTTCTGTCACCTTAGTGATTCATTTTAGGATAGTACCTAAAGTTTAAAGCTGAATTTGGGGCACTTTTGAAATTTTCATTTTTGACCAAAATCGACAGGTCCGGGGCTTAGGGAATTTCTCATATGCCACAAAACGGTTGAAGCTCCTGTTCAAAAATGATGCTCCGAAATCAACTTCTGTCACCTTAGTGATACATTTTGGGATAGTACCTAAAGTTTAAAGCAGAAATTGGGGCACTTTTGATATTTTCATTTTTAACCAAAATCGACAGGTCCGGGGCTTAGGGATTTTCTCATATGCCACAAAACGTTTGAAGCTCCTGTTCAAAAATGATGCTCCGAAATCAACTTCTGTCACCTTAGTGATACATTTTAGGATAGTACCTAAAGTTTAAAGCTGAAATTGGGGCACTTTTGAAATTTTCATTTTTGACCAAAATCGACAGGTCCGGGGCTTAGGGAATTTCTCATATGCCACAAAACGGTTGAAGCTCCTGTTCAAAAATGATGATCCGAAATCAACCTTTGTCACCTTAGTGATACATTTTGGGATAGTACCTAAAGTTTAAAGCAGAAATTGGGGCTCTTTTGATATTTTCATTTTTGACCAAAATCGACAGGTCCGGGGCTTAGGGAATTTCTCATATGCCACAAAACGTTTGAAGCTCCTGTTCAAAAATGATGCTCCGAAATCAACTTCTGTCACCTTAGTGATACATTTTGGGATAGTACCTAAAGTTTAAAGCAGAAATTGGGGCACTTTTGAAGTTTTCATTTTTGACCAAAATCGACAGGTCCGGGGCTTAGGGAATTTCTCATATGCCACAAAACGGTTGAAGCTCCTGTTCAAAAATGATGCTCCGAAATCAACTTCTGTCACCTTAGTGATACATTTTGGGATAGTACCTAAAGTTTAAAGCAGAAATTGGGGCACTTTTGATATTTTCATTTTTGACCAAAATCGACAGGTCCGGGGCTTAGGGATTTTCTCATATGCCACAAAACGTTTGAAGCTCCTGTTCAAAAATGATGCTCCGAAATCAACTTCTGTCACCTTAGTGATACATTTTAGGATAGTACCTAAAGTTTAAAGCTGAAATTGGGGCACTTTTGAAATTTTCATTTTTGACCAAAATCGACAGGTCCGGGGCTTAGGGAATTTCTCATATGCCACAAAACGGTTGAAGCTCCTGTTCAAAAATGATGATCCGAAATCAACTTCTGTCACCTTAGTGATACATTTTGGGATAGTACCTAAAGTTTAAAGCAGAAATTGGGGCACTTTTGATATTTTCATTTTTGACCAAAATCGACAGGTCCGGGGCTTAAGGAATTTCTCATATGCCACAAAACGTTTGAAGCTCCTGTTCAAAAATGATGCTCCGAAATCAACTTCTGTCACCTTAGTGATACATTTTGGGATAGTACCTAAAGTTTAAAGCAGAAATTGGGGCACTTTTGAAGTTTTCATTTTTGACCAAAATCGACAGGTCCGGGGCTTAGGGAATTTCTCATATGCCACAAAACAGTTGAAGCTCCTGTTCAAAAATGATGATCCGAAATCAACTTCTGTCACCTTAGTGATACATTTTGGGATAGTCCCTAAAGTTTAAAGCAGAAATTGGGGCACTTTTGATATTTTCATTTTTGACCAAAATCGACACGTCCGGGGCTTAGGGAATTTCTCATATGCCACAAAATGTTTGAAGCTCCTGTTCAAAAATGATGCTCCGAAATCAACTTCTGTCACCTTAGTGATACATTTTGGGATAGTACCTAAAGTTTAAAGCAGAAATTGGGGCACTTTTGATATTTTCATTTTTGACCAAAATCGACAGGTCCGGGGCTTAGGGATTTTGTCATATGCCACAAAACGTTTGAAGCTCCTGTTCAAAAATGATGCTCCGAAATCAACTTCTGTCACCTTAGTGATACATTTTGGGATAGTACCTAAAGTTTAAAGCAGAAATTGGGGCACTTTTGAAGTTTTCATTTTTGACCAAAATCGACAGGTCCGGGGCTTAGGGAATTTCTCATATGCCACAAAACGGTTGAAGCTCCTGTTCAAAAATGATGCTCCGAAATCAACTTCTGTCACCTTAGTGATACATTTTGGGATAGTACCTAAAGTTTAAAGCAGAAATTGGGGCACTTTTGATATTTTCATTTTTGACCAAAATCGACAGGTCCGGGGCTTAGGGAATTTCTCATATGCCACAAAATGTTTGAAGCTCCTGTTCAAAAATGATGCTCCGAAATCAACTTCTGTCACCTTAGTGATTCATTTTAGGATAGTACCTAAAGTTTAAAGCTGAATTTGGGGCACTTTTGAAATTTTCATTTTTGACCAAAATCGACAGGTCCGGGGCTTAGGGAATTTCTCATATGCCACAAAACGGTTGAAGCTCCTGTTCAAAAATGATGCTCCGAAATCAACTTCTGTCACCTTAGTGATACATTTTGGGATAGTACCTAAAGTTTAAAGCAGAAATTGGGGCACTTTTGATATTTTCATTTTTGACCAAAATCGACAGGTCCGGGGCTTAGGGATTTTCTCATATGCCACAAAACGTTTGAAGCTCCTGTTCAAAAATGATGCTCCGAAATCAACTTCTGTCACCTTAGTGATTCATTTTGGGATAGTACCTAAAGTTTAAAGCAAAAATTGGGGCACTTTTGAAGTTTTCATTTTTGACCAAAATCGACAGGTCCGGGGCTTAGGGAATTTCTCATATGCCACAAAACGGTTGAAGCTCCTGTTCAAAAATGATGCTCCGAAATCAACTTCTGTCACCTTAGTGATACATTTTGGGATAGTACCTAAAGTTTAAAGCAGAAATTGGGGCACTTTTGAAGTTTTCATTTTTGACCAAAATCGACACGTCCGGGGCTTAGGGAATTTCTCATATGCCACAAAATGTTTGAAGCTCCTGTTCAAAAATGATGCTCCGAAATCAACTTCTGTCACCTTAGTGATACATTTTGGGATAGTACCTAAAGTTTAAAGCAGAAATTAGGGCACTTTTGAAGTTTTCATTTTTGACCAAAATCGACAGGTCCGGGGCTTAGGGAATTTCTCATATGCCACAAAACGTTTGAAGCTCCTGTTCAAAAATGATGCTCCGAAATCAACTTCTGTCACCTTAGTGATACATTTTAGGATAGTACCTAAAGTTTAAAGCTGAAATTGGGGCACTTTTGAAATTTTCATTTTTGACCAAAATCGACAGGTCCGGGGCTTAGGGAATTTCTCATATGCCACAAAACGGTTGAAGCTCCTGTTCAAAAATAATGCTCCGAAATCAACTTCTGTCACCTTAGTGATACATTCTGGGATAGTACCTAAAGTTTAAAGCAGAAATTGGGGCACTTTTGATATTTTCATTTTTGACCAAAATCGACAGGTCCGGGGCTTAGGGAATTTCTCATATGCCACAAAACGGTTGAAGCTCCTGTTCAAAAATAATGCTCCGAAATCAACTTCTGTCACCTTAGTGATACATTTTGGGATAGTACCTAAAAGTTAAAGCTGAAATTGAGGCACTTTTGAAATTTTCATTTTTGACCAAAATCGACAGGTCCGGGGCTTAGGGAATTTCTCATATGCCACAAAACGGTTGAAGCTCCTGTTCAAAAATAATGCTCCGAAATCAACTTCTGTCACCTTAGTGATACATTTTGGGATAGTACCTAAAGTTTAAAGCAGAAATTGGGGTACTTTTGAAATTTTCATTTTTGACCAAACTCGACAGGTCCGGGGCTTAGGGAATTTCTCATATGCCACAAAACGGTTGAAGCTCCTGTTCAAAAATGATGCTCCGAAATCAACTTCTGTCACCTTAGTGATACATTTTGGGATAGTACCTAAAGTTTAAAGCAGAAATTGGGGCACTTTTGAAGTTTACATTTTTGACCAAAATCGACAGGTCCGGGGCTTAGGGAATTTCTCATATGCCACAAATCGGTTCAAGCTCCTGTTCAAAAATGATGCTCCGAAATTAACTTCTGTCACCTTAGTGATACATTTTGGGATAGTACCTAAAGTTTAAAGCAGAAATTGGGGCACATTTGAAATTTTCATTTTTGACCAAAATCGACAGGTCCGGGCTTAGGGAATTTCTCATATGCCACAAAACGGTTGAAGCTCCTGTTCAAAAATAATGCTCCGAAATCAACTTCTGTCACCTTAGTGATACATTTTGGGATAGTACCTAAAGTTTAAAGCTGAAATTGGGGCACTTTTGAAATTTTCATTTTTGACCAAAATCGACAGGTCCGGGGCTTAGGGAATTTCTCATATGCCACATAACGGTTGAAGCTCCTGTTCAAAAATGATGCTCCGAAATCAACTTCTGTCACCTTAGTGATACATTTTGGGATAGTACCTAAAGTTTAAAGCAGAAATTGGGGCACTTTTGAAGTTTTCATTTTTGACCAAAATCGACAGGTCCGGGGCTTAGGGAATTTCTCATATGCCACAAAACGGTTGAAGCTCCTGTTCAAAAATGATGCTCCGAAATCAACTTCTGTCACCTTAGTGATACATTTTGGGATAGTACCTAAAGTTTAAAGCAGAAATTGGGGCACTTTTATTATTTTCATTTTTGACCAAAATCGACAGGTCCGGGGCTTAGGGAATTTCTCATATGCCACAAAATGTTTGAAGCTCCTGTTCAAAAATGATGCTCCGAAATCAACTTCTGTCACCTTAGTGATTCATTTTAGGATAGTACCTAAAGTTTAAAGCTGAATTTGGGGCACTTTTGAAATTTTCATTTTTGACCAAAATCGACAGGTCCGGGGCTTAGGGAATTTCTCATATGCCACAAAACGGTTGAAGCTCCTGTTAAAAAATGATGCTCCGAAATCAACTTCTGTCACCTTAGTGATACATTTTGGGATAGTACCTAAAGTTTAAAGCAGAAATTGGGGCACTTTTGATATTTTCATTTTTGACCAAAATCGACAGGTCCGGGGCTTAGGGAATTTCTCATATGCCACAAAATGTTTGAAGCTCCTGTTCAAAAATGATGCTCCGAAATCAACTTCTGTCACCTTAGTGATTCATTTTAGGATAGTACCTAAAGTTTAAAGCTGAATTTGGGGCACTTTTGAAATTTTCATTTTTGACCAAAATCGACAGGTCCGGGGCTTAGGGAATTTCTCATATGCCACAAAACGGTTGAAGCTCCTGTTCAAAAATGATGCTCCGAAATCAACTTCTGTCACCTTAGTGATACATTTTGGGATAGTACCTAAAGTTTAAAGCAGAAATTGGGGCACTTTTGATATTTTCATTTTTGACCAAAATCGACAGGTCCGGGGCTTAGGGATTTTCTCATATGCCACAAAACGTTTGAAGCTCCTGTTCAAAAATGATGCTCCGAAATCAACTTCTGTCACCTTAGTGATTCATTTTGGGATAGTACCTAAAGTTTAAAGCAAAAATTGGGGCACTTTTGAAGTTTTCATTTTTGACCAAAATCGACAGGTCCGGGGCTTAGGGAATTTCTCATATGCCACAAAACGGTTGAAGCTCCTGTTCAAAAATGATGCTCCGAAATCAACTTCTGTCACCTTAGTGATACATTTTGGGATAGTACCTAAAGTTTAAAGCAGAAATTGGGGCACTTTTGAAGTTTTCATTTTTGACCAAAATCGACACGTCCGGGGCTTAGGGAATTTCTCATATGCCACAAAATGTTTGAAGCTCCTGTTCAAAAATGATGCTCCGAAATCAACTTCTGTCACCTTAGTGATACATTTTGGGATAGTACCTAAAGTTTAAAGCAGAAATTAGGGCACTTTTGAAGTTTTCATTTTTGACCAAAATCGACAGGTCCGGGGCTTAGGGAATTTCTCATATGCCACAAAACGTTTGAAGCTCCTGTTCAAAAATGATGCTCCGAAATCAACTTCTGTCACCTTAGTGATACATTTTAGGATAGTACCTAAAGTTTAAAGCTGAAATTGGGGCACTTTTGAAATTTTCATTTTTGACCAAAATCGACAGGTCCGGGGCTTAGGGAATTTCTCATATGCCACAAAACGGTTGAAGCTCCTGTTCAAAAATAATGCTCCGAAATCAACTTCTGTCACCTTAGTGATACATTCTGGGATAGTACCTAAAGTTTAAAGCAGAAATTGGGGCACTTTTGATATTTTCATTTTTGACCAAAATCGACAGGTCCGGGGCTTAGGGAATTTCTCATATGCCACAAAACGGTTGAAGCTCCTGTTCAAAAATAATGCTCCGAAATCAACTTCTGTCACCTTAGTGATACATTTTGGGATAGTACCTAAAAGTTAAAGCTGAAATTGAGGCACTTTTGAAATTTTCATTTTTGACCAAAATCGACAGGTCCGGGGCTTAGGGAATTTCTCATATGCCACAAAACGGTTGAAGCTCCTGTTCAAAAATAATGCTCCGAAATCAACTTCTGTCACCTTAGTGATACATTTTGGGATAGTACCTAAAGTTTAAAGCAGAAATTGGGGTACTTTTGAAATTTTCATTTTTGACCAAACTCGACAGGTCCGGGGCTTAGGGAATTTCTCATATGCCACAAAACGGTTGAAGCTCCTGTTCAAAAATGATGCTCCGAAATCAACTTCTGTCACCTTAGTGATACATTTTGGGATAGTACCTAAAGTTTAAAGCAGAAATTGGGGCACTTTTGAAGTTTACATTTTTGACCAAAATCGACAGGTCCGGGGCTTAGGGAATTTCTCATATGCCACAAATCGGTTCAAGCTCCTGTTCAAAAATGATGCTCCGAAATTAACTTCTGTCACCTTAGTGATACATTTTGGGATAGTACCTAAAGTTTAAAGCAGAAATTGGGGCACATTTGAAATTTTCATTTTTGACCAAAATCGACAGGTCCGGGCTTAGGGAATTTCTCATATGCCACAAAACGGTTGAAGCTCCTGTTCAAAAATAATGCTCCGAAATCAACTTCTGTCACCTTAGTGATACATTTTGGGATAGTACCTAAAGTTTAAAGCTGAAATTGGGGCACTTTTGAAATTTTCATTTTTGACCAAAATCGACAGGTCCGGGGCTTAGGGAATTTCTCATATGCCACATAACGGTTGAAGCTCCTGTTCAAAAATGATGCTCCGAAATCAACTTCTGTCACCTTAGTGATACATTTTGGGATAGTACCTAAAGTTTAAAGCAGAAATTGGGGCACTTTTGAAGTTTTCATTTTTGACCAAAATCGACAGGTCCGGGGCTTAGGGAATTTCTCATATGCCACAAAACGGTTGAAGCTCCTGTTCAAAAATGATGCTCCGAAATCAACTTCTGTCACCTTAGTGATACATTTTGGGATAGTACCTAAAGTTTAAAGCAGAAATTGGGGCACTTTTATTATTTTCATTTTTGACCAAAATCGACAGGTCCGGGGCTTAGGGAATTTCTCATATGCCACAAAATGTTTGAAGCTCCTGTTCAAAAATGATGCTCCGAAATCAACTTCTGTCACCTTAGTGATTCATTTTAGGATAGTACCTAAAGTTTAAAGCTGAATTTGGGGCACTTTTGAAATTTTCATTTTTGACCAAAATCGACAGGTCCGGGGCTTAGGGAATTTCTCATATGCCACAAAACGGTTGAAGCTCCTGTTAAAAAATGATGCTCCGAAATCAACTTCTGTCACCTTAGTGATACATTTTGGGATAGTACCTAAAGTTTAAAGCAGAAATTGGGGCACTTTTGATATTTTCATTTTTGACCAAAATCGACAGGTCCGGGGCTTAGGGATTTTCTCATATGCCACAAAACGTTTGAAGCTCCTGTTCAAAAATGATGCTCCGAAATCAACTTCTGTCACCTTAGTGATACATTTTAGGATAGTACCTAAAGTTCAAAGCTGAAATTGGGGCACTTTTGAAATTTTCATTTTTGACCAAAATCGACAGGTCCGGGGCTTAGGGAATTTCTCATATGCCACAAAACGGTTGAAGCTCCTGTTCAAAAATGATGATCCGAAATCAACCTTTGTCACCTTAGTGATACATTTTGGGATAGTACCTAAAGTTTAAAGCAGAAATTGGGGCACTTTTGATATTTTCATTTTTGATCAAAATCGACAGGTCCGGGGCTTAGGGAATTTCTCATATGCCACAAAACGTTTGAAGCTCCTGTTCAAAAATGATGCTCCGAAATCAACTTCTGTCACCTTAGTGATACATTTTGGGATAGTACCTAAAGTTTAAAGCAGAAATTGGGGCACTTTTGAAGTTTTCATTTTTGACCAAAATCGACAGGTCCGGGGCTTAGGGAATTTCTCATATGCCACAAAATGGTTGAAGCTCCTGTTCAAAAATGATGCTCCGAAATCAACTTCTGTCACCTTAGTGATACATTTTGGGATAGTACCTAAAGTTTAAAGCAGAAATTGGGGCACTTTTGAAGTTTTCATTTTTGACCAAAATCGACAGGTCCGGGGCTTAGGGAATTTCTCATATGCCACAAAATGGTTGAAGCTCCTGTTCAAAAATGATGCTCCGAAATCAACTTCTGTCACCTTAGTGATACATTTTGGGATAGTACCTAAAGTTTAAAGCAGAAATTGGGGCACTTTTGATATTTTCATTTTTGACCAAAATCGACAGGTCCGGGGCTTAGGGATTTTCTCATATGCCACAAAACGTTTGAAGCTCCTGTTCAAAAATGATGCTCCGAAATCAACTTCTGTCACCTTAGTGATACATTTTAGGATAGTACCTAAAGTTTAAAGCTGAAATTGGGGCACTTTTGAAATTTTCATTTTTGACCAAAATCGACAGGTCCGGGGCTTAGGGAATTTCTCATATGCCACAAAACGGTTGAAGCTCCTGTTCAAAAATGATGATCCGAAATCAACTTCTGTCACCTTAGTGATACATTTTGGGATAGTACCTAAAGTTTAAAGCAGAAATTGGGGCACTTTTGATATTTTCATTTTTGACCAAAATCGACAGGTCCGGGGCTTAAGGAATTTCTCATATGCCACAAAACGTTTGAAGCTCCTGTTCAAAAACGATACTCCGAAATCAACTTCTGTCACCTTAGTGATACATTTTGGGATAGTACCTAAAGTTTAAAGCAGAAATTGGGGCACTTTTGAAGTTTTCATTTTTGACCAAAATCGACAGGTCCGGGGCTTAGGGAATTTCTCATATGCCACAAAACGGTTGAAGCTCCTGTTCAAAAATGATGCTCCGAAATCAACTTCTGTCACCTTAGTGATACATTTTGGGATAGTACCTAAAGTTTAAAGCAGAAATTGGGGCACTTTTGATATTTTCATTTTTGACCAAAACGACAGGTCCGGGGCTTAGGGAATTTCTCATATGCCACAAAATGTTTGAAGCTCCTGTTCAAAAATGATGCTCCGAAATCAACTTCTGTCACCTTAGTGATTCATTTTAGGATAGTACCTAAAGTTTAAAGCTGAATTTGGGGCACTTTTGAAATTTTCATTTTTGACCAAAATCGACAGGTCCGGGGCTTAGGGAATTTCTCATATGCCACAAAACGGTTGAAGCTCCTGTTCAAAAATGATGCTCCGAAATCAACTTCTGTCACCTTAGTGATACATTTTGGGATAGTACCTAAAGTTTAAAGCAGAAATTGGGGCACTTTTGATATTTTCATTTTTGACCAAAATCGACAGGTCCGGGGCTTAGGGATTTTCTCATATGCCACAAAACGTTTGAAGCTCCTGTTCAAAAATGATGCTCCGAAATCAACTTCTGTCACCTTAGTGATACATTTTAGGATAGTACCTAAAGTTTAAAGCTGAAATTGGGGCACTTTTGAAATTTTCATTTTTGACCAAAATCGACAGGTCCGGGGCTTAGGGAATTTCTCATATGCCACAAAACGGTTGAAGCTCCTGTTCAAAAATGATGATCCGAAATCAACCTTTGTCACCTTAGTGATACATTTTGGGATAGTACCTAAAGTTTAAAGCAGAAATTGGGGCACTTTTGATATTTTCATTTTTGACCAAAATCGACAGGTCCGGGGCTTAGGGAATTTCTCATATGCCACAAAACGTTTGAAGCTCCTGTTCAAAAATGATGCTCCGAAATCAACTTCTGTCACCTTAGTGATACATTTTGGGATAGTACCTAAAGTTTAAAGCAGAAATTGGGGCACTTTTGAAGTTTTCATTTTTGACCAAAATCGACAGGTCCGGGGCTTAGGGAATTTCTCATATGCCACAAAACGGTTGAAGCTCCTGTTCAAAAATGATGCTCCGAAATCAACTTCTGTCACCTTAGTGATACATTTTGGGATAGTACCTAAAGTTTAAAGCAGAAATTGGGGCACTTTTGATATTTTCATTTTTGACCAAAATCGACAGGTCCGGGGCTTAGGGATTTTCTCATATGCCACAAAACGTTTGAAGCTCCTGTTCAAAAATGATGCTCCGAAATCAACTTCTGTCACCTTAGTGATACATTTTAGGATAGTACCTAAAGTTTAAAGCTGAAATTGGGGCACTTTTGAAATTTTCATTTTTGACCAAAATCGACAGGTCCGGGGCTTAGGGAATTTCTCATATGCCACAAAACGGTTGAAGCTCCTGTTCAAAAATGATGATCCGAAATCAACTTCTGTCACCTTAGTGATACATTTTAGGATAGTACCTAAAGTTTAAAGCTGAAATTGGGGCACTTTTGAAATTTTCATTTTTGACCAAAATCGACAGGTCCGGGGCTTAGGGAATTTCTCATATGCCACATAACGGTTGAAGCTCCTGTTCAAAAATGATGCTCCGAAATCAACTTCTGTCACCTTAGTGATACATTTTGGGATAGTACCTAAAGTTTAAAGCAGAAATTGGGGCACTTTTGAAGTTTTCATTTTTGACCAAAATCGACAGGTCCGGGGCTTAGGGAATTTCTCATATGCCACAAAACGGTTGAAGCTCCTGTTCAAAAATGATGCTCCGAAATCAACTTCTGTCACCTTAGTGATACATTTTGGGATAGTACCTTAAGTTTAAAGCAGAAATTGGGGCACTTTTGATATTTTCATTTTTGACCAAAATCGACAGGTCCGGGGCTTAGGGAATTTCTCATATGCCACAAAATGTTTGAAGCTCCTGTTCAAAAATGATGCTCCGAAATCAACTTCTGTCACCTTAGTGATTCATTTTAGGATAGTACCTAAAGTTTAAAGCTGAATTTGGGGCACTTTTGAAATTTTCATTTTTGACCAAAATCGACAGGTCCGGGGCTTAGGGAATTTCTCATATGCCACAAAACGGTTGAAGCTCCTGTTCAAAAATGATGCTCCGAAATCAACTTCTGTCACCTTAGTGATACATTTTGGGATAGTACCTAAAGTTTAAAGCAGAAATTGGGGCACTTTTGATATTTTCATTTTTGACCAAAATCGACAGGTCCGGCCGGGGCTTAGGGATTTTCTCATATGCCACAAAACGTTTGAAGCTCCTGTTCAAAAATGATGCTCCGAAATCAACTTCTGTCACCTTATTGATACATTTTAGGATAGTACCTAAAGTTTAAAGCTGAAATTGGGGCACTTTTGAAATTTTCATTTTTGACCAAAATCGACAGGTCCGGGGCTTAGGGAATTTCTCATATGCCACAAAACGGTTGAAGCTCCTGTTCAAAAATGATGATCCGAAATCAACCTTTGTCACCTTAGTGATACATTTTGGGATAGTACCTAAAGTTTAAAGCAGAAATTGGGGCACTTTTGATATTTTCATTTTTGACCAAAATCGACAGGTCCGGGGCTTAGGGAATTTCTCATATGCCACAAAACGTTTGAAGCTCCTGTTCAAAAATGATGCTCCGAAATCAACTTCTGTCACCTTAGTGATACATTTTGGGATAGTACCTAAAGTTTAAAGCAGAAATTGGGGCACTTTTGAAGTTTTCATTTTTGACCAAAATCGACAGGTCCGGGGCTTAGGGAATTTCTCATATGCCACAAAACGGTTGAAGCTCCTGTTCAAAAATGATGCTCCGAAATCAACTTCTGTCACCTTAGTGATACATTTTGGGATAGTACCTAAAGTTTAAAGCAGAAATTGGGGCACTTTTGATATTTTCATTTTTGACCAAAATCGACAGGTCCGGGGCTTAGGGATTTTCTCATATGCCACAAAACGTTTGAAGCTCCTGTTCAAAAATGATGCTCCGAAATCAACTTCTGTCACCTTAGTGATACATTTTAGGATAGTACCTAAAGTTTAAAGCTGAAATTGGGGCACTTTTGAAATTTTCATTTTTGACCAAAATCGACAGGTCCGGGGCTTAGGGAATTTCTCATATGCCACAAAACGGTTGAAGCTCCTGTTCAAAAATGATGATCCGAAATCAACTTCTGTCACCTTAGTGATACATTTTGGGATAGTACCTAAAGTTTAAAGCAGAAATTGGGGCACTTTTGATATTTTCATTTTTGACCAAAATCGACAGGTCCGGGGCTTAAGGAATTTCTCATATGCCACAAAACGTTTGAAGCTCCTGTTCAAAAATGATGCTCCGAAATCAACTTCTGTCACCTTAGTGATACATTTTGGGATAGTGCCTAAAGTTTAAAGCAGAAATTGGGGCACTTTTGATATTTTCATTTTTGACCAAAATCGACAGGTCCGGGGCTTAGGGAATTTCTCATATGCCACAAAATGTTTGAAGCTCCTGTTCAAAAATGATGCTCCGAAATCAACTTCTGTCACCTTAGTGATTCATTTTAGGATAGTACCTAAAGTTTAAAGCTGAATTTGGGGCACTTTTGAAATTTTCATTTTTGACCAAAATCGACAGGTCCGGGGCTTAGGGAATTTCTCATATGCCACAAAACGGTTGAAGCTCCTGTTCAAAAATGATGCTCCGAAATCAACTTCTGTCACCTTAGTGATACATTCTGGGATAGTACCTAAAGTTTAAAGCAGAAATTGGGGCACTTTTGATATTTTCATTTTTGACCAAAATCGTCAGGTCCGTGGCTTAGGGAATTTCTCATATGCCACAAAACGGTTGAAGCTCCTGTTCAAAAATGATGCTCCGAAATCAACTTCTGTCACCTTAGTGATACATTTTAGGATAGTACCTAAAGTTTAAAGCTGAAATTGGGGCACTTTTGAAATTTTCATTTTTGACCAAAATCGACAGGTCCGGGGCTTAGGGAATTTCTCATATGCCACAAAACGGTTGAAGCTCCTGTTCAAAAATGATGATCCGAAATCAACTTCTGTCACCTTAGTGATACATTTTTGGATAGTACCTAAAGTTTAAAGCAGAAATTGGGGCACTTTTGAAGTTTTCATTTTTGACCAAAATCGACAGGTCCGGGGCTTAGGGAATTTCTCATATGCCACAAAACGTTTGAAGCTCCTGTTCAAAAATGATGCTCCGAAATCAACTTCTGTCACCTTAGTGATACATTTTGGGATAGTACCTAAAGTTTAAAGCAGAAATTGGGGCACTTTTGAAGTTTTCATTTTTGACCAAAATCGACAGGTCCGGGGCTTAGGGAATTTCTCATATGCCACAAAACAGTTGAAGCTCCTGTTCAAAAATGATGATCCGAAATCAACTTCTGTCACCTTAGTGATACATTTTGGGATAGTACCTAAAGTTTAAAGCAGAAATTGGGGCACTTTTGATATTTTCATTTTTGACCAAAATCGACACGTCCGGGGCTTAGGGAATTTCTCATATGCCACAAAATGTTTGAAGCTCCTGTTCAAAAATGATGCTCCGAAATCAACTTCTGTCACCTTAGTGATACATTTTGGGATAGTACCTAAAGTTTAAAGCAGAAATTGGGGCACTTTTGATATTTTCATTTTTGACCAAAATCGACAGGTCCGGGGCTTAGGGAATTTCTCATATGCCACAAAACGGTTGAAGCTCCTGTTCAAAAATAATGCTCCGAAATCAACTTCTGTCACCTTAGTGATACATTCTGGGATAGTACCTAAAGTTTAAAGCAGAAATTGGGGCACTTTTGATATTTTCATTTTTGACCAAAATCGTCAGGTCCGTGGCTTAGGGAATTTCTCATATGCCACAAAACGGTTGAAGCTCCTGTTCAAAAATAATGCTCCGAAATCAACTTCTGTCACCTTAGTGATACATTTTGGGATAGTACCTAAAAGTTAAAGCTGAAATTGAGGCACTTTTGAAATTTTCATTTTTGACCAAAATCGACAGGTCCGGGGCTTAGGGAATTTCTCATATGCCACAAAACGGTTGAAGCTCCTGTTCAAAAATAATGCTCCGAAATCAACTTCTGTCACCTTAGTGATACATTTTGGGATAGTACCTAAAGTTTAAAGCAGAAATTGGGGTACTTTTGAAATTTTCATTTTTGACTAAAATCGACAGGTCCGGGGCTTAGGGAATTTCTCATATGCCACAAAACGGTTGAAGCTCCTGTTCAAAAATGATGCTCCGAAATCAACTTCTGTCACCTTAGTGATACATTTTGGGATAGTACCTAAAGTTTAAAGCAGAAATTGGGGCACTTTTGAAGTTTACATTTTTGACCAAAATCGACATGTCCGGGGCTTAGGGAATTTCTCATATGCCACAAATCGGTTCAAGCTCCTGTTCAAAAATGATGCTCCGAAATTAACTTCTGTCACCTTAGTGATACATTTTGGGATAGTACCTAAAGTTTAAAGCAGAAATTGGGGCACATTTGAAATTTTCATTTTTGACCAAAATCGACAGGTCCGGGCTTAGGGAATTTCTCATATGCCACAAAACGGTTGAAGCTCCTGTTCAAAAATAATGCTCCGAAATCAACTTCTGTCACCTTAGTGATACATTTTGGGATAGTACCTAAAGTTTAAAGCTGAAATTGGGGCACTTTTGAAATTTTCATTTTTGACCAAAATCGACAGGTCCGGGGCTTAGGGAATTTCTCATATGCCACATAACGGTTGAAGCTCCTGTTCAAAAATGATGCTCCGAAATCAACTTCTGTCACCTTAGTGATACATTTTGGGATAGTACCTAAAGTTTAAAGCAGAAATTGAGGCACTTTTGAAGTTTTCATTTTTGACCAAAATCGACAGGTCCGGGGCTTAGGGAATTTCTCATATGCCACAAAACGGTTGAAGCTCCTGTTCAAAAATGATGCTCCGAAATCAACTTCTGTCACCTTAGTGATACATTTTGGGATAGTACCTAAAGTTTAAAGCAGAAATTGGGGCACTTTTGATATTTTCATTTTTGACCAAAATCGACAGGTCCGGGGCTTAGGGAATTTCTCATATGCCACAAAATGTTTGAAGCTCCTGTTCAAAAATGATGCTCCGAAATCAACTTCTGTCACCTTAGTGATTCATTTTAGGATAGTACCTAAAGTTTAAAGCTGAATTTGGGGCACTTTTGAAATTTTCATTTTTGACCAAAATCGACAGGTCCGGGGCTTAGGGAATTTCTCATATGTCACAAAACGGTTGAAGCTCCTGTTCAAAAATGATGCTCCGAAATCAACTTCTGTCACCTTAGTGATACATTTTGGGATAGTACCTAAAGTTTAAAGCAGAAATTGGGGCACTTTTGATATTTTCATTTTTGACCAAAATCGACAGGTCCGGGGCTTAGGGATTTTTTCATATGCCACAAAACGTTTGAAGCTCCTGTTCAAAAATGATGCTCCGAAATCAACTTCTGTCACCTTAGTGATACATTTTAGGATAGTACCTAAAGTTTAAAGCTGAAATTGGGGCACTTTTGAAATTTTCATTTTTGACCAAAATCGACAGGTCCGGGGCTTAGGGAATTTCTCATATGCCACAAAACGGTTGAAGCTCCTGTTCAAAAATGATGCTCCGAAATCAACTTCTGTCACCTTAGTGATACATTTTGGGATAGTACCTAAAGTTTAAAGCAGAAATTGGGGCACTTTTGATATTTTCATTTTTGACCAAAATCGACAGGTCCGGGGCTTAGGGAATTTCTCATATGCCACAAAACGTTTGAAGCTCCTGTTCAAAAATGATGCTCCGAAATCAACTTCTGTCACCTTAGTGATACATTTTGGGATAGTACCTAAAGTTTAAAGCAGAAATTGGGGCACTTTTGAAGTTTTCATTTTTGACCAAAATCGACAGGTCCGGGGCTTAGGGAATTTCTCATATGCCACAAAACGGTTGAAGCTCCTGTTCAAAAATGATGCTCCGAAATCAACTTCTGTCACCTTAGTGATACATTTTGGGATAGTACCTAAAGTTTAAAGCAGAAATTGGGGCACTTTTGATATTTTCATTTTTGACCAAAATCGACAGGTCCGGGGCTTAGGGAATTTCTCATATGCCACAAAACGTTTGAAGCTCCTGTTCAAAAATGATGCTCCGAAATCAACTTCTGTCACCTTAGTGATACATTTTGGGATAGTACCTAAAGTTTAAAGCAGAAATTGGGGCACTTTTGAAGTTTTCATTTTTGACCAAAATCGACAGGTCCGGGGCTTAGGGAATTTCTCATATGCCACAAAACGGTTGAAGCTCCTGTTCAAAAATGATGCTCCGAAATCAACTTCTGTCACCTTAGTGATACATTTTGGGATAGTACCTAAAGTTTAAAGCAGAAATTGGGGCACTTTTGATATTTTCATTTTTGACCAAAATCGACAGGTCCGGGGCTTAGGGATTTTCTCATATGCCACAAAACGTTTGAAGCTCCTGTTCAAAAATGATGCTCCGAAATCAACTTCTGTCACCTTAGTGATACATTTTAGGATAGTACCTAAAGTTTAAAGCTGAAATTGGGGCACTTTTGAAATTTTCATTTTTGACCAAAATCGACAGGTCCGGGGCTTAGGGAATTTCTCATATGCCACAAAACGGTTGAAGCTCCTGTTCAAAAATGATGATCCGAAATCAACTTCTGTCACCTTAGTGATACATTTTGGGATAGTACCTAAAGTTTAAAGCAGAAATTGGGGCACTTTTGATATTTTCATTTTTGACCAAAATCGACAGGTCCGGGGCTTAAGGAATTTCTCATATGCCACAAAACGTTTGAAGCTCCTGTTCAAAAATGATGCTCCGAAATCAACTTCTGTCACCTTAGTGATACATTTTGGGATAGTACCTAAAGTTTAAAGCAGAAATTGGGGCACTTTTGATATTTTCATTTTTGACCAAAATCGACAGGTCCGGGGCTTAAGGAATTTCTCATATGCCACAAAACGTTTGAAGCTCCTGTTCAAAAATGATGCTCCGAAATCAACTTCTGTCACCTTAGTGATACATTTTGGGATAGTACCTAAAGTTTAAAGCAGAAATTGGGGCACTTTTGATATTTTCATTTTTGACCAAAATCGACAGGTCCGGGGCTTAGGGAATTTCTCATATGCCACAAAATGTTTGAAGCTCCTGTTCAAAAATGATGCTCCGAAATCAACTTCTGTCACCTTAGTGATACATTTTGGGATAGTACCTAAAGTTTAAAGCAGAAATTGGGGCACTTTTGATATTTTCATTTTTGACCAAAATCGACAGGTCCGGGGCTTAGGGATTTTCTCATATGCCACAAAACGTTTGAAGCTCCTGTTCAAAAATGATGCTCCGAAATCAACTTCTGTCACCTTAGTGATACATTTTAGGATAGTACCTAAAGTTTAAAGCTGAAATTGGGGCACTTTTGAAATTTTCATTTTTGACCAAAATCGACAGGTCCGGGGCTTAGGGAATTTCTCATATGCCACAAAACGGTTGAAGCTCCTGTTCAAAAATGATGATCCGAAATCAACCTTTGTCACCTTAGTGATACATTTTGGGATAGTACCTAAAGTTTAAAGCAGAAATTGGGGCACTTTTGATATTTTCATTTTTGACCAAAATCGACAGGTCCGGGGCTTAGGGAATTTCTCATATGCCACAAAACGTTTGAAGCTCCTGTTCAAAAATGATGCTCCGAAATCAACTTCTGTCACCTTAGTGATACATTTTGGGATAGTACCTAAAGTTTAAAGCAGAAATTGGGGCACTTTTGAAGTTTTCATTTTTGACCAAAATCGACAGGTCCGGGGCTTAGGGAATTTCTCATATGCCACAAAACGGTTGAAGCTCCTGTTCAAAAATGATGCTCCGAAATCAACTTCTGTCACCTTAGTGATACATTTTGGGATAGTACCTAAAGTTTAAAGCAGAAATTGGGGCACTTTTGATATTTTCATTTTTGACCAAAATCGACAGGTCCGGGGCTTAGGGATTTTCTCATATGCCACAAAACGTTTGAAGCTCCTGTTCAAAAATGATGCTCCGAAATCAACTTCTGTCACCTTAGTGATACATTTTAGGATAGTACCTAAAGTTTAAAGCTGAAATTGGGGCACTTTTGAAATTTTCATTTTTGACCAAAATCGACAGGTCCAGGGCTTAGGGAATTTCTCATATGCCACAAAACGGTTGAAGCTCCTGTTCAAAAATGATGATCCGAAATCAACTTCTGTCACCTTAGTGATACATTTTGGGATAGTACCTAAAGTTTAAAGCAGAAATTGGGGCACTTTTGATATTTTCATTTTTGACCAAAATCGACAGGTCCGGGGCTTAGGGAATTTCTCATATGCCACAAAACGTTTGAAGCTCCTGTTCAAAAATGATGCTCCGAAATCAACTTCTGTCACCTTAGTGATACATTTTGGGATAGTACCTAAAGTTTAAAGCAGAAATTGGGGCACTTTTGAAGTTTTCATTTTTGACCAAAATCGACAGGTCCGGGGCTTAGGGAATTTCTCATATGCCACAAAACGGTTGAAGCTCCTGTTCAAAAATGATGATCCGAAATCAACTTCTGTCACCTTAGTGATACATTTTGGGATAGTACCTAAAGTTTAAAGCAGAAATTGGGGCACTTTTGATATTTTCATTTTTGACCAAAATCGACAGGTCCGGGGCTTAGGGATTTTGTCATATGCCACAAAACGTTTGAAGCTCCTGTTCAAAAATGATGCTCCGAAATCAACTTCTGTCACCTTAGTGATACATTTTAGGATAGTACCTAAAGTTTAAAGCTAAAATTGGGGCACTTTTGAAATTTTCATTTTTTACCAAAATCGACAGGTCCGGGGCTTAGGGAATTTCTCATATGCCACAAAACGGTTGAAGCTCCTGTTCAAAAATAATGCTCCGAAATCAACTTCTGTCACCTTAGTGATACATTCTGGGATAGTACCTAAAGTTTAAAGCAGAAATTGGGGCACTTTTGATATTTTCATTTTTGGCCAAAATCGACACGTCCGGGGCTTAGGGAATTTCTCATATGCCACAAAACGGTTGAAGCTCCTGTTCAAAAATAATGCTCCGAAATCAACTTCTGTCACCTTAGTGATACATTTTGGGATAGTACCTAAAAGTTAAAGCTGAAATTGAGGCACTTTTGAAATTTTCATTTTTGACCAAAATCGACAGGTCCGGGCTTAGGGAATTTCTCATATGCCACAAAACGGTTGAAGCTCCTGTTCAAAAATAATGCTCCGAAATCAACTTCTGTCACCTTAGTGATACATTTTGGGATAGTACCTAAAGTTTAAAGCTGAAATTGGGGCACTTTTGAAATTTTCATTTTTGACCAAAATCAACAGGTCCGGGGCTTAGGGAATTTCTCATATGCCACAAAACGGTTGAAGCTCCTGTTCAAAAATAATGCTCCGAAATCAACTTCTGTCACCTTAGTGATACATTTTAGGATAGTACCTAAAGTTTAAAGCTGAAATTGGGGCACTTTTGAAATTTTCATTTTTGACCAAAATTGACAGGTCCGGGGCTTAGGGGACTTCTCATATGCCACAAAACGGTTGAAGCTCCTGTTCAAAAATGATGCTCCGAAATCAACTTCTGTCACCCTAGTGATACATTTTGGGATAGTACCTAAAGTTTAAAGCAGAAATTGGGGCACTTTTGATATTTTCATTTTTGACCAAAATCGACAGGTCCGGGGCTTATGGAATTTCTCATATGCCACAAAACGGTTGAAGCTCCTGTTCAAAAATAATGCTCCGAAATCAACTTATGTCACCTTAGTGAAACATTCTGGGATAGTACCTAAAGTTTAAAGCAGAAATTAGGGCACTTTTGAAGTTTTCATTTTTGACCAAAATCGACAGGTCCGGGGCTTAGGGAATTTCTCATATGCCACAAAACGGTTGAAGCTCCTGTTCAAAAATAATGCTCCGAAATCAACTTCTGTCACCTTAGTGATACATTTTGGGATAGTACCTAAAGTTTAAAGCTGAAATTGGAGCACTTTTGAAATTTTCATTTTTGACCAAAATCGACAGGTCCGGGGCTTAGGGAATTTCTCATATGCCACAAAACGGTTGAAGCTCCTGTTCAAAAATAATGCTCCGAAATCAACTTCTGTCACCTTAGTGATACATTTTGGGATAGTACCTAAAGTTTAAAGCAGAAATTGGGGCACTTTTGATATTTTCATTTTTGACCAAAATCGACAGGTCCGGGGCTTAGGGAATTTCTCATATGCCACAAAACGGTTGAAGCTCCTGTTCAAAAATGATGCTCCGAAATCAACTTCTGTCACCTTAGTGATACATTTTGGGATAGTACCTAAAGTTTAAAGCAGAAATTGGGGCACTTTTGAAGTTTTCATTTTTGACCAAAATCGACAGGTCCGGGGCTTAGGGAATTTCTCATATTCCACAAAACAGTTGAAGCTCCTGTTCAAAAATGATGATCCGAAATCAACTTCTGTCACCTTAGTGATACATTTTGGGATAGTACCTAAAGTTTAAAGCAGAAATTGGGGCACTTTTGATATTTTCATTTTTGACCAAAATCGACACGTCCGTGGCTTAGGGAATTTCTCATATGCCACAAAATGTTTGAAGCTCCTGTTCAAAAATGATGCTCCGAAATCAACTTCTGTCACCTTAGTGATACATTTTGGGATAGTACCTAAAGTTTAAAGCAGAAATTGGGGCACTTTTGATATTTTCATTTTTGACCAAAATCGACAGGTCCGGGGCTTAGGGATTTTGTCATATGCCACAAAACGTTTGAAGCTCCTGTTCAAAAATGATGCTCCGAAATCAACTTCTGTCACCTTAGTGATACATTTTGGGATAGTACCTAAAGTTTAAAGCAGAAATTGGGGCACTTTTGAAGTTTTCATTTTTGACCAAAATCGACAGGTCCGGGGCTTAGGGAATTTCTCATATGCCACAAAACGGTTGAAGCTCCTGTTCAAAAATGATGCTCCGAAATCAACTTCTGTCACCTTAGTGATACATTTTGGGATAGTACCTAAAGTTTAAAGCAGAAATTGGGGCACTTTTGATATTTTCATTTTTGACCAAAATCGACAGGTCCGGGGCTTAGGGAATTTCTCATATGCCACAAAATGTTTGAAGCTCCTGTTCAAAAATGATGCTCCGAAATCAACTTCTGTCACCTTAGTGATTCATTTTAGGATAGTACCTAAAGTTTAAAGCTGAATTTGGGGCACTTTTGAAATTTTCATTTTTGACCAAAATCGACAGGTCCGGGGCTTAGGGAATTTCTCATATGCCACAAAACGGTTGAAGCTCCTGTTCAAAAATGATGCTCCGAAATCAACTTCTGTCACCTTAGTGATACATTTTGGGATAGTACCTAAAGTTTAAAGCAGAAATTGGGGCACTTTTGATATTTTCATTTTTGACCAAAATCGACAGGTCCGGGGCTTAGGGATTTTCTCATATGCCACAAAACGTTTGAAGCTCCTGTTCAAAAATGATGCTCCGAAATCAACTTCTGTCACCTTAGTGATACATTTTGGGATAGTACCTAAAGTTTAAAGCAGAAATTGGGGCACTTTTGATATTTTCATTTTTGACCAAAATCGACAGGTCCGGGGCTTAGGGATTTTCTCATATGCCACAAAACGTTTGAAGCTCCTGTTCAAAAATGATGCTCCGAAATCAACTTCTGTCACCTTAGTGATACATTTTAGGATAGTACCTAAAGTTTAAAGCTGAAATTGGGGCACTTTTGAAATTTTAATTTTTGACCAAAATCGACAGGTCCGGGGCTTAGGGAATTTCTCATATGCCACAAAACGGTTGAAGCTCCTGTTCAAAAATGATGATCCGAAATCAACTTCTGTCACCTTAGTGATACATTTTGGGATAGTACCTAAAGTTTAAAGCAGAAATTGGGGCACTTTTGATATTTTCATTTTTGACCAAAATCGACAGGTCCGGGGCTTAGGGAATTTCTCATATGCCACAAAACGTTTGAAGCTCCTGTTCAAAAATGATGCTCCGAAATCAACTTCTGTCACCTTAGTGATACATTTTGGGATAGTACCTAAAGTTTAAAGCAGAAATTGGGGCACTTTTGAAGTTTTCATTTTTGACCAAAATCGACAGGTCCGGGGCTTAGGGAATTTCTCACATGCCACAAAACAGTTGAAGCTCCTGTTCAAAAATGATGATCCGAAATCAACTTCTGTCACCTTAGTGATACATTTTGGGATAGTACCTAAAGTTTAAAACAGAAATTGGGGCACTTTTGATATTTTCATTTTTGACCAAAATCGACACGTCCGGGGCTTAGGGAATTTCTCATATGCCACAAAATGTTTGAAGCTCCTGTTCAAAAATGATGCTCCGAAATCAACTTCTGTCACCTTAGTGATACATTTTGGGATAGTACCTAAAGTTTAAAGCAGAAATTGGGGCACTTTTGATATTTTCATTTTTGACCAAAATCGACAGGTCCGGGGCTTAGGGATTTTGTCATATGCCACAAAACGTTTGAAGCTCCTGTTCAAAAATGATGCTCCGAAATCAACTTCTGTCACCTTAGTGATACATTTTAGGATAGTACCTAAAGTTTAAAGCTAAAATTGGGGCACTTTTGAAATTTTCATTTTTGACCAAAATCGACAGGTCCGTGGCTTAGGGAATTTCTCATATGCCACAAAACGGTTGAAGCTCCTGTTCAAAAATAATGCTCCGAAATCAACTTCTGTCACCTTAGTGATACATTCTGGGATAGTACCTAAAGTTTAAAGCAGAAATTGGGGCACTTTTGATATTTTCATTTTTGACCAAAATCGACAGGTCCGGGGCTTAGGGAATTTCTCATATGCCACAAAACGGTTGAAGCTCCTGTTCAAAAATAATGCTCCGAAATCAACTTCTGTCACCTTAGTGATACATTTTGGGATAGTACCTAAAAGTTTAAAGCTGAAATTGGGGCACTTTTGAAATTTTCATTTTTGACCAAAATCGACAGGTCCGGGGCTTAGGGAATTTCTCATATGCCACAAAACGGTTGAAGCTCCTGTTCAAAAATAATGCTCCGAAATCAACTTCTGTCACCTTAGTGATACATTTTGGGATAGTACCTAAAGTTTAAAGCAGAAATTGGGGTACTTTTGAAATTTTCATTTTTGACTAAAATCGACAGGTCCGGGGCTTAGGGAATTTCTCATATGCCACAAAACGGTTGAAGCTCCTGTTCAAAAATGATGCTCCGAAATCAACTTCTGTCACCTTAGTGATACATTTTGGGATAGTACCTAAAGTTTAAAGCAGAAATTGGGGCACTTTTGAAGTTTACATTTTTGACCAAAATCGACATGTCCGGGGCTTAGGGAATTTCTCATATGCCACAAATCGGTTCAAGCTCCTGTTCAAAAATGATGCTCCGAAATTAACTTCTGTCACCTTAGTGATACATTTTGGGATAGTACCTAAAGTTTAAAGCAGGAATTGGGGCACATTTGAAATTTTCATTTTTGACCAAAATCGACAGGTCCGGGCTTAGGGAATTTCTCATATGCCACAAAACGGTTGAAGCTCCTGTTCAAAAATAATGCTCCGAAATCAACTTCTGTCACCTTAGTGATACATTTTGGGATAGTACCTAAAGTTTAAAGCTGAAATTGGGGCACTTTTGAAATTTTCATTTTTGACCAAAATCAACAGGTCCGGGGCTTAGGGAATTTCTCATATGCCACAAAACGGTTGAAGCTCCTGTTCAAAAATAATGCTCCGAAATCAACTTCTGTCACCTTAGTGATACATTTTGGGATAGTACCTAAAGTTTAAAGCAGAAATTGGGGTACTTTTGAAATTTTCATTTTTGACCAAAATCGACAGGTCCGGGGCTTAGGGAATTTCTCATATGCCACATAACGGTTGAAGCTCCTGTTCAAAAATGATGCTCCGAAATCAACTTCTGTCACCTTAGTGATACATTTTGGGATAGTACCTAAAGTTTAAAGCAGAAATTGGGGCACTTTTGAAGTTTTCATTTTTGACCAAAATCGACAGGTCCGGGGCTTAGGGAATTTCTCATATGCCACAAAACGGTTGAAGCTCCTGTTCAAAAATGATGCTCCGAAATCAACTTCTGTCACCTTAGTGATACATTTTGGGATAGTACCTAAAGTTTAAAGCAGAAATTGGGGCACTTTTGATATTTTCATTTTTGACCAAAATCGACAGGTCCGGGGCTTAGGGAATTTCTCATATGCCACAAAATGTTTGAAGCTCCTGTTCAAAAATGATGCTCCGAAATCAACTTCTGTCACCTTAGTGATTCATTTTAGGATAGTACCTAAAGTTTAAAGCTGAATTTGGGGCACTTTTGAAATTTTCATTTTTGACCAAAATCGACAGGTCCGGGGCTTAGGGAATTTCTCATATGCCACAAAACGGTTGAGGCTCCTGTTCAAAAATGATGCTCCGAAATCAACTTCTGTCACCTTAGTGATACATTTTGGGATAGTACCTAAAGTTTAAAGCAGAAATTGGGGCACTTTTGATATTTTCATTTTTGACCAAAATCGACAGGTCCGGGGCTTAGGGATTTTCTCATATGCCACAAAACGTTTGAAGCTCCTGTTCAAAAATGATGCTCCGAAATCAACTTCTGTCACCTTAGTGATACATTTTAGGATAGTACCTAAAGTTTAAAGCTGAAATTGGGGCACTTTTGAAATTTTCATTTTTGACCAAAATCGACAGGTCCGGGGCTTAGGGAATTTCTCATATGCCACAAAACGGTTGAAGCTCCTGTTCAAAAATGATGATCCGAAATCAACCTTTGTCACCTTAGTGATACATTTTGGGATAGTACCTAAAGTTTAAAGCAGAAATTGGGGCTCTTTTGATATTTTCATTTTTGACCAAAATCGACAGGTCCGGGGCTTAGGGAATTTCTCATATGCCACAAAACGTTTGAAGCTCCTGTTCAAAAATGATGCTCCGAAATCAAATTCTGTCACCTTAGTGATACATTTTGGGATAGTACCTAAAGTTTAAAGCAGAAATTGGGGCACTTTTGAAGTTTTCATTTTTGACCAAAATCGACAGGTCCGGGGCTTAGGGAATTTCTCATATGCCACAAAACGGTTGAAGCTCCTGTTCAAAAATGATGCTCCGAAATCAACTTCTGTCACCTTAGTGATACATTTTGGGATAGTACCTAAAGTTTAAAGCAGAAATTGGGGCACTTTTGATATTTTCATTTTTGACCAAAATCGACAGGTCCGGGGCTTAGGGATTTTCTCATATGCCACAAAACGTTTGAAGCTCCTGTTCAAAAATGATGCTCCGAAATCAACTTCTGTCACCTTAGTGATACATTTTAGGATAGTACCTAAAGTTTAAAGCTGAAATTGGGGCACTTTTGAAATTTTCATTTTTGACCAAAATCGACAGGTCCGGGGCTTAGGGAATTTCTCATATGCCACAAAACGGTTGAAGCTCCTGTTCAAAAATGATGATCCGAAATCAACTTCTGTCACCTTAGTGATACATTTTGGGATAGTACCTAAAGTTTAAAGCAGAAATTGGGGCACTTTTGAAGTTTACATTTTTGACCAAAATCGACAGGTCCGGGGCTTAGGGAATTTCTCATATGCCACAAATCGGTTCAAGCTCCTGTTCAAAAATGATGCTCCGAAATTAACCTCTGTCACCTTAGTGATACATTTTGGGATAGTACCTAAAGTTTAAAGCAGAAATTGGGGCACATTTGAAATTTTCATTTTTGACCAAAATCGACAGGTCCGGGCTTAGGGAATTTCTCATATGCCACAAAACGGTTGAAGCTCCTGTTCAAAAATAATGCTCCGAAATCAACTTCTGTCACCTTAGTGATACATTTTGGGATAGTACCTAAAGTTTAAAGCTGAAATTGGGGCACTTTTGAAATTTTCATTTTTGACCAAAATCGACAGGTCCGGGGCTTAGGGAATTTCTCATATGCCACAAAACGGTTGAAGCTCCTGTTCAAAAATAATGCTCCGAAATCAACTTCTGTCACCTTAGTGATACATTTTGGGATAGTACCTAAAGTTTAAAGCAGAAATTGGGGTACTTTTGAAATTTTCATTTTTGACCAAAATCGACAGGTCCGGGGCTTAGGGAATTTCTCATATGCCACATAACGGTTGAAGCTCCTGTTCAAAAATGATGCTCCGAAATCAACTTCTGTCACCTTAGTGATACATTTTGGGATAGTACCTAAAGTTTAAAGCAGAAATTGGGGCACTTTTGAAGTTTTCATTTTTGACCAAAATCGACAGGTCCGGGGCTTAGGGAATTTCTCATATGCCACAAAACGGTTGAAGCTCCTGTTCAAAAATGATGCTCCGAAATCAACTTCTGTCACCTTAGTGATACATTTTGGGATAGTACCTAAAGTTTAAAGCAGAAATTGGGGCACTTTTGATATTTTCATTTTTGACCAAAATCGACAGGTCCGGGGCTTAGGGAATTTCTCATATGCCACAAAATGTTTGAAGCTCCTGTTCAAAAATGATGCTCCGAAATCAACTTCTGTCACCTTAGTGATTCATTTTAGGATAGTACCTAAAGTTTAAAGCTGAAATTGGGGCACTTTTGAAATTTTCATTTTTGACCAAAATCGACAGGTCCGGGGCTTAGGGAATTTCTCATATGCCACAAAACGGTTGAAGCTCCTGTTCAAAAATGATGATCCGAAATCAACCTTTGTCACCTTAGTGATACATTTTGGGATAGTACCTAAAGTTTAAAGCAGAAATTGGGGCTCTTTTGATATTTTCATTTTTGACCAAAATCGACAGGTCCGGGGCTTAGGGAATTTCACATATGCCACAAAACGTTTGAAGCTCCTGTTCAAAAATGATGCTCCGAAATCAACTTCTGTCACCTTAGTGATACATTTTGGGATAGTACCTAAAGTTTAAAGCAGAAATTGGGGCACTTTTGAAGTTTTCATTTTTGACCAAAATCGACAGGTCCGGGGCTTAGGGAATTTCTCATATGCCACAAAACGGTTGAAGCTCCTGTTCAAAAATGATGCTCCGAAATCAACTTCTGTCACCTTAGTGATACATTTTGGGATAGTACCTAAAGTTTAAAGCAGAAATTGGGGCACTTTTGATATTTTCATTTTTGACCAAAATCGACAGGTCCGGGGCTTAGGGATTTTCTCATATGCCACAAAACGTTTGAAGCTCCTGTTCAAAAATGATGCTCCGAAATCAACTTCTGTCACCTTAGTGATACATTTTAGGATAGTACCTAAAGTTTAAAGCTGAAATTGGGGCACTTTTGAAATTTTCATTTTTGACCAAAATCGACAGGTCCGGGGCTTAGGGAATTTCTCATATGCCACAAAACGGTTGAAGCTCCTGTTCAAAAATGATGATCCGAAATCAACTTCTGTCACCTTAGTGATACATTTTGGGATAGTACCTAAAGTTTAAAGCAGAAATTGGGGCACTTTTGATATTTTCATTTTTGACCAAAATCGACAGGTCCGGGGCTTAAGGAATTTCTCATATGCCACAAAACGTTTGAAGCTCCTGTTCAAAAATGATGCTCCGAAATCAACTTCTGTCACCTTAGTGATACATTTTGGGATAGTACCTAAAGTTTAAAGCAGAAATTGGGGCACTTTTGAAGTTTTCATTTTTGACCAAAATCGACAGGTCCGGGGCTTAGGGAATTTCTCATATGCCACAAAACAGTTGAAGCTCCTGTTCAAAAATGATGATCCGAAATCAACTTCTGTCACCTTAGTGATACATTTTGGGATAGTACCTAAAGTTTAAAGCAGAAATTGGGGCACTTTTGATATTTTCATTTTTGACCAAAATCGACACGTCCGGGGCTTAGGGAATTTCTCATATGCCACAAAATGTTTGAAGCTCCTGTTCAAAAATGATGCTCCGAAATCAACTTCTGTCACCTTAGTGATACATTTTGGGATAGTACCTAAAGTTTAAAGCAGAAATTGGGGGCACTTTTGATATTTTCATTTTTGACCAAAATCGACAGGTCCGGGGCTTAGGGATTTTGTCATATGCCACAAAACGTTTGAAGCTCCTGTTCAAAAATGATGCTCCGAAATCAACTTCTGTCACCTTAGTGATACATTTTGGGATAGTACCTAAAGTTTAAAGCAGAAATTGGGGCACTTTTGAAGTTTTCATTTTTGACCAAAATCGACAGGTCCGGGGCTTAGGGAATTTCTCATATGCCACAAAACGGTTGAAGCTCCTGTTCAAAAATGATGCTCCGAAATCAACTTCTGTCACCTTAGTGATACATTTTGGGATAGTACCTAAAGTTTAAAGCAGAAATTGGGGCACTTTTGATATTTTCATTTTTGACCAAAATCGACAGGTCCGGGGCTTAGGGAATTTCTCATATGCCACAAAATGTTTGAAGCTCCTGTTCAAAAATGATGCTCCGAAATCAACTTCTGTCACCTTAGTGATTCATTTTAGGATAGTACCTAAAGTTTAAAGCTGAATTTGGGGCACTTTTGAAATTTTCATTTTTGACCAAAATCGACAGGTCCGGGGCTTAGGGAATTTCTCATATGCCACAAAACGGTTGAAGCTCCTGTTCAAAAATGATGCTCCGAAATCAACTTCTGTCACCTTAGTGATACATTTTGGGATAGTACCTAAAGTTTAAAGCAGAAATTGGGGCACTTTTGATATTTTCATTTTTGACCAAAATCGACAGGTCCGGGGCTTAGGGATTTTCTCATATGCCACAAAACGTTTGAAGCTCCTGTTCAAAAATGATGCTCCGAAATCAACTTCTGTCACCTTAGTGATTCATTTTGGGATAGTACCTAAAGTTTAAAGCAAAAATTGGGGCACTTTTGAAGTTTTCATTTTTGACCAAAATCGACAGGTCCGGGGCTTAGGGAATTTCTCATATGCCACAAAACGGTTGAAGCTCCTGTTCAAAAATGATGCTCCGAAATCAACTTCTGTCACCTTAGTGATACATTTTGGGATAGTACCTAAAGTTTAAAGCAGAAATTGGGGCACTTTTGAAGTTTTCATTTTTGACCAAAATCGACAGGTCCGGGGCTTAGGGAATTTCTCATATGCCACAAAACGGTTGAAGCTCCTGTTCAAAAATAATGCTCCGAAATCAACTTCTGTCACCTTAGTGATACATTTTGGGATAGTACCTAAAGTTTAAAGCAGAAATTGGGGTACTTTTGAAATTTTCATTTTTGACCAAAATCGACAGGTCCGGGGCTTAGGGAATTTCTCATATGCCACATAACGGTTGAAGCTCCTGTTCAAAAATGATGCTCCGAAATCAACTTCTGTCACCTTAGTGATACATTTTGGGATAGTACCTAAAGTTTAAAGCAGAAATTGGGGCACTTTTGAAGTTTTCATTTTTGACCAAAATCGACAGGTCCGGGGCTTAGGGAATTTCTCATATGCCACAAAACGGTTGAAGCTCCTGTTCAAAAATGATGCTCCGAAATCAACTTCTGTCACCTTAGTGATACATTTTGGGATAGTACCTAAAGTTTAAAGCAGAAATTGGGGCACTTTTGATATTTTCATTTTTGACCAAAATCGACAGGTCCGGGGCTTAGGGAATTTCTCATATGCCACAAAATGTTTGAAGCTCCTGTTCAAAAATGATGCTCCGAAATCAACTTCTGTCACCTTAGTGATTCATTTTAGGATAGTACCTAAAGTTTAAAGCTGAATTTGGGGCACTTTTGAAATTTTCATTTTTGACCAAAATCGACAGGTCCGGGGCTTAGGGAATTTCTCATATGCCACAAAACGGTTGAGGCTCCTGTTCAAAAATGATGCTCCGAAATCAACTTCTGTCACCTTAGTGATACATTTTGGGATAGTACCTAAAGTTTAAAGCAGAAATTGGGGCACTTTTGATATTTTCATTTTTGACCAAAATCGACAGGTCCGGGGCTTAGGGATTTTCTCATATGCCACAAAACGTTTGAAGCTCCTGTTCAAAAATGATGCTCCGAAATCAACTTCTGTCACCTTAGTGATACATTTTAGGATAGTACCTAAAGTTTAAAGCTGAAATTGGGGCACTTTTGAAATTTTCATTTTTGACCAAAATCGACAGGTCCGGGGCTTAGGGAATTTCTCATATGCCACAAAACGGTTGAAGCTCCTGTTCAAAAATGATGATCCGAAATCAACCTTTGTCACCTTAGTGATACATTTTGGGATAGTACCTAAAGTTTAAAGCAGAAATTGGGGCTCTTTTGATATTTTCATTTTTGACCAAAATCGACAGGTCCGGGGCTTAGGGAATTTCTCATATGCCACAAAACGTTTGAAGCTCCTGTTCAAAAATGATGCTCCGAAATCAAATTCTGTCACCTTAGTGATACATTTTGGGATAGTACCTAAAGTTTAAAGCAGAAATTGGGGCACTTTTGAAGTTTTCATTTTTGACCAAAATCGACAGGTCCGGGGCTTAGGGAATTTCTCATATGCCACAAAACGGTTGAAGCTCCTGTTCAAAAATGATGCTCCGAAATCAACTTCTGTCACCTTAGTGATACATTTTGGGATAGTACCTAAAGTTTAAAGCAGAAATTGGGGCACTTTTGATATTTTCATTTTTGACCAAAATCGACAGGTCCGGGGCTTAGGGATTTTCTCATATGCCACAAAACGTTTGAAGCTCCTGTTCAAAAATGATGCTCCGAAATCAACTTCTGTCACCTTAGTGATACATTTTAGGATAGTACCTAAAGTTTAAAGCTGAAATTGGGGCACTTTTGAAATTTTCATTTTTGACCAAAATCGACAGGTCCGGGGCTTAGGGAATTTCTCATATGCCACAAAACGGTTGAAGCTCCTGTTCAAAAATGATGATCCGAAATCAACTTCTGTCACCTTAGTGATACATTTTGGGATAGTACCTAAAGTTTAAAGCAGAAATTGGGGCACTTTTGAAGTTTACATTTTTGACCAAAATCGACAGGTCCGGGGCTTAGGGAATTTCTCATATGCCACAAATCGGTTCAAGCTCCTGTTCAAAAATGATGCTCCGAAATTAACCTCTGTCACCTTAGTGATACATTTTGGGATAGTACCTAAAGTTTAAAGCAGAAATTGGGGCACATTTGAAATTTTCATTTTTGACCAAAATCGACAGGTCCGGGCTTAGGGAATTTCTCATATGCCACAAAACGGTTGAAGCTCCTGTTCAAAAATAATGCTCCGAAATCAACTTCTGTCACCTTAGTGATACATTTTGGGATAGTACCTAAAGTTTAAAGCTGAAATTGGGGCACTTTTGAAATTTTCATTTTTGACCAAAATCGACAGGTCCGGGGCTTAGGGAATTTCTCATATGCCACAAAACGGTTGAAGCTCCTGTTCAAAAATAATGCTCCGAAATCAACTTCTGTCACCTTAGTGATACATTTTGGGATAGTACCTAAAGTTTAAAGCAGAAATTGGGGTACTTTTGAAATTTTCATTTTTGACCAAAATCGACAGGTCCGGGGCTTAGGGAATTTCTCATATGCCACATAACGGTTGAAGCTCCTGTTCAAAAATGATGCTCCGAAATCAACTTCTGTCACCTTAGTGATACATTTTGGGATAGTACCTAAAGTTTAAAGCAGAAATTGGGGCACTTTTGAAGTTTTCATTTTTGACCAAAATCGACAGGTCCGGGGCTTAGGGAATTTCTCATATGCCACAAAACGGTTGAAGCTCCTGTTCAAAAATGATGCTCCGAAATCAACTTCTGTCACCTTAGTGATACATTTTGGGATAGTACCTAAAGTTTAAAGCAGAAATTGGGGCACTTTTGATATTTTCATTTTTGACCAAAATCGACAGGTCCGGGGCTTAGGGAATTTCTCATATGCCACAAAATGTTTGAAGCTCCTGTTCAAAAATGATGCTCCGAAATCAACTTCTGTCACCTTAGTGATTCATTTTAGGATAGTACCTAAAGTTTAAAGCTGAAATTGGGGCACTTTTGAAATTTTCATTTTTGACCAAAATCGACAGGTCCGGGGCTTAGGGAATTTCTCATATGCCACAAAACGGTTGAAGCTCCTGTTCAAAAATGATGATCCGAAATCAACCTTTGTCACCTTAGTGATACATTTTGGGATAGTACCTAAAGTTTAAAGCAGAAATTGGGGCTCTTTTGATATTTTCATTTTTGACCAAAATCGACAGGTCCGGGGCTTAGGGAATTTCACATATGCCACAAAACGTTTGAAGCTCCTGTTCAAAAATGATGCTCCGAAATCAACTTCTGTCACCTTAGTGATACATTTTGGGATAGTACCTAAAGTTTAAAGCAGAAATTGGGGCACTTTTGAAGTTTTCATTTTTGACCAAAATCGACAGGTCCGGGGCTTAGGGAATTTCTCATATGCCACAAAACGGTTGAAGCTCCTGTTCAAAAATGATGCTCCGAAATCAACTTCTGTCACCTTAGTGATACATTTTGGGATAGTACCTAAAGTTTAAAGCAGAAATTGGGGCACTTTTGATATTTTCATTTTTGACCAAAATCGACAGGTCCGGGGCTTAGGGATTTTCTCATATGCCACAAAACGTTTGAAGCTCCTGTTCAAAAATGATGCTCCGAAATCAACTTCTGTCACCTTAGTGATACATTTTAGGATAGTACCTAAAGTTTAAAGCTGAAATTGGGGCACTTTTGAAATTTTCATTTTTGACCAAAATCGACAGGTCCGGGGCTTAGGGAATTTCTCATATGCCACAAAACGGTTGAAGCTCCTGTTCAAAAATGATGATCCGAAATCAACTTCTGTCACCTTAGTGATACATTTTGGGATAGTACCTAAAGTTTAAAGCAGAAATTGGGGCACTTTTGATATTTTCATTTTTGACCAAAATCGACAGGTCCGGGGCTTAAGGAATTTCTCATATGCCACAAAACGTTTGAAGCTCCTGTTCAAAAATGATGCTCCGAAATCAACTTCTGTCACCTTAGTGATACATTTTGGGATAGTACCTAAAGTTTAAAGCAGAAATTGGGGCACTTTTGAAGTTTTCATTTTTGACCAAAATCGACAGGTCCGGGGCTTAGGGAATTTCTCATATGCCACAAAACAGTTGAAGCTCCTGTTCAAAAATGATGATCCGAAATCAACTTCTGTCACCTTAGTGATACATTTTGGGATAGTACCTAAAGTTTAAAGCAGAAATTGGGGCACTTTTGATATTTTCATTTTTGACCAAAATCGACACGTCCGGGGCTTAGGGAATTTCTCATATGCCACAAAATGTTTGAAGCTCCTGTTCAAAAATGATGCTCCGAAATCAACTTCTGTCACCTTAGTGATACATTTTGGGATAGTACCTAAAGTTTAAAGCAGAAATTGGGGCACTTTTGATATTTTCATTTTTGACCAAAATCGACAGGTCCGGGGCTTAGGGATTTTGTCATATGCCACAAAACGTTTGAAGCTCCTGTTCAAAAATGATGCTCCGAAATCAACTTCTGTCACCTTAGTGATACATTTTGGGATAGTACCTAAAGTTTAAAGCAGAAATTGGGGCACTTTTGAAGTTTTCATTTTTGACCAAAATCGACAGGTCCGGGGCTTAGGGAATTTCTCATATGCCACAAAACGGTTGAAGCTCCTGTTCAAAAATGATGCTCCGAAATCAACTTCTGTCACCTTAGTGATACATTTTGGGATAGTACCTAAAGTTTAAAGCAGAAATTGGGGCACTTTTGATATTTTCATTTTTGACCAAAATCGACAGGTCCGGGGCTTAGGGAATTTCTCATATGCCACAAAATGTTTGAAGCTCCTGTTCAAAAATGATGCTCCGAAATCAACTTCTGTCACCTTAGTGATTCATTTTAGGATAGTACCTAAAGTTTAAAGCTGAATTTGGGGCACTTTTGAAATTTTCATTTTTGACCAAAATCGACAGGTCCGGGGCTTAGGGAATTTCTCATATGCCACAAAACGGTTGAAGCTCCTGTTCAAAAATGATGCTCCGAAATCAACTTCTGTCACCTTAGTGATACATTTTGGGATAGTACCTAAAGTTTAAAGCAGAAATTGGGGCACTTTTGATATTTTCATTTTTGACCAAAATCGACAGGTCCGGGGCTTAGGGATTTTCTCATATGCCACAAAACGTTTGAAGCTCCTGTTCAAAAATGATGCTCCGAAATCAACTTCTGTCACCTTAGTGATTCATTTTGGGATAGTACCTAAAGTTTAAAGCAAAAATTGGGGCACTTTTGAAGTTTTCATTTTTGACCAAAATCGACAGGTCCGGGGCTTAGGGAATTTCTCATATGCCACAAAACGGTTGAAGCTCCTGTTCAAAAATGATGCTCCGAAATCAACTTCTGTCACCTTAGTGATACATTTTGGGATAGTACCTAAAGTTTAAAGCAGAAATTGGGGCACTTTTGAAGTTTTCATTTTTGACCAAAATCGACACGTCCGGGGCTTAGGGAATTTCTCATATGCCACAAAATGTTTGAAGCTCCTGTTCAAAAATGATGCTCCGAAATCAACTTCTGTCACCTTAGTGATACATTTTGGGATAGTACCTAAAGTTTAAAGCAGAAATTAGGGCACTTTTGAAGTTTTCATTTTTGACCAAAATCGACAGGTCCGGGGCTTAGGGAATTTCTCATATGCCACAAAACGGTTGAAGCTCCTGTTCAAAAATGATGCTCCGAAATCAACTTCTGTCACCTTAGTGATACATTTTGGGATAGTACCTAAAGTTTAAAGCAGAAATTGGGGCACTTTTGATATTTTCATTTTTGACCAAAATCGACAGGTCCGGGGCTTAGGGATTTTCTCATATGCCACAAAACGTTTGAAGCTCCTGTTCAAAAATGATGCTCCGAAATCAACTTCTGTCACCTTAGTGATACATTTTAGGATAGTACCTAAAGTTTAAAGCTGAAATTGGGGCACTTTTGAAATTTTCATTTTTGACCAAAATCGACAGGTCCGGGGCTTAGGGAATTTCTCATATGCCACAAAACGTTTGAAGCTCCTGTTCAAAAATGATGCTCCGAAATCAACTTCTGTCACCTTAGTGATACATTTTAGGATAGTACCTAAAGTTTAAAGCTGAAATTGGGGCACTTTTGAAATTTTCATTTTTGACCAAAATCGACAGGTCCGGGGCTTAGCGAATTTCTCATATGCCACAAAACGGTTGAAGCTCCTGTTCAAAAATAATGCTCCGAAATCAACTTCTGTCACCTTAGTGATACATTCTGGGATAGTACCTAAAGTTTAAAGCAGAAATTGGGGCACTTTTGATATTTTCATTTTTGACCAAAACCGACAGGTCCGGGGCTTAGGGAATTTCTCATATGCCACAAAACGGTTGAAGCTCCTGTTCAAAAATAATGCTCCGAAATCAACTTCTGTCACCTTAGTGATACATTTTGGGATAGTACCTAAAAGTTAAAGCTGAAATTGAGGCACTTTTGAAATTTTCATTTTTGACCAAAATCGACAGGTCCGGGGCTTAGGGAATTTCTCATATGCCACAAAACGGTTGAAGCTCCTGTTCAAAAATAATGCTCCGAAATCAACTTCTGTCACCTTAGTGATACATTTTGGGATAGTACCTAAAGTTTAAAGCAGAAATTGGGGTACTTTTGAAATTTTCATTTTTGACCAAACTCGACAGGTCCGGGGCTTAGGGAATTTCTCATATGCCACAAAACGGTTGAAGCTCCTGTTCAAAAATGATGCTCCGAAATCAACTTCTGTCACCTTAGTGATACATTTTGGGATAGTACCTAAAGTTTAAAGCAGAAATTGGGGCACTTTTGAAGTTTACATTTTTGACCAAAATCGACAGGTCCGGGGCTTAGGGAATTTCTCATATGCCACAAATCGGTTCAAGCTCCTGTTCAAAAATGATGCTCCGAAATTAACTTCTGTCACCTTAGTGATACATTTTGGGATAGTACCTAAAGTTTAAAGCAGAAATTGGGGCACATTTGAAATTTTCATTTTTGACCAAAATCGACAGGTCCGGGCTTAGGCAATTTCTCATATGCCACAAAACGGTTGAAGCTCCTGTTCAAAAATAATGCTCCGAAATCAACTTCTGTCTCCTTAGTGATACATTTTGGGATAGTACCTAAAGTTTAAAGCTGAAATTGGGGCACTTTTGAAATTTTCATTTTTGACCAAAATCGACAGGTCCGGGGCTTAGGGAATTTCTCATATTCCACATAACGGTTGAAGCTCCTGTTCAAAAATGATGCTCCGAAATCAACTTCTGTCACCTTAGTGATACATTTTGGGATAGTACCTAAAGTTTAAAGCAGAAATTGGGGCACTTTTGAAGTTTTCATTTTTGACCAAAATCGACAGGTCCGGGGCTTAGGGAATTTCTCATATGCCACAAAACGGTTGAAGCTCCTGTTCAAAAATGATGCTCCGAAATCAACTTCTGTCACCTTAGTGATACATTTTGGGATAGTACCTAAAGTTTAAAGCAGAAATTGGGGCACTTTTGATATTTTCATTTTTGACCAAAATCGACAGGTCCGGGGCTTAGGGAATTTCTCATATGCCACAAAATGTTTGAAGCTCCTGTTCAAAAATGATGCTCCGAAATCAACTTATGTCACCTTAGTGATTCATTTTAGGATAGTACCTAAAGTTTAAAGCTGAATTTGGGGCACTTTTGAAATTTTCATTTTTGACCAAAATCGACAGGTCCGGGGCTTAGGGAATTTCTCATATGCCACAAAACGGTTGAAGCTCCTGTTCAAAAATGATGCTCCGAAATCAACTTCTGTCACCTTAGTGATACATTTTGGGATAGTACCTAAAGTTTAAAGCAGAAATTGGGGCACTTTTGATATTTTCATTTTTGACCAAAATCGACAGGTCCGGGGCTTAGGGATTTTCTCATATGCCACAAAACGTTTGAAGCTCCTGTTCAAAAATGATGCTCCGAAATCAACTTCTGTCACCTTAGTGATACATTTTAGGATAGTACCTAAAGTTTAAAGCTGAAATTGGGGCACTTTTGAAATTTTCATTTTTGACCAAAATCGACAGGTCCGGGGCTTAGGGAATTTCTCATATGCCACAAAACGGTTGAAGCTCCTGTTCAAAAATGATGATCCGAAATCAACCTTTGTCACCTTAGTGATACATTTTGGGATAGTACCTAAAGTTTAAAGCAGAAATTGGGGCACTTTTGATATTTTCATTTTTGACCAAAATCGACAGGTCCGGGGCTTAGGGAATTTCTCATATGCCACAAAACGTTTGAAGCTCCTGTTCAAAAATGATGCTCCGAAATCAACTTCTGTCACCTTAGTGATACATTTTGGGAAAGTACCTAAAGTTTAAAGCAGAAATTGGGGCACTTTTGAAGTTTTCATTTTTGACCAAAATCGACAGGTCCGGGGCTTAGGGAATTTCTCATATGCCACAAAACGGTTGAAGCTCCTGTTCAAAAATGATGCTCCGAAATCAACTTCTGTCACCTTAGTGATACATTTTGGGATAGTACCTAAAGTTTAAAGCAGAAATTGGGGCACTTTTGATATTTTCATTTTTGACCAAAATCGACAGGTCCGGGGCTTAGGGATTTTCTCATATGCCACAAAACGTTTGAAGCTCCTGTTCAAAAATGATGCTCCGAAATCAACTTCTGTCACCTTAGTGATACATTTTAGGATAGTACCTAAAGTTTAAAGCTGAAATTGGGGCACTTTTGAAATTTTCATTTTTGACCAAAATCGACAGGTCCGGGGCTTAGGGAATTTCTCATATGCCACAAAACGGTTGAAGCTCCTGTTCAAAAATGATGATCCGAAATCAACTTCTGTCACCTTAGTGATACATTTTGGGATAGTACCTAAAGTTTAAAGCAGAAATTGGGGCACTTTTGAAGTTTTCATTTTTGACCAAAATCGACAGGTCCGGGGCTTAGGGAATTTCTCATATGCCACAAAACGGTTGAAGCTCCTGTTCAAAAATGATGCTCCGAAATCAACTTCTGTCACCTTAGTGATACATTTTGGGATAGTACCTAAAGTTTAAAGCAGAAATTGGGGCACTTTTGATATTTTCATTTTTGACCAAAATCGACAGGTCCGGGGCTTAGGGAATTTCTCATATGCCACAAAATGTTTGAAGCTCCTGTTCAAAAATGATGCTCCGAAATCAACTTCTGTCACCTTAGTGATTCATTTTAGGATAGTACCTAAAGTTTAAAGCTGAATTTGGGGCACTTTTGAAATTTTCATTTTTGACCAAAATCGACAGGTCCGGGGCTTAGGGAATTTCTCATATGCCACAAAACGGTTGAAGCTCCTGTTCAAAAATGATGCTCCGAAATCAACTTCTGTCACCTTAGTGATACATTTTGGGATAGTACCTAAAGTTTAAAGCAGAAATTGGGGCACTTTTGATATTTTCATTTTTGACCAAAATCGACAGGTCCGGGGCTTAGGGATTTTCTCATATGCCACAAAACGTTTGAAGCTCCTGTTCAAAAATGATGCTCCGAAATCAACTTCTGTCACCTTAGTGATACATTTTAGGATAGTACCTAAAGTTTAAAGCTGAAATTGGGGCACTTTTGATATTTTCATTTTTGACCAAAATCGACAGGTCCAGGGCTTAGGGAATTTCTCATATGCCACAAAACGTTTGAAGCTCCTGTTCAAAAATGATGCTCCGAAATCAACTTCTGTCACCTTAGTGATACATTTTAGGATAGTACCTAAAGTTTAAAGCTGAAATTGGGGCACTTTTGAAATTTTCATTTTTGACCAAAATCGACAGGTCCGGGGCTTAGGGAATTTCTCATATGCCACAAAACGTTTGAAGCTCCTGTTCAAAAATGATGCTCCGAAATCAACTTCTGTCACCTTAGTGATACATTTTGGGATAGTACCTAAAGTTTAAAGCAGAAATTGGGGCACTTTTGAAGTTTTCATTTTTGACCAAAATCGACAGGTCCGGGGCTTAGGGAATTTCTCATATGCCACAAAACGGTTGAAGCTCCTGTTCAAAAATGATGCTCCGAAATCAACTTCTGTCACCTTAGTGATACATTTTGGGATAGTACCTAAAGTTTAAAGCAGAAATTGGGGCACTTTTGATATTTTCATTTTTGACCAAAATCGACAGGTCCGGGGCTTAGGGAATTTCTCATATGCCACAAAATGTTTGAAGCTCCTGTTCAAAAATGATGCTCCGAAATCAACTTCTGTCACCTTAGTGATTCATTTTAGGATAGTACCTAAAGTTTAAAGCTGAATTTGGGGCACTTTTGAAATTTTCATTTTTGACCAAAATCGACAGGTCCGGGGCTTAGGGAATTTCTCATATGCCACAAAACGGTTGAAGCTCCTGTTCAAAAATGATGCTCCGAAATCAACTTCTGTCACCTTAGTGATACATTTTGGGATAGTACCTAAAGTTTAAAGCAGAAATTGGGGCACTTTTGATATTTTCATTTTTGACCAAAATCGACAGGTCCGGGGCTTAGGGATTTTCTCATATGCCACAAAACGTTTGAAGCTCCTGTTCAAAAATGATGCTCCGAAATCAACTTCTGTCACCTTAGTGATACATTTTAGGATAGTACCTAAAGTTTAAAGCTGAAATTGGGGCACTTTTGAAATTTTAATTTTTGACCAAAATCGACAGGTCCGGGGCTTAGGGAATTTCTCATATGCCACAAAACGGTTGAAGCTCCTGTTCAAAAATGATGATCCGAAATCAACCTTTGTCACCTTAGTGATACATTTTGGGATAGTACCTAAAGTTTAAAGCAGAAATTGGGGCACTTTTGATATTTTCATTTTTGACCAAAATCGACAGGTCCGGGGCTTAGGGAATTTCTCATATGCCACAAAACGTTTGAAGCTCCTGTTCAAAAATGATGCTCCGAAATCAACTTCTGTCACCTTAGTGATACATTTTGGGATAGTACCTAAAGTTTAAAGCAGAAATTGGGGCACTTTTGAAGTTTTCATTTTTGACCAAAATCGACAGGTCCGGGGCTTAGGGAATTTCTCATATGCCACAAAACGGTTGAAGCTCCTGTTCAAAAATGATGCTCCGAAATCAACTTCTGTCACCTTAGTGATACATTTTGGGATAGTACCTAAAGTTTAAAGCAGAAATTGGGGCACTTTTGATATTTTCATTTTTGACCAAAATCGACAGGTCCGGGGCTTAGGGATTTTCTCATATGCCACAAAACGTTTGAAGCTCCTGTTCAAAAATGATGCTCCGAAATCAACTTCTGTCACCTTAGTGATACATTTTAGGATAGTACCTAAAGTTTAAAGCTGAAATTGGGGCACTTTTGAAATTTTCATTTTTGACCAAAATCGACAGGTCCGGGGCTTAGGGAATTTCTCATATGCCACAAAACGGTTGAAGCTCCTGTTCAAAAATGATGATCCGAAATCAACTTCTGTCACCTTAGTGATACATTTTGGGATAGTACCTAAAGTTTAAAGCTGAAATTGGAGCACTTTTGAAATTTTCATTTTTGACCAAAATCGACAGGTCCGGGGCTTAGGGAATTTCTCATATGCCACAAAACGGTTGAAGCTCCTGTTCAAAAATAATGCTCCGAAATCAACTTCTGTCACCTTAGTGATACATTTTGGGATAGTACCTAAAGTTTAAAGCAGAAATTGGGGCACTTTTGATATTTTCATTTTTGACCAAAATCGACAGGTCCGGGGCTTAGGGAATTTCTCATATGCCACAAAACGGTTGAAGCTCCTGTTCAAAAATGATGCTCCGAAATCAACTTCTGTCACCTTAGTGATACATTTTGGGATAGTACCTAAAGTTTAAAGCAGAAATTGGGGCACTTTTGAAGTTTTCATTTTTGACCAAAATCGACAGGTCCGGGGCTTAGGGAATTTCTCATATGCCACAAAACAGTTGAAGCTCCTGTTCAAAAATGATGATCCGAAATCAACTTCTGTCACCTTAGTGATACATTTTGGGATAGTACCTAAAGTTTAAAGCAGAAATTGGGGCACTTTTGATATTTTCATTTTTGACCAAAATCGACACGTCCGGGGCTTAGGGAATTTCTCATATGCCACAAAACGTTTGAAGCTCCTGTTCAAAAATGATGCTCCGAAATCAACTTCTGTCACCTTAGTGATACATTTTAGGATAGTACCTAAAGTTTAAAGCTGAAATTGGGGCACTTTTGAAATTTTAATTTTTGACCAAAATCGACAGGTCCGGGGCTTAGGGAATTTCTCATATGCCACAAAACGGTTGAAGCTCCTGTTCAAAAATGATGATCCGAAATCAACTTCTGTCACCTTAGTGATACATTTTGGGATAGTACCTAAAGTTTAAAGCAGAAATTGGGGCACTTTTGAAGTTTTCATTTTTGACCAAAATCGACAGGTCCGGGGCTTAGGGAATTTCTCATATGCCACAAAACGGTTGAAGCTCCTGTTCAAAAATGATGCTCCGAAATCAACTTCTGTCACCTTAGTGATACATTTTGGGATAGTACCTAAAGTTTAAAGCAGAAATTGGGGCACTTTTGATATTTTCATTTTTGACCAAAATCGACAGGTCCAGGGCTTAGGGAATTTCTCATATGCCACAAAATGTTTGAAGCTCCTGTTCAAAAATGATGCTCCGAAATCAACTTCTGTCACCTTAGTGATTCATTTTAGGATAGTACCTAAAGTTTAAAGCTGAATTTGGGGCACTTTTGAAATTTTCATTTTTGACCAAAATCGACAGGTCCGGGGCTTAGGGAATTTCTCATATGCCACAAAACGGTTGAAGCTCCTGTTCAAAAATGATGCTCCGAAATCAACTTCTGTCACCTTAGTGATACATTTTGGGATAGTACCTAAAGTTTAAAGCAGAAATTGGGGCACTTTTGATATTTTCATTTTTGACCAAAATCGACAGGTCCGGGGCTTAGGGATTTTCTCATATGCCACAAAACGTTTGAAGCTCCTGTTCAAAAATGATGCTCCGAAATCAACTTCTGTCACCTTAGTGATACATTTTAGGATAGTACCTAAAGTTTAAAGCTGAAATTGGGGCACTTTTGATATTTTCATTTTTGACCAAAATCGACAGGTCCGGGGCTTAGGGAATTTCTCATATGCCACAAAACGTTTGAAGCTCCTGTTCAAAAATGATGCTCCGAAATCAACTTCTGTCACCTTAGTGATACATTTTAGGATAGTACCTAAAGTTTAAAGCTGAAATTGGGGCACTTTTGAAATTTTCATTTTTGACCAAAATCGACAGGTCCGGGGCTTAGGGAATTTCTCATATGCCACAAAACGTTTGAAGCTCCTGTTCAAAAATGATGCTCCGAAATCAACTTCTGTCACCTTAGTGATACATTTTGGGATAGTACCTAAAGTTTAAAGCAGAAATTGGGGCACTTTTGAAGTTTTCATTTTTGACCAAAATCGACAGGTCCGGGGCTTAGGGAATTTCTCATATGCCACAAAACGGTTGAAGCTCCTGTTCAAAAATGATGCTCCGAAATCAACTTCTGTCACCTTAGTGATACATTTTGGGATAGTACCTAAAGTTTAAAGCAGAAATTGGGGCACTTTTGATATTTTCATTTTTGACCAAAATCGACAGGTCCGGGGCTTAGGGAATTTCTCATATGCCACAAAATGTTTGAAGCTCCTGTTCAAAAATGATGCTCCGAAATCAACTTCTGTCACCTTAGTGATTCATTTTAGGATAGTACCTAAAGTTTAAAGCTGAATTTGGGGCACTTTTGAAATTTTCATTTTTGACCAAAATCGACAGGTCCGGGGCTTAGGGAATTTCTCATATGCCACAAAACGGTTGAAGCTCCTGTTCAAAAATGATGCTCCGAAATCAACTTCTGTCACCTTAGTGATACATTTTGGGATAGTACCTAAAGTTTAAAGCAGAAATTGGGGCACTTTTGATATTTTCATTTTTGACCAAAATCGACAGGTCCGGGGCTTAGGGATTTTCTCATATGCCACAAAACGTTTGAAGCTCCTGTTCAAAAATGATGCTCCGAAATCAACTTCTGTCACCTTAGTGATACATTTTAGGATAGTACCTAAAGTTTAAAGCTGAAATTGGGGCACTTTTGAAATTTTAATTTTTGACCAAAATCGACAGGTCCGGGGCTTAGGGAATTTCTCATATGCCACAAAACGGTTGAAGCTCCTGTTCAAAAATGATGATCCGAAATCAACCTTTGTCACCTTAGTGATACATTTTGGGATAGTACCTAAAGTTTAAAGCAGAAATTGGGGCACTTTTGATATTTTCATTTTTGACCAAAATCGACAGGTCCGGGGCTTAGGGAATTTCTCATATGCCACAAAACGTTTGAAGCTCCTGTTCAAAAATGATGCTCCGAAATCAACTTCTGTCACCTTAGTGATACATTTTGGGATAGTACCTAAAGTTTAAAGCAGAAATTGGGGCACTTTTGAAGTTTTCATTTTTGACCAAAATCGACAGGTCCGGGGCTTAGGGAATTTCTCATATGCCACAAAATGTTTGAAGCTCCTGTTCAAAAATGATGCTCCGAAATCAACTTCTGTCACCTTAGTGATTCATTTTAGGATAGTACCTAAAGTTTAAAGCTGAATTTGGGGCACTTTTGAAATTTTCATTTTTGACCAAAATCGACAGGTCCGGGGCTTAGGGAATTTCTCATATGCCACAAAACGGTTGAAGCTCCTGTTCAAAAATGATGCTCCGAAATCAACTTCTGTCACCTTAGTGATACATTTTGGGATAGTACCTAAAGTTTAAAGCAGAAATTGGGGCACTTTTGATATTTTCATTTTTGACCAAAATCGACAGGTCCGGGGCTTAGGGATTTTCTCATATGCCACAAAACGTTTGAAGCTCCTGTTCAAAAATGATGCTCCGAAATCAACTTCTGTCACCTTAGTGATACATTTTAGGATAGTACCTAAAGTTTAAAGCTGAAATTGGGGCACTTTTGAAATTTTAATTTTTGACCAAAATCGACAGGTCCGGGGCTTAGGGAATTTCTCATATGCCACAAAACGGTTGAAGCTCCTGTTCAAAAATGATGATCCGAAATCAACCTTTGTCACCTTAGTGATACATTTTGGGATAGTACCTAAAGTTTAAAGCAGAAATTGGGGCACTTTTGATATTTTCATTTTTGACCAAAATCGACAGGTCCGGGGCTTAGGGAATTTCTCATATGCCACAAAACGTTTGAAGCTCCTGTTCAAAAATGATGCTCCGAAATCAACTTCTGTCACCTTAGTGATACATTTTGGGATAGTACCTAAAGTTTAAAGCAGAAATTGGGGCACTTTTGAAGTTTTCATTTTTGACCAAAATCGACAGGTCCGGGGCTTAGGGAATTTCTCATATGCCACAAAACGGTTGAAGCTCCTGTTCAAAAATGATGCTCCGAAATCAACTTCTGTCACCTTAGTGATACATTTTGGGATAGTACCTAAAGTTTAAAGCAGAAATTGGGGCACTTTTGATATTTTCATTTTTGACCAAAATCGACAGGTCCGGGGCTTAGGGATTTTCTCATATGCCACAAAACGTTTGAAGCTCCTGTTCAAAAATGATGCTCCGAAATCAACTTCTGTCACCTTAGTGATACATTTTAGGATAGTACCTAAAGTTTAAAGCTGAAATTGGGGCACTTTTGAAATTTTCATTTTTGACCAAAATCGACAGGTCCGGGGCTTAGGGAATTTCTCATATGCCACAAAACGGTTGAAGCTCCTGTTCAAAAATGATGATCCGAAATCAACTTCTGTCACCTTAGTGATACATTTTGGGATAGTACCTAAAGTTTAAAGCTGAAATTGGAGCACTTTTGAAATTTTCATTTTTGACCAAAATCGACAGGTCCGGGGCTTAGGGAATTTCTCATATGCCACAAAACGGTTGAAGCTCCTGTTCAAAAATAATGCTCCGAAATCAACTTCTGTCACCTTAGTGATACATTTTGGGATAGTACCTAAAGTTTAAAGCAGAAATTGGGGCACTTTTGATATTTTCATTTTTGACCAAAATCGACAGGTCCGGGGCTTAGGGAATTTCTCATATGCCACAAAACGGTTGAAGCTCCTGTTCAAAAATGATGCTCCGAAATCAACTTCTGTCACCTTAGTGATACATTTTGGGATAGTACCTAAAGTTTAAAGCAGAAATTGGGGCACTTTTGAAGTTTTCATTTTTGACCAAAATCGACAGGTCCGGGGCTTAGGGAATTTCTCATATGCCACAAAACAGTTGAAGCTCCTGTTCAAAAATGATGATCCGAAATCAACTTCTGTCACCTTAGTGATACATTTTGGGATAGTACCTAAAGTTTAAAGCAGAAATTGGGGCACTTTTGATATTTTCATTTTTGACCAAAATCGACACGTCCGGGGCTTAGGGAATTTCTCATATGCCACAAAATGTTTGAAGCTCCTGTTCAAAAATGATGCTCCGAAATCAACTTCTGTCACCTTAGTGATACATTTTGGGATAGTACCTAAAGTTTAAAGCAGAAATTGGGGCACTTTTGATATTTTCATTTTTGACCAAAATCGACAGGTCCGGGGCTTAGGGATTTTGTCATATGCCACAAAACGTTTGAAGCTCCTGTTCAAAAATGATGCTCCGAAATCAACTTCTGTCACCTTAGTGATACATTTTGGGATAGTACCTAAAGTTTAAAGCAGAAATTGGGGCACTTTTGAAGTTTTAATTTTTGACCAAAATCGACAGGTCCGGGGCTTAGGGAATTTCTCATATGCCACAAAACGGTTGAAGCTCCTGTTCAAAAATGATGCTCCGAAATCAACTTCTGTCACCTTAGTGATACATTTTGGGATAGTACCTAAAGTTTAAAGCAGAAATTGGGGCACTTTTGATATTTTAATTTTTGACCAAAATCGACAGGTCCGGGGCTTAGGGAATTTCTCATATGCCACAAAACAGTTGAAGCTCCTGTTCAAAAATGATGATCCGAAATCAACTTCTGTCACCTTAGTGATACATTTTGGGATAGTACCTAAAGTTTAAAACAGAAATTGGGGCACTTTTGATATTTTCATTTTTGACCAAAATCGACACGTCCGGGGCTTAGGGAATTTCTCATATGCCACAAAATGTTTGAAGCTCCTGTTCAAAAATGATGCTCCGAAATCAACTTCTGTCACCTTAGTGATACATTTTGGGATAGTACCTAAAGTTTAAAGCAGAAATTGGGGCACTTTTGATATTTTCATTTTTGACCAAAATCGACAGGTCCGGGGCTTAGGGATTTTGTCATATGCCACAAAACGTTTGAAGCTCCTGTTCAAAAATGATGCTCCGAAATCAACTTCTGTCACCTTAGTGATACATTTTAGGATAGTACCTAAAGTTTAAAGCTAAAATTGGGGCACTTTTGAAATTTTCATTTTTGACCAAAATCGACAGGTCCGGGGATTAGGGAATTTCTCATATGCCACAAAACGGTTGAAGCTCCTGTTCAAAAATAATGCTCCGAAATCAACTTCTGTCACCTTAGTGATACATTCTGGGATAGTACCTAAAGTTTAAAGCAGAAATTGGGGCACTTTTGATATTTTCATTTTTGACCAAAATCGACAGGTCCGGGGCTTAGGGAATTTCTCATATGCCACAAAACGGTTGAAGCTCCTGTTCAAAAATAATGCTCCGAAATCAACTTCTGTCACCTTAGTGATACATTTTGGGATAGTACCTAAAAGTTAAAGCTGAAATTGAGGCACTTTTGAAATTTTCATTTTTGACCAAAATCGACAGGTCCGGGGCTTAGGGAATTTCTCATATGCCACAAAACGGTTGAAGCTCCTGTTCAAAAATAATGCTCCGAAATCAACTTCTGTCACCTTAGTGATACATTTTGGGATAGTACCTAAAGTTTAAAGCAGAAATTGGGGTACTTTTGAAATTTTCATTTTTGACTAAAATCGACAGGTCCGGGGCTTAGGGAATTTCTCATATGCCACAAAACGGTTGAAGCTCCTGTTCAAAAATGATGCTCCGAAATCAACTTCTGTCACCTTAGTGATACATTTTGGGATAGTACCTAAAGTTTAAAGCAGAAATTGGGGCACTTTTGAAGTTTACATTTTTGACCAAAATCGACATGTCCGGGGCTTAGGGAATTTCTCATATGCCACAAATCGGTTCAAGCTCCTGTTCAAAAATGATGCTCCGAAATTAACTTCTGTCACCTTAGTGATACATTTTGGGATAGTAACTAAAGTTTAAAGCAGAAATTGGGGCACTTTTGATATTTTCATTTTTGACCAAAATCGACAGGTCCGGGGCTTATGGAATTTCTCATATGCCACAAAACGGTTGAAGCTCCTGTTCAAAAATAATGCTCCGAAATCAACTTATGTCACCTTAGTGAAACATTCTGGGATAGTACCTAAAGTTTAAAGCAGAAATTGGGGCACTTTTGAAGTTTTCATTTTTGACCAAAATCGACAGGTCCGGGGCTTAGGGAATTTCTCATATGCCACAAAACGGCTCCTGTTCAAAAATAATGCTCCGAAATCAACTTCTGTCACCTTAGTGATACATTTTGGGATAGTACCTAAAGTTTAAAGCTGAAATTGGAGCACTTTTGAAATTTTCATTTTTGACCAAAATCGACAGGTCCGGGGCTTAGGGAATTTCTCATATGCCACAAAACGGTTGAAGCTCCTGTTCAAAAATAATGCTCCGAAATCAACTTCTGTCACCTTAGTGATACATTTTGGGATAGTACCTAAAGTTTAAAGCAGAAATTGGGGCACTTTTGATATTTTCATTTTTTAGCAAAATCGACAGGTCCGGGGCTTAGGGAATTTCTCATATGCCACAAAATGTTTGAAGCTCCTGTTCAAAAATGATGCTCCGAAATCAACTTCTGTCACCTTAGTGATTCATTTTAGGATAGTACCTAAAGTTTAAAGCTGAATTTGGGGCACTTTTGAAATTTTCATTTTTGACCAAAATCGACAGGTCCGGGGCTTAGGGAATTTCTCATATGCCACAAAACGGTTGAAGCTCCTGCTCAAAAATGATGCTCCGAAATCAACTTCTGTCACCTTAGTGATACATTTTGGGATAGTACCTAAAGTTTAAAGCAGAAATTGGGGCACTTTTGATATTTTCATTTTTGACCAAAATCGACAGGTCCGGGGCTTAGGGATTTTCTCATATGCCACAAAACGTTTGAAGCTCCTGTTCAAAAATGATGCTCCGAAATCAACTTCTGTCACCTTAGTGATACATTTTAGGATAGTACCTAAAGTTTAAAGCTGAAATTGGGGCACTTTTGAAATTTTCATTTTTGACCAAAATCGACAGGTCCGGGGCTTAGGGAATTTCTCATATGCCACAAAACGGTTGAAGCTCCTGTTCAAAAATGATGATCCGAAATCAACCTTTGTCACCTTAGTGATACATTTTGGGATAGTACCTAAAGTTTAAAGCAGAAATTGGGGCACTTTTGATATTTTCATTTTTGACCAAAATCGACAGGTCCGGGGCTTAGGGAATTTCTCATATGCCACAAAACGTTTGAAGCTCCTGTTCAAAAATGATGCTCCGAAATCAACTTCTGTCACCTTAGTGATACATTTTGGGATAGTACCTAAAGTTTAAAGCAGAAATTGGGGCACTTTTGAAGTTTTCATTTTTGACCAAAATCGACAGGTCCGGGGCTTAGGGAATTTCTCATATGCCACAAAACGGTTTAAGCTCCTGTTCAAAAATGATGCTCCGAAATCAACTTCTGTCACCTTAGTGATACATTTTGGGATAGTACCTAAAGTTTAAAGCAGAAATTGGGGCACTTTTGATATTTTCATTTTTGACCAAAATCGACAGGTCCGGGGCTTAGGGATTTTCTCATATGCCACAAAACGTTTGAAGCTCCTGTTCAAAAATGATGCTCCGAAATCAACTTCTGTCACCTTAGTGATACATTTTAGGATAGTACCTAAAGTTTAAAGCTGAAATTGGGGCACTTTTGAAATTTTCATTTTTGACCAAAATCGACAGGTCCGGGGCTTAGGGAATTTCTCATATGCCACAAAACGGTTGAAGCTCCTGTTCAAAAATGATGATCCGAAATCAACTTCTGTCACCTTAGTGATACATTTTGGGATAGTACCTAAAGTTTAAAGCAGAAATTGGGGCACTTTTGATATTTTCATTTTTGACCAAAATCGACAGGTCCGGGGCTTAGGGAATTTCTCATATGCCACAAAACGTTTGAAGCTCCTGTTCAAAAATGATGCTCCGAAATCAACTTCTGTCACCTTAGTGATACATTTTGGGATAGTACCTAAAGTTTAAAGCAGAAATTGGGGCACTTTTGAAGTTTTCATTTTTGACCAAAATCGACAGGTCCGGGGCTTAGGGAATTTCTCATATGCCACAAAACAGTTGAAGCTCCTGTTCAAAAATGATGATCCGAAATCAACTTCTGTCACCTTAGTGATACATTTTGGGACAGTACCTAAAGTTTAAAGCAGAAATTGGGGCACTTTTGATATTTTCATTTTTGACCAAAATCGACACGTCCGGGGCTTAGGGAATTTCTCATATGCCACAAAATGTTTGAAGCTCCTGTTCAAAAATGATGCTCCGAAATCAACTTCTGTCACCTTAGTGATACATTTTGGGATAGTACCTAAAGTTTAATGCAGAAATTGGGGCACTTTTGATATTTTCATTTTTGACCAAAATCGACAGGTCCGGGGCTTAGGGATTTTGTCATATGCCACAAAACGTTTGAAGCTCCTGTTCAAAAATGATGCTCCGAAATCAACTTCTGTCACCTTAGTGATACATTTTAGGATAGTACCTAAAGTTTAAAGCTAAAATTGGGGCACTTTTGAAATTTTCATTTTTGACCAAAATCGACAGGTCCGGGGCTTAGGGAATTTCTCATATGCCACAAAACGGTTGAAGCTCCTGTTCAAAAATAATGCTCCGAAATCAACTTCTGTCACCTTAGTGATACATTCTGGGATAGTACCTAAAGTTTAAAGCAGAAATTGGGGCACTTTTGATATTTTCATTTTTGACCAAAATCGACAGGTCCGGGGCTTAGGGAATTTCTCATATGCCACAAAACGGTTGAAGCTCCTGTTCAAAAATAATGCTCCGAAATCAACTTCTGTCACCTTAGTGATACATTTTGGGATAGTACCTAAAAGTTAAAGCTGAAATTGAGGCACTTTTGAAATTTTCATTTTTGACCAAAATCGACAGGTCCGGGGCTTAGGGAATTTCTCATATGCCACAAAACGGTTGAAGCTCCTGTTCAAAAATAATGCTCCGAAATCAACTTCTGTCACCTTAGTGATACATTTTGGGATAGTACCTAAAGTTTAAAGCAGAAATTGGGGTACTTTTGAAATTTTCATTTTTGACTAAAATCGACAGGTCCGGGGCTTAGGGAATTTCTCATATGCCACAAAACGGTTGAAGCTCCTGTTCAAAAATGATGCTCCGAAATCAACTTCTGTCACCTTAGTGATACATTTTGGGATAGTACCTAAAGTTTAAAGCAGAAATTGGGGCACTTTTGAAGTTTACATTTTTGACCAAAATCGACAGGTCCGGGGCTTAGGGAATTTCTCATATGCCACAAATCGGTTCAAGCTCCTGTTCAAAAATGATGCTCCGAAATTAACTTCTGTCACCTTAGTGATACATTTTGGGATAGTACCTAAAGTTTAAAGCAGAATTTGGGGCACATTTGAAATTTTCATTTTTGACCAAAATCGACAGGTCCGGGCTTAGGGAATTTCTCATATGCCACAAAACGGTTGAAGCTCCTGTTCAAAAATAATGCTCCGAAATCAACTTCTGTCACCTTAGTGATACATTTTGGGATAGTACCTAAAGTTTAAAGCTGAAATTGGGGCACTTTTGAAATTTTCATTTTTGACCAAAATCAACAGGTCCGGGGCTTAGGGAATTTCTCATATGCCACAAAACGGTTGAAGCTCCTGTTCAAAAATAATGCTCCGAAATCAACTTCTGTCACCTTAGTGATACATTTTAGGATAGTACCTAAAGTTTAAAGCTGAAATTGGGGCACTTTTGAAATTTTCATTTTTGACCAAAATCGACAGGTCCGGGGCTTAGGGGACTTCTCATATGCCACAAAACGGTTGAAGCTCCTGTTCAAAAATGATGCTCCGAAATCAACTTCTGTCACCCTAGTGATACATTTTGGGATAGTACCTAAAGTTTAAAGCAGAAATTGGGGCACTTTTGATATTTTCATTTTTGACCAAAATCGACAGGTCCGGGGCTTATGGAATTTCTCATATGCCACAAAACGGTTGAAGCTCCTGTTCAAAAATAATGCTCCGAAATCAACTTATGTCACCTTAGTGAAACATTCTGGGATAGTACCTAAAGTTTAAAGCAGAAATTGGGGCACTTTTGAAGTTTTCATTTTTGACCAAAATCGACAGGTCCGGGGCTTAGGGAATTTCTCATATGCCACAAAACGGTTGAAGCTCCTGTTCAAAAATAATGCTCCGAAATCAACTTCTGTCACCTTAGCGATACATTTTGGGATAGTACCTAAAGTTTAAAGCTGAAATTGGAGCACTTTTGAAATTTTCATTTTTGACCAAAATCGACAGGTCCGGGGCTTAGGGAATTTCTCATATGCCACAAAACGGTTGAAGCTCCTGTTCAAAAATAATGCTCCGAAATCAACTTCTGTCACCTTAGTGATACATTTTGGGACAGTACCTAAAGTTTAAAGCAGAAAATGGGGCACTTTTGAAGTTTTCATTTTTGACCAAAATCGACAGCTCAAAAATTTTCATTTTTGACCAAAATCGACAGGTCCGGGGCTTAGGGAATTTCTCATATGCCACAAAACGGTTGAAGCTCCTGTTCAAAAATGATGCTCCGAAATCAACTTCTGTCACCTTAGTGATACATTTTGGGATAGTACCTAAAGTTTAAAGCAGAAATTGGGGCACTTTTGATATTTTCATTTTTGACCAAAATCGACAGGTCCGGGGCTTAGGGAATTTCTCATATGCCACAAAACGGTTGAAGCTCCTGTTCAAAAATGATGATCCGAAATCAACTTCTGTCACCTTAGTGATACATTTTGGGATAGTACCTAAAGTTTAAAGCAGAAATTGGGGCACTTTTGATATTTTCATTTTTGACCAAAATCGACAGGTCCGGGCTTAGGGAATTTCTCATATGCCACAAAACGTTTGAAGCTCCTGTTCAAAAATGATGCTCCGAAATCAACTTCTGTCACCTTAGTGATACATTTTGGGATAGTACCTAAAGTTTAAAGCAGAAATTGGGGCACTTTTGAAGTTTTCATTTTTGACCAAAATCGACAGGTCCGGGGCTTAGGGAATTTCTCATATGCCACAAAACAGTTGAAGCTCCTGTTCAAAAATGATGATCCGAAATCAACTTCTGTCACCTTAGTGATACATTTTGGGATAGTACCTAAAGTTTAAAGCAGAAATTGGGGCACTTTTGATATTTTCATTTTTGACCAAAATCGACACGTCCGGGGCTTAGGGAATTTCTCATATGCCACAAAATGTTTGAAGCTCCTGTTCAAAAATGATGCTCCGAAATCAACTTCTGTCACCTTAGTGATACATTTTGGGATAGTACCTAAAGTTTAAAGCAGAAATTGGGGCACTTTTGATATTTTCATTTTTGACCAAAATCGACAGGTCCGGGGCTTAGGGATTTTCTCATATGCCACAAAACGTTTGAAGCTCCTGTTCAAAAATGATGCTTCGAAATCAACTTCTGTCACCTTAGTGATACATTTTAGGATAGTACCTAAAGTTTAAAGCTGAAATTGGGGCACTTTTGAAATTTTCATTTTTGACCAAAATCGACAGGTCCGGGGCTTAGGGAATTTCTCATATGCCACAAAACGGTTGAAGCTCCTGTTCAAAAATGATGATCCGAAATCAACTTCTGTCACCTTAGTGATACATTTTGGGATAGTACCTAAAGTTTAAAGCAGAAATTGGGGCACTTTTGATATTTTCATTTTTGACCAAAATCGACAGGTCCGGGGCTTAGGGAATTTCTCATATGCCACAAAACGTTTGAAGCTCCTGTTCAAAAATGATGCTCCGAAATCAACTTCTGTCACCTTAGTGATACATTTTGGGATAGTACCTAAAGTTTAAAGCAGAAATTGGGGCACTTTTGAAGTTTTCATTTTTGACCAAAATCGACAGGTCCGGGGCTTAGGGAATTTCTCATATGCCACAAAACAGTTGAAGCTCCTGTTCAAAAATGATGATCCGAAATCAACTTCTGTCACCTTAGTGATACATTTTGGGATAGTACCTAAAGTTTAAAGCAGAAATTGGGGCACTTTTGATATTTTCATTTTTGACCAAAATCGACACGTCCGGGGCTTAGGGAATTTCTCATATGCCACAAAATGTTTGAAGCTCCTGTTCAAAAATGATGCTCCGAAATCAACTTCTGTCACCTTAGTGATACATTTTGGGATAGTACCTAAAGTTTAAAGCAGAAATTGGGGCACTTTTGAAATTTTCATTTTTGACCAAAATCGACAGGTCCGGGGCTTAGGGATTTTGTCATATGCCACAAAACGTTTGAAGCTCCTGTTCAAAAATGATGCTCCGAAATCAACTTCTGTCACCTTAGTGATACATTTTGGGATAGTACCTAAAGTTTAAAGCAGAAATTGGGGCACTTTTGAAATTTTCATTTTTGACCAAAATCGACAGGTCCGGGGCTTAGGGAACTTCTCATATGCCACAAAACGGTTGAAGCTCCTGTTCAAAAATGATGCTCCGAAATCAACTTCTGTCACCTTAGTGATACATTTTGGGATAGTACCTAAAGTTTAAAGCAGAAATTGGGGCACTTTTGATATTTTCATTTTTGACCAAAATCGACAGGTCCGGGGCTTAGGGAATTTCTCATATGCCACAAAACGTTTGAAGCTCCTGTTCAAAAATGATGCTCCGAAATCAACTTCTGTCACCTTAGTGATACATTTTGGGATAGTACCTAAAGTTTAAAGCAGAAATTGGGGCACTTTTGAAGTTTTCATTTTTGACCAAAATCGACAGGTCCGGGGCTTAGGGAATTTCTCATATGCCACAAAACAGTTGAAGCTCCTGTTCAAAAATGATGATCCGAAATCAACTTCTGTCACCTTAGTGATACATTTTGGGATAGTACCTAAAGTTTAAAACAGAAATTGGGGCACTTTTGATATTTTCATTTTTGACCAAAATCGACACGTCCGGGGCTTAGGGAATTTCTCATATGCCACAAAATGTTTGAAGCTCCTGTTCAAAAATGATGCTCCGAAATCAACTTCTGTCACCTTAGTGATACATTTTGGGATAGTACCTAAAGTTTAAAGCAGAAATTGGGGCACTTTTGATATTTTCATTTTTGACCAAAATCGACAGGTCCGGGGCTTAGGGATTTTGTCATATGCCACAAAACGTTTGAAGCTCCTGTTCAAAAATGATGCTCCGAAATCAACTTCTGTCACCTTAGTGATACATTTTAGGATAGTACCTAAAGTTTAAAGCTAAAATTGGGGCACTTTTGAAATTTTCATTTTTGACCAAAATCGACAGGTCCGGGGATTAGGGAATTTCTCATATGCCACAAAACGGTTGAAGCTCCTGTTCAAAAATAATGCTCTGAAATCAACTTCTGTCACCTTAGTGATACATTCTGGGATAGTACCTAAAGTTTAAAGCAGAAATTGGGGCACTTTTGATATTTTCATTTTTGACCAAAATCGACAGGTCCGGGGCTTAGGGAATTTCTCATATGCCACAAAACGGTTGAAGCTCCTGTTCAAAAATAATGCTCCGAAATCAACTTCTGTCACCTTAGTGATACATTTTGGGATAGTACCTAAAAGTTAAAGCTGAAATTGAGGCACTTTTGAAATTTTCATTTTTGACCAAAATCGACAGGTCCGGGGCTTAGGGAATTTCTCATATGCCACAAAACGGTTGAAGCTCCTGTTCAAAAATAATGCTCCGAAATCAACTTCTGTCACCTTAGTGATACATTTTGGGATAGTACCTAAAGTTTAAAGCAGAAATTGGGGTACTTTTGAAATTTTCATTTTTGACTAAAATCGACAGGTCCGGGGCTTAGGGAATTTCTCATATGCCACAAAATGTTTGAAGCTCCTGTTCAAAAATGATGCTCCGAAATCAACTTCTGTCACCTTAGTGATTCATTTTAGGATAGTACCTAAAGTTTAAAGCTGAATTTGGGGCACTTTTGAAATTTTCATTTTTGACCAAAATCGACAGGTCCGGGGCTTAGGGAATTTCTCATATGCCACAAAACGGTTGAAGCTCCTGTTCAAAAATGATGCTCCGAAATCAACTTCTGTCACCTTAGTGATACATTTTGGGATAGTACCTAAAGTTTAAAGCAGAAATTGGGGCACTTTTGATATTTTCATTTTTGACCAAAATCGACAGGTCCGGGGCTTAGGGATTTTCTCATATGCCACAAAACGTTTGAAGCTCCTGTTCAAAAATGATGCTCCGAAATCAACTTCTGTCACCTTAGTGATACATTTTAGGATAGTACCTAAAGTTTAAAGCTGAAATTGGGGCACTTTTGAAATTTTCATTTTTGACCAAAATCGACAGGTCCGGGGCTTAGGGAATTTCTCATATGCCACAAAACGGTTGAAGCTCCTGTTCAAAAATGATGATCCGAAATCAACCTTTGTCACCTTAGTGATACATTTTGGGATAGTACCTAAAGTTTAAAGCAGAAATTGGGGCACTTTTGATATTTTCATTTTTGACCAAAATCGACAGGTCCGGGGCTTAGGGAATTTCTCATATGCCACAAAACGTTTGAAGCTCCTGTTCAAAAATGATGCTCCGAAATCAACTTCTGTCACCTTAGTGATACATTTTGGGATAGTACCTAAAGTTTAAAGCAGAAATTGGGGCACTTTTGAAGTTTTCATTTTTGACCAAAATCGACAGGTCCGGGGCTTAGGGAATTTCTCATATGCCACAAAACGGTTGAAGCTCCTGTTCAAAAATGATGCTCCGAAATCAACTTCTGTCACCTTAGTGATACATTTTGGGATAGTACCTAAAGTTTAAAGCAGAAATTGGGGCACTTTTGATATTTTCATTTCTGACCAAAATCGACAGGTCCGGGGCTTAGGGATTTTCTCATATGCCACAAAACGTTTGAAGCTCCTGTTCAAAAATGATGCTCCGAAATCAACTTCTGTCACCTTAGTGATACATTTTAGGATAGTACCTAAAGTTTAAAGCTGAAATTGGGGCACTTTTGAAATTTTCATTTTTGACCAAAATCGACAGGTCCGGGGCTTAGGGAATTTCTCATATGCCACAAAACGGTTGAAGCTCCTGTTCAAAAATGATGATCCGAAATCAACTTCTGTCACCTTAGTGATACATTATGGGATAGTACCTAAAGTTTAAAGCAGAAATTGGGGCACTTTTGATATTTTCATTTTTGACCAAAATCGACAGGTCCGGGGCTTAGGGAATTTCTCATATGCCACAAAACGTTTGAAGCTCCTGTTCAAAAATGATGCTCCGAAATCAACTTCTGTCACCTTAGTGATACATTTTGGGATAGTACCTAAAGTTTAATGCAGAAATTGGGGCACTTTTGATATTTTCATTTTTGACCAAAATCGACAGGTCCGGGGCTTAGGGATTTTGTCATATGCCACAAAACGTTTGAAGCTCCTGTTCAAAAATGATGCTCCGAAATCAACTTCTGTCACCTTAGTGATACATTTTAGGATAGTACCTAAAGTTTAAAGCTAAAATTGGGGCACTTTTGAAATTTTCATTTTTGACCAAAATCGACAGGTCCGGGGCTTAGGGAATTTCTCATATGCCACAAAACGGTTGAAGCTCCTGTTCAAAAATAATGCTCCGAAATCAACTTCTGTCACCTTAGTGATACATTCTGGGATAGTACCTAAAGTTTAAAGCAGAAATTGGGGCACTTTTGATATTTTCATTTTTGACCAAAATCGACAGGTCCGGGGCTTAGGGAATTTCTCATATGCCACAAAACGGTTGAAGCTCCTGTTCAAAAATAATGCTCCGAAATCAACTTCTGTCACCTTAGTGATACATTTTGGGATAGTACCTAAAAGTTAAAGCTGAAATTGAGGCACTTTTGAAATTTTCATTTTTGACCAAAATCGACAGGTCCGGGGCTTAGGGAATTTCTCATATGCCACAAAACGGTTGAAGCTCCTGTTCAAAAATAATGCTCCGAAATCAACTTCTGTCACCTTAGTGATACATTTTGGGATAGTACCTAAAGTTTAAAGCAGAAATTGGGGTACTTTTGAAATTTTCATTTTTGACTAAAATCGACAGGTCCGGGGCTTAGGGAATTTCTCATATGCCACAAAACGGTTGAAGCTCCTGTTCAAAAATGATGCTCCGAAATCAACTTCTGTCACCTTAGTGATACATTTTGGGATAGTACCTAAAGTTTAAAGCAGAAATTGGGGCACTTTTGAAGTTTACATTTTTGACCAAAATCGACAGGTCCGGGGCTTAGGGAATTTCTCATATGCCACAAATCGGTTCAAGCTCCTGTTCAAAAATGATGCTCCGAAATTAACTTCTGTCACCTTAGTGATACATTTTGGGATAGTACCTAAAGTTTAAAGCAGAATTTGGGGCACATTTGAAATTTTCATTTTTGACCAAAATCGACAGGTCCGGGCTTAGGGAATTTCTCATATGCCACAAAACGGTTGAAGCTCCTGTTCAAAAATAATGCTCCGAAATCAACTTCTGTCACCTTAGTGATACATTTTGGGATAGTACCTAAAGTTTAAAGCTGAAATTGGGGCACTTTTGAAATTTTCATTTTTGACCAAAATCAACAGGTCCGGGGCTTAGGGAATTTCTCATATGCCACAAAACGGTTGAAGCTCCTGTTCAAAAATAATGCTCCGAAATCAACTTCTGTCACCTTAGTGATACATTTTAGGATAGTACCTAAAGTTTAAAGCTGAAATTGGGGCACTTTTGAAATTTTCATTTTTGACCAAAATCGACAGGTCCGGGGCTTAGGGGACTTCTCATATGCCACAAAACGGTTGAAGCTCCTGTTCAAAAATGATGCTCCGAAATCAACTTCTGTCACCCTAGTGATACATTTTGGGATAGTACCTAAAGTTTAAAGCAGAAATTGGGGCACTTTTGATATTTTCATTTTTGACCAAAATCGACAGGTCCGGGGCTTATGGAATTTCTCATATGCCACAAAACGGTTGAAGCTCCTGTTCAAAAATAATGCTCCGAAATCAACTTATGTCACCTTAGTGAAACATTCTGGGATAGTACCTAAAGTTTAAAGCAGAAATTGGGGCACTTTTGAAGTTTTCATTTTTGACCAAAATCGACAGGTCCGGGGCTTAGGGAATTTCTCATATGCCACAAAACGGTTGAAGCTCCTGTTCAAAAATAATGCTCCGAAATCAACTTCTGTCACCTTAGTGATACATTTTGGGATAGTACCTAAAGTTTAAAGCTGAAATTGGAGCACTTTTGAAATTTTCATTTTTGACCAAAATTGACAGGTCCGGGGCTTAGGGAATTTCTCATATGCCACAAAACGGTTGAAGCTCCTGTTCAAAAATAATGCTCCGAAATCAACTTCTGTCACCTTAGTGATACATTTTGGGACAGTACCTAAAGTTTAAAGCAGAAAATGGGGCACTTTTGAAGTTTTCATTTTTGACCAAAATCGACAGGTCCGGGGCTTAGGGAATTTCTCATATGCCACAAAACGGTTGAAGCTCCTGTTCAAAAATGATGCTCCGAAATCAACTTCTGTCACCTTAGTGATACATTTTGGGATAGTACCTAAAGTTTAAAGCAGAAATTGGGGCACTTTTGATATTTTCATTTTTGACCAAAATCGACAGGTCCGGGGCTTAGGGATTTTCTCATATGCCACAAAACGTTTGAAGCTCCTGTTCAAAAATGATGCTCCGAAATCAACTTCTGTCACCTTAGTGATACATTTTAGGATAGTACCTAAAGTTTAAAGCTGAAATTGGGGCACTTTTGAAATTTTCATTTTTGACCAAAATCGACAGGTCCGGGCTTAGGGAATTTCTCATATGCCACAAAACGGTTGAAGCTCCTGTTCAAAAATGATGATCCGAAATCAACTTCTGTCACCTTAGTGATACATTTTGGGATAGTACCTAAAGTTTAAAGCAGAAATTGGGGCACTTTTGATATTTTCATTTTTGACCAAAATCGACAGGTCCGGGGCTTAGGGAATTTCTCATATGCCACAAAACGTTTGAAGCTCCTGTTCAAAAATGATGCTCCGAAATCAACTTCTGTCACCTTAGTGATACATTTTGGGATAGTACCTAAAGTTTAAAGCAGAAATTGGGGCACTTTTGAAGTTTTCATTTTTGACCAAAATCGACAGGTCCGGGGCTTAGGGAATTTCTCATATGCCACAAAACAGTTGAAGCTCCTGTTCAAAAATGATGATCCGAAATCAACTTCTGTCACCTTAGTGATACATTTTGGGATAGTACCTAAAGTTTAAAGCAGAAATTGGGGCACTTTTGATATTTTCATTTTTGACCAAAATCGACACGTCCGGGGCTTAGGGAATTTCTCATATGCCACAAAATGTTTGAAGCTCCTGTTCAAAAATGATGCTCCGAAATCAACTTCTGTCACCTTAGTGATACATTTTGGGATAGTACCTAAAGTTTAAAGCAGAAATTGGGGCACTTTTGATATTTTCATTTTTGACCAAAATCGACAGGTCCGGGGCTTAGGGATTTTGTCATATGCCACAAAACGTTTGAAGCTCCTGTTCAAAAATGATGCTCCGAAATCAACTTCTGTCACCTTAGTGATACATTTTGGGATAGTACCTAAAGTTTAAAGCAGAAATTGGGGCACTTTTGAAATTTTCATTTTTGACCAAAATCGACAGGTCCGGGGCTTAGGGAATTTCTCATATGCCACAAAACGGTTGAAGCTCCTGTTCAAAAATGATGCTCCGAAATCAACTTCTGTCACCTTAGTGATACATTTTGGGATAGTACCTAAAGTTTAAAGCAGAAATTGGGGCACTTTTGATATTTTCATTTTTGACCAAAATCGAAAGGTCCGGGGCTTAGGGAATTTCTCATATGCCACAAAATGTTTGAAGCTCCTGTTCAAAAATGATGCTCCGAAATCAACTTCTGTCACCTTAGTGATTCATTTTACGATAGTACCTAAAGTTTAAAGCTGAATTTGGGGCACTTTTCAAATTTTCATTTTTGACCAAAATCGACAGGTCCGGGGCTTAGGGAATTTCTCATATGCCACAAAACGGTTGAAGCTCCTGTTCAAAAATGATGCTCCGAAATCAACTTCTGTCACCTTAGTGATACATTTTGGGATAGTACCTAAAGTTTAAAGCAGAAATTGGGGCACTTTTGATATTTTCATTTTTGACCAAAATCGACAGGTCCGGGGCTTAGGGAATTTCTCATATGCCACAAAACGGTTGAAGCTCCTGTTCAAAAATGATGCTCCGAAATCAACTTCTGTCACCTTAGTGATACATTTTGGGATAGTACCTAAAGTTTAAAGCAGAAATTGGGGCACTTTTGATATTTTCATTTTTGACCAAAATCGACAGGTCCGGGGCTTAGGGAATTTCTCATATGCCACAAAATGTTTGAAGCTCCTGTTCAAAAATGATGCTCCGAAATCAACTTCTGTCACCTTAGTGATTCATTTTAGGATAGTACCTAAAGTTTAAAGCTGAATTTGGGGCACTTTTGAAATTTCATTTTTGACCAAAATCGACAGGTCCGGGGCATAGGGAATTTCTCATATGCCACAAAACGGTTGAAGCTCCTGTTCAAAAATGATGCTCCGAAATCAACTTCTGTCACCTTAGTGATACATTTTGGGATAGTACCTAAAGTTTAAAGCAGAAATTGGGGCACTTTTGAAATTTTCATTTTTGACCAAAATCGACAGGTCCGGGGCTTAGGGAATTTCTCATATGCCACAAAACGGTTGAAGCTCCTGTTCAAAAATGATGATCCGAAATCAACCTTTGTCACCTTAGTGATACATTTTGGGATAGTACCTAAAGTTTAAAGCAGAAATTGGGGCACTTTTGATATTTTCATTTTTGACCAAAATCGACAGGTCCGGGGCTTAGGGAATTTCTCATATGCCACAAAACGTTTGAAGCTCCTGTTCAAAAATGATGCTCCGAAATCAACTTCTGTCACCTTAGTGATACATTTTGGGATAGTACCTAAAGTTTAAAGCAGAAATTGGGGCACTTTTGAAGTTTTCATTTTTGACCAAAATCGACAGGTCCGGGGCTTAGGGAATTTCTCATATGCCACAAAACGGTTGAAGCTCCTGTTCAAAAATGATGCTCCGAAATCAACTTCTGTCACCTTAGTGATACATTTTGGGATAGTACCTAAAGTTTAAAGCAGAAATTGGGGCACTTTTGATATTTTCATTTTTGACCAAAATCGACAGGTCCGGGGCTTAGGGAATTTCTCATATGCCACAAAACGTTTGAAGCTCCTGTTCAAAAATGATGCTCCGAAATCAACTTCTGTCACCTTAGTGATACATTTTGGGATAGTACCTAAAGTTTAAAGCAGAAATTGGGGCACTTTTGAAGTTTTCATTTTTGACCAAAATCGACAGGTCCGGGGCTTAGGGAATTTCTCATATGCCACAAAACAGTTGAAGCTCCTGTTCAAAAATGATGATCCGAAATCAACTTCTGTCACCTTAGTGATACATTTTGGGATAGTACCTAAAGTTTAAAGCAGAAATTGGGGCACTTTTGATATTTTCATTTTTGACCAAAATCGACACGTCCGGGGCTTAGGGAATTTCTCATATGCCACAAAATGTTTGAAGCTCCTGTTCAAAAATGATGCTCCGAAATCAACTTCTGTCACCTTAGTGATACATTTTGGGATAGTACCTAAAGTTTAAAGCAGAAATTGGGGCACTTTTGATATTTTCATTTTTGACCAAAATCGACAGGTCCGGGGCTTAGGGATTTTGTCATATGCCACAAAACGTTTGAAGCTCCTGTTCAAAAATGATGCTCCGAAATCAACTTCTGTCACCTTAGTGATACATTTTAGGATAGTACCTAAAGTTTAAAGCTAAAATTGGGGCACTTTTGAAATTTTCATTTTTGACCAAAATCGACAGGTCCGGGGCTTAGGGAATTTCTCATAAGCCACAAAACGGTTGAAGCTCCTGTTCAAAAATAATGCTCCGAAATCAACTTCTGTCACCTTAGTGATACATTTTGGGATAGTACCTAAAGTTTAAAGCAGAAATTGGGGCACTTTTGAAGTTTACATTTTTGACCAAAATCGACAGGTCCGGGGCTTAGGGAATTTCTCATATGCCACAAATCGGTTCAAGCTCCTGTTCAAAAATGATGCTCCGAAATTAACTTCTGTCACCTTAGTGATACATTTTGGGATAGTACCTAAAGTTTAAAGCAGAAATTGGGGCACATTTGAAATTTTCATTTTTGACCAAAATCGACAGGTCCGGGCTTAGGGAATTTCTCATATGCCACAAAACGGTTGAAGCTCCTGTTCAAAAATAATGCTCCGAAATCAACTTCTGTCACCTTAGTGATACATTTTGGGATAGTACCTAAAGTTTAAAGCTGAAATTGGGGCACTTTTGAAATTTTCATTTTTGACCAAAATCAACAGGTCCGGGGCTTAGGGAATTTCTCATATGCCACAAAACGGTTGAAGCTCCTGTTCAAAAATAATGCTCCGAAATCAACTTCTGTCACCTTAGTGATACATTTTGGGATAGTACCTAAAGTTTAAAAAGCTGAAATTGGGGCACTTTTGAAATTTTCATTTTTGACCAAAATCGACAGGTCCGGGGCTTAGGGAATTTCTCATATGCCACAAAACGGTTGAAGCTCCTGTTCAAAAATAATGCTCCGAAATCAACTTCTGTCACCTTAGTGATACATTTTGGGATAGTACCTAAAGTTTAAAGCTGAAATTGGAGCACTTTTGAAATTTTCATTTTTGACCAAAATCGACAGGTCCGGGGCTTAGGGAATTTCTCATATGCCACAAAACGGTTGAAGCTCCTGTTCAAAAATAATGCTCCGAAATCAACTTCTGTCACCTTAGTGATACATTTTGGGATAGTACCTAAAGTTTAAAGCAGAAATTGGGGTACTTTTGAAATTTTCATTTTTGACCAAAATCGACAGGTCCGGGGCTTAGGGAATTTCTCATATGCCACAAAACGGTTGAAGCTCCTGTTCAAAAATAATGCTCCGAAATCAACTTCTGTCACCTTAGTGATACATTTTGGGATAGTACCTAAAGTTTAAAGCTGAATTTGGGGCACTTTTGAAATTTTCATTTTTGACCAAAATCGACAGGTCCGGGGCTTAGGGAATTTCTCATATGCCACAAAACGGTTGAAGCTCCTGTTCAAAAATGATGCTCCGATATCAACTTCTGTCACCTTAGTGATACATTTTGGGATAGTACCTAAAGTTTAAAGCAGAAATTGGGGCACTTTTGATATTTTCATTTTTGACCAAAATCGACAGGTCCGGGGCTTATGGAATTTCTCATATGCCACAAAACGGTTGAAGCTCCTGTTCAAAAATAATGCTCCGAAATCAACTTATGTCACCTTAGTGAAACATTCTGGGATAGTACCTAAAGTTTAAAGCAGAAATTGGGGCACTTTTGAAGTTTTCATTTTTGACCAAAATCGACAGGTCCGGGGCTTAGGGAATTTCTCATATGCCACAAAACGGTTGAAGCTCCTGTTCAAAAATAATGCTCCGAAATCAACTTCTGTCACCTTAGTGATACATTTTGGGATAGTACCTAAAGTTTAAAGCTGAAATTGGAGCACTTTTGAAATTTTCATTTTTGACCAAAATCGACAGGTCCGGGGCTTAGGGAATTTCTCATATGCCACAAAACGGTTGAAGCTCCTGTTCAAAAATAATGCTCCGAAATCAACTTCTGTCACCTTAGTGATACATTTTGGGATAGTACCTAAAGTTTAAAGCTGAATTTGGGGCACTTTTGAAATTTTCATTTTTGACCAAAATCGACAGGTCCGGGGCTTAGGGAATTTCTCATATGCCACAAAACGGTTGAAGCTCCTGTTCAAAAATGATGCTCCGAAATCAACTTCTGTCACCTTAGTGATACATTTTGGGATAGTACCTAAAGTTTAAAGCAGAAATTGGGGCACTTTTGATATTTTCATTTTTGACCAAAATCGACAGGTCCGGGGCTTAGGGAATTTCTCATATGCCACAAAATGTTTGAAGCTCCTGTTCAAAAATGATGCTCCGAAATCAACTTCTGTCACCTTAGTGATTCATTTTGGGATAGTACCTAAAAGTTAAAGCTGAAATTGAGGCACTTTTGAAATTTTCATTTTTGACCAAAATCGACAGGTCCGGGGCTTAGGGAATTTCTCATATGCCACAAAACGGTTGAAGCTCCTGTTCAAAAATAATGCTCCGAAATCAACTTCTGTCACCTTAGTGATAAATTTTGGGATAGTACCTAAAGTTTAAAGCAGAAATTGGGGTACTTTTGAAATTTTCATTTTTGACTAAAATCGACAGGTCCGGGGCTTAGGGAATTTCTCATATGCCACAAAACGGTTGAAGCTCCTGTTCAAAAATGATGCTCCGAAATCAACTTCTGTCACCTTAGTGATACATTTTGGGATAGTACCTAAAGTTTAAAGCAGAAATTGGGGCACTTTTGAAGTTTACATTTTTGACCAAAATCGACAGGTCCGGGGCTTAGGGAATTTCTCATATGCCACAAATCGGTTCAAGCTCCTGTTCAAAAATGATGCTCCGAAATTAACTTCTGTCACCTTAGTGATACATTTTGGGATAGTACCTAAAGTTTAAAGCAGAATTTGGGGCACATTTGAAATTTTCATTTTTGACCAAAATCGACAGGTCCGGGCTTAGGGAATTTCTCATATGCCACAAAACGGTTGAAGCTCCTGTTCAAAAATAATGCTCCGAAATCAACTTCTGTCACCTTAGTGATACATTTTGGGATAGTACCTAAAGTTTAAAGCTGAAATTGGGGCACTTTTGAAATTTTCATTTTTGACCAAAATCAACAGGTCCGGGGCTTAGGGAATTTCTCATATGCCACAAAACGGTTGAAGCTCCTGTTCAAAAATAATGCTCCGAAATCAACTTCTGTCACCTTAGTGATACATTTTAGGATAGTACCTAAAGTTTAAAGCTGAAATTGGGGCACTTTTGAAATTTTCATTTTTGACCAAAATCGACAGGTCCGGGGCTTAGGGGACTTCTCATATGCCACAAAACGGTTGAAGCTCCTGTTCAAAAATGATGCTCCGAAATCAACTTCTGTCACCCTAGTGATACATTTTGGGATAGTACCTAAAGTTTAAAGCAGAAATTGGGGCACTTTTGATATTTTCATTTTTGACCAAAATCGACAGGTCCGGGGCTTATGGAATTTCTCATATGCCACAAAACGGTTGAAGCTCCTGTTCAAAAATAATGCTCCGAAATCAACTTATGTCACCTTAGTGAAACATTCTGGGATAGTACCTAAAGTTTAAAGCAGAAATTGGGGCACTTTTGAAGTTTTCATTTTTGACCAAAATCGACAGGTCCGGGGCTTAGGGAATTTCTCATATGCCACAAAACGGTTGAAGCTCCTGTTCAAAAATAATGCTCCGAAATCAACTTCTGTCACCTTAGTGATACATTTTGGGACAGTACCTAAAGTTTAAAGCAGAAAATGGGGCACTTTTGAAGTTTTCATTTTTGACCAAAATCGACAGGTCCGGGGCTTAGGGAATTTCTCATATGCCACAAAACGGTTGAAGCTCCTGTTCAAAAATGATGCTCCGAAATCAACTTCTGTCACCTTAGTGATACATTTTGGGATAGTACCTAAAGTTTAAAGCAGAAATTGGGGCACTTTTGATATTTTCATTTTTGACCAAAATCGACAGGTCCGGGGCTTAGGGATTTTCTCAAATGCCACAAAACGTTTGAAGCTCCTGTTCAAAAATGATGCTCCGAAATCAACTTCTGTCACCTTAGTGATACATTTTAGGATAGTACCTAAAGTTTAAAGCTGAAATTGGGGCACTTTTGAAATTTTCATTTTTGACCAAAATCGACAGGTCCGGGGCTTAGGGAATTTCTCATATGCCACAAAACGGTTGAAGCTCCTGTTCAAAAATGATGATCCGAAATCAACTTCTGTCACCTTAGTGATACATTTTGGGATAGTACCTAAAGTTTAAAGCAGAAATTGGGGCACTTTTGATATTTTCATTTTTGACCAAAATCGACAGGTCCGGGGCTTAGGGAATTTCTCATATGCCACAAAACGTTTGAAGCTCCTGTTCAAAAATGATGCTCCGAAATCAACTTCTGTCACCTTAGTGATACATTTTGGGATAGTACCTAAAGTTTAAAGCAGAAATTGGGGCACTTTTGAAGTTTTCATTTTTGACCAAAATCGACAGGTCCGGGGCTTAGGGAATTTCTCATATGCCACAAAACAGTTGAAGCTCCTGTTCAAAAATGATGATCCGAAATCAACTTCTGTCACCTTAGTGATACATTTTGGGATAGTACCTAAAGTTTAAAGCAGAAATTGGGGCACTTTTGATATTTTCATTTTTGACCAAAATCGACACGTCCGGGGCTTAGGGAATTTCTCATATGCCACAAAATGTTTGAAGCTCCTGTTCAAAAATGATGCTCCGAAATCAACTTCTGTCACCTTAGTGATACATTTTGGGATAGTACCTAAAGTTTAAAGCAGAAATTGGGGCACTTTTGAAGTTTACATTTTTGACCAAAATCGACAGGTCCGGGGCTTAGGGAATTTCTCATATGCCACAAATCGGTTCAAGCTCCTGTTCAAAAATGATGCTCCGAAATTAACTTCTGTCACCTTAGTGATACATTTTGGGATAGTACCTAAAGTTTAAAGCAGAAATTGGGGCACATTTGAAATTTTCATTTTTGACCAAAATCGACAGGTCCGGGCTTAGGGAATTTCTCATATGCCACAAAACGGTTGAAGCTCCTGTTCAAAAATAATGCTCCGAAATCAACTTCTGTCACCTTAGTGATACATTTTGGGATAGTACCTAAAGTTTAAAGCTGAAATTGGGGCACTTTTGAAATTTTCATTTTTGACCAAAATCAACAGGTCCGGGGCTTAGGGAATTTCTCATATGCCACAAAACGGTTGAAGCTCCTGTTCAAAAATAATGCTCCGAAATCAACTTCTGTCACCTTAGTGATACATTTTAGGATAGTACCTAAAGTTTAAAGCTGAAATTGGGGCACTTTTGAAATTTTCATTTTTGACCAAAATCGACAGGTCCGGGGCTTAGGGAATTTCTCATATGCCACAAAACGGTTGAAGCTCCTGTTCAAAAATAATGCTCCGAAATCAACTTCTGTCACCTTAGTGATACATTTTGGGATAGTACCTAAAGTTTAAAGCTGAAATTGGAGCACTTTTGAAATTTTCATTTTTGACCAAAATCGACAGGTCCGGGGCTTAGGGAATTTCTCATATGCCACAAAACGGTTGAAGCTCCTGTTCAAAAATAATGCTCCGAAATCAACTTCTGTCACCTTAGTGATACATTTTGGGATAGTACCTAAAGTTTAAAGCAGAAATTGGGGTACTTTTGAAATTTTCATTTTTGACCAAAATCGACAGGTCCGGGGCTTAGGGAATTTCTCATATGCCACAAAACGGTTGAAGCTCCTGTTCAAAAATAATGCTCCGAAATCAACTTCTGTCACCTTAGTGATACATTTTGGGATAGTACCTAAAGTTTAAAGCTGAATTTGGGGCACTTTTGAAATTTTCATTTTTGACCAAAATCGACAGGTCCGGGGCTTAGGGAATTTCTCATATGCCACAAAACGGTTGAAGCTCCTGTTCAAAAATGATGCTCCGATATCAACTTCTGTCACCTTAGTGATACATTTTGGGATAGTACCTAAAGTTTAAAGCAGAAATTGGGGCACTTTTGATATTTTCATTTTTGACCAAAATCGACAGGTCCGGGGCTTATGGAATTTCTCATATGCCACAAAACGGTTGAAGCTCCTGTTCAAAAATAATGCTCCGAAATCAACTTATGTCACCTTAGTGAAACATTCTGGGATAGTACCTAAAGTTTAAAGCAGAAATTGGGGCACTTTTGAAGTTTTCATTTTTGACCAAAATCGACAGGTCCGGGGCTTAGGGAATTTCTCATATGCCACAAAACGGTTGAAGCTCCTGTTCAAAAATAATGCTCCGAAATCAACTTCTGTCACCTTAGTGATACATTTTGGGATAGTACCTAAAGTTTAAAGCTGAAATTGGAGCACTTTTGAAATTTTCATTTTTGACCAAAATCGACAGGTCCGGGGCTTAGGGAATTTCTCATATGCCACAAAACGGTTGAAGCTCCTGTTCAAAAATAATGCTCCGAAATCAACTTCTGTCACCTTAGTGATACATTTTGGGATAGTACCTAAAGTTTAAAGCAGAAATTGGGGTACTTTTGAAATTTTCATTTTTGACCAAAATCGACAGGTCCGGGGCTTAGGGAATTTCTCATATGCCACAAAACGGTTGAAGCTCCTGTTCAAAAATAATGCTCCGAAATCAACTTCTGTCACCTTAGTGATACATTTTGGGATAGTACCTAAAGTTTAAAGCTGAATTTGGGGCACTTTTGAAATTTTCATTTTTGACCAAAATCGACAGGTCCGGGGCTTAGGGAATTTCTCATATGCCACAAAACGGTTGAAGCTCCTGTTCAAAAATGATGCTCCGAAATCAACTTCTGTCACCTTAGTGATACATTTTGGGATAGTACCTAAAGTTTAAAGCAGAAATTGGGGCACTTTTGATATTTTCATTTTTGACCAAAATCGACAGGTCCGGGGCTTAGGGAATTTCTCATATGCCACAAAATGTTTGAAGCTCCTGTTCAAAAATGATGCTCCGAAATCAACTTCTGTCACCTTAGTGATTCATTTTGGGATAGTACCTAAAAGTTAAAGCTGAAATTGAGGCACTTTTGAAATTTTCATTTTTGACCAAAATCGACAGGTCCGGGGCTTAGGGAATTTCTCATATGCCACAAAACGGTTGAAGCTCCTGTTCAAAAATAATGCTCCGAAATCAACTTCTGTCACCTTAGTGATACATTTTGGGATAGTACCTAAAGTTTAAAGCAGAAATTGGGGTACTTTTGAAATTTTCATTTTTGACTAAAATCGACAGGTCCGGGGCTTAGGGAATTTCTCATATGCCACAAAACGGTTGAAGCTCCTGTTCAAAAATGATGCTCCGAAATCAACTTCTGTCACCTTAGTGATACATTTTGGGATAGTACCTAAAGTTTAAAGCAGAAATTGGGGCACTTTTGAAGTTTACATTTTTGACCAAAATCGACAGGTCCGGGGCTTAGGGAATTTCTCATATGCCACAAATCGGTTCAAGCTCCTGTTCAAAAATGATGCTCCGAAATTAACTTCTGTCACCTTAGTGATACATTTTGGGATAGTACCTAAAGTTTAAAGCAGAATTTGGGGCACATTTGAAATTTTCATTTTTGACCAAAATCGACAGGTCCGGGCTTAGGGAATTTCTCATATGCCACAAAACGGTTGAAGCTCCTGTTCAAAAATAATGCTCCGAAATCAACTTCTGTCACCTTAGTGATACATTTTGGGATAGTACCTAAAGTTTAAAGCTGAAATTGGGGCACTTTTGAAATTTTCATTTTTGACCAAAATCAACAGGTCCGGGGCTTAGGGAATTTCTCATATGCCACAAAACGGTTGAAGCTCCTGTTCAAAAATAATGCTCCGAAATCAACTTCTGTCACCTTAGTGATACATTTTAGGATAGTACCTAAAGTTTAAAGCTGAAATTGGGGCACTTTTGAAATTTTCATTTTTGACCAAAATTGACAGGTCCGGGGCTTAGGGGACTTCTCATATGCCACAAAACGGTTGAAGCTCCTGTTCAAAAATGATGCTCCGAAATCAACTTCTGTCACCCTAGTGATACATTTTGGGATAGTACCTAAAGTTTAAAGCAGAAATTGGGGCACTTTTGATATTTTCATTTTTGACCAAAATCGACAGGTCCGGGGCTTATGGAATTTCTCATATGCCACAAAACGGTTGAAGCTCCTGTTCAAAAATAATGCTCCGAAATCAACTTATGTCACCTTAGTGAAACATTCTGGGATAGTACCTAAAGTTTAAAGCAGAAATTGGGGCACTTTTGAAGTTTTCATTTTTGACCAAAATAGACAGGTCCGGGGCTTAGGGAATTTCTCATATGCCACAAAACGGTTGAAGCTCCTGTTCAAAAATAATGCTCCGAAATCAACTTCTGTCACCTTAGTGATACATTTTGGGACAGTACCTAAAGTTTAAAGCAGAAAATGGGGCACTTTTGAAGTTTTCATTTTTGACCAAAATCGACAGGTCCGGGGCTTAGGGAATTTCTCATATGCCACAAAACGGTTGAAGCTCCTGTTCAAAAATAATGCTCCGAAATCAACTTATGTCACCTTAGTGAAACATTCTGGGATAGTACCTAAAGTTTAAAGCAGAAATTGGGGCACTTTTGAAGTTTTCATTTTTGACCAAAATCGACAGGTCCGGGGCTTAGGGAATTTCTCATATGCCACAAAACGGTTGAAGCTCCTGTTCAAAAATAATGCTCCGAAATCAACTTCTGTCACCTTAGTGATACATTTTGGGATAGTACCTAAAGTTTAAAGCTGAAATTGGAGCACTTTTGAAATTTTCATTTTTGACCAAAATCGACAGGTCCGGGGCTTAGGGAATTTCTCATATGCCACAAAACGGTTGAAGCTCCTGTTCAAAAATAATGCTCCGAAATCAACTTCTGTCACCTTAGTGATACATTTTGGGATAGTACCTAAAGTTTAAAGCAGAAATTGGGGTACTTTTGAAATTTTCATTTTTGACCAAAATCGACAGGTCCGGGGCTTAGGGAATTTCTCATATGCCACAAAACGGTTGAAGCTCCTGTTCAAAAATAATGCTCCGAAATCAACTTCTGTCACCTTAGTGATACATTTTGGGATAGTACCTAAAGTTTAAAGCTGAATTTGGGGCACTTTTGAAATTTTCATTTTTGACCAAAATCGACAGGTCCGGGGCTTAGGGAATTTCTCATATGCCACAAAACGGTTGAAGCTCCTGTTCAAAAATGATGCTCCGAAATCAACTTCTGTCACCTTAGTGATACATTTTGGGATAGTACCTAAAGTTTAAAGCAGAAATTGGGGCACTTTTGATATTTTCATTTTTGACCAAAATCGACAGGTCCGGGGCTTAGGGAATTTCTCATATGCCACAAAATGTTTGAAGCTCCTGTTCAAAAATGATGCTCCGAAATCAACTTCTGTCACCTTAGTGATTCATTTTGGGATAGTACCTAAAAGTTAAAGCTGAAATTGAGGCACTTTTGAAATTTTCATTTTTGACCAAAATCGACAGGTCCGGGGCTTAGGGAATTTCTCATATGCCACAAAACGGTTGAAGCTCCTGTTCAAAAATAATGCTCCGAAATCAACTTCTGTCACCTTAGTGATACATTTTGGGATAGTACCTAAAGTTTAAAGCAGAAATTGGGGTACTTTTGAAATTTTCATTTTTGACTAAAATCGACAGGTCCGGGGCTTAGGGAATTTCTCATATGCCACAAAACGGTTGAAGCTCCTGTTCAAAAATGATGCTCCGAAATCAACTTCTGTCACCTTAGTGATACATTTTGGGATAGTACCTAAAGTTTAAAGCAGAAATTGGGGCACTTTTGAAGTTTACATTTTTGACCAAAATCGACAGGTCCGGGGCTTAGGGAATTTCTCATATGCCACAAATCGGTTCAAGCTCCTGTTCAAAAATGATGCTCCGAAATTAACTTCTGTCACCTTAGTGATACATTTTGGGATAGTACCTAAAGTTTAAAGCAGAATTTGGGGCACATTTGAAATTTTCATTTTTGACCAAAATCGACAGGTCCGGGCTTAGGGAATTTCTCATATGCCACAAAACGGTTGAAGCTCCTGTTCAAAAATAATGCTCCGAAATCAACTTCTGTCACCTTAGTGATACATTTTGGGATAGTACCTAAAGTTTAAAGCTGAAATTGGGGCACTTTTGAAATTTTCATTTTTGACCAAAATCAACAGGTCCGGGGCTTAGGGAATTTCTCATATGCCACAAAACGGTTGAAGCTCCTGTTCAAAAATAATGCTCCGAAATCAACTTCTGTCACCTTAGTGATACATTTTAGGATAGTACCTAAAGTTTAAAGCTGAAATTGGGGCACTTTTGAAATTTTCATTTTTGACCAAAATCGACAGGTCCGGGGCTTAGGGGACTTCTCATATGCCACAAAACGGTTGAAGCTCCTGTTCAAAAATGATGCTCCGAAATCAACTTCTGTCACCCTAGTGATACATTTTGGGATAGTACCTAAAGTTTAAAGCAGAAATTGGGGCACTTTTGATATTTTCATTTTTGACCAAAATCGACAGGTCCGGGGCTTATGGAATTTCTCATATGCCACAAAACGGTTGAAGCTCCTGTTCAAAAATAATGCTCCGAAATCAACTTATGTCACCTTAGTGAAACATTCTGGGATAGTACCTAAAGTTTAAAGCAGAAATTGGGGCACTTTTGAAGTTTTCATTTTTGACCAAAATAGACAGGTCCGGGGCTTAGGGAATTTCTCATATGCCACAAAACGGTTGAAGCTCCTGTTCAAAAATAATGCTCCGAAATCAACTTCTGTCACCTTAGTGATACATTTTGGGACAGTACCTAAAGTTTAAAGCAGAAAATGGGGCACTTTTGAAGTTTTCATTTTTGACCAAAATCGACAGGTCCGGGGCTTAGGGAATTTCTCATATGCCACAAAACGGTTGAAGCTCCTGTTCAAAAATGATGCTCCGAAATCAACTTCTGTCACCTTAGTGATACATTTTGGGATAGTACCTAAAGTTTAAAGCAGAAATTGGGGCACTTTTGATATTTTCATTTTTGACCAAAATCGACAGGTCCGGGGCTTAGGGATTTTCTCAAATGCCACAAAACGTTTGAAGCTCCTGTTCAAAAATGATGCTCCGAAATCAACTTCTGTCACCTTAGTGATACATTTTAGGATAGTACCTAAAGTTTAAAGCTGAAATTGGGGCACTTTTGAAATTTTCATTTTTGACCAAAATCGACAGGTCCGGGGCTTAGGGAATTTCTCATATGCCACAAAACGGTTGAAGCTCCTGTTCAAAAATGATGATCCGAAATCAACTTCTGTCACCTTAGTGATACATTTTGGGATAGTACCTAAGTTTAAAGCAGAAATTGGGGCACTTTTGATATTTTCATTTTTGACCAAAATCGACAGGTCCGGGGCTTAGGGAATTTCTCATATGCCACAAAACGTTTGAAGCTCCTGTTCAAAAATGATGCTCCGAAATCAACTTCTGTCACCTTAGTGATACATTTTGGGATAGTACCTAAAGTTTAAAGCAGAAATTGGGGCACTTTTGAAGTTTTCATTTTTGACCAAAATCGACAGGTCCGGGGCTTAGGGAATTTCTCATATGCCACAAAACAGTTGAAGCTCCTGTTCAAAAATGATGATCCGAAATCAACTTCTGTCACCTTAGTGATACATTTTGGGATAGTACCTAAAGTTTAAAGCAGAAATTGGGGCACTTTTGATATTTTCATTTTTGACCAAAATCGACACGTCCGGGGCTTAGGGAATTTCTCATATGCCACAAAATGTTTGAAGCTCCTGTTCAAAAATGATGCTCCGAAATCAACTTCTGTCACCTTAGTGATACATTTTGGGATAGTACCTAAAGTTTAAAGCAGAAATTGGGGCACTTTTGATATTTTCATTTTTGACCAAAATCGACAGGTCCGGGGCTTAGGGATTTTGTCATATGCCACAAAACGTTTGAAGCTCCTGTTCAAAAATGATGCTCCGAAATCAACTTCTGTCACCTTAGTGATACATTTTGGGATAGTACCTAAAGTTTAAAGCAGAAATTGGGGCACTTTGAAATTTTCATTTTTGACCAAAATCGACAGGTCCGGGGCTTAGGGAATTTCTCATATGCCACAAAACGGTTGAAGCTCCTGTTCAAAAATGATGCTCCGAAATCAACTTCTGTCACCTTAGTGATACATTTTAGGATAGTACCTAAAGTTTAAAGCTGAAATTGGGGCACTTTTGAAATTTTCATTTTTGACCAAAATCGACAGGTCCGGGGCTTAGGGAATTTCTCATATGCCACAAAACGGTTGAAGCTCCTGTTCAAAAATGATGCTCCG